>NC_042991.1:691250-1036875 GCF_901001165.1 Salmo trutta | reverse complement strand
TCGTTGACCTGGCCCTTGGCTTGCAATGTCTCACAAGTTAACCAAAGTAGAAGCTATCAATGAGTAGGCTAAGCTATTCTACACGCAACAGACTGAAGACTGAACACACTTTTGCATCTTTCATAGCAAAGAAAAAAGAGCAGGCGAGCCAGCGATGGAGTGAAAGGACGGCCAGACAGACAGACTGAACCGTGTGCATAGGCTAAATCTTGATAATCTGTATCTCGCAATGTCTCGTCTTGCAATGCCTCATAAATTCATCAAAAGTATATTAAAGTATAGATACAGTGCATTCTGAAAGTATTCAGACCCCTTGACTTTTTCTCATATCTACACAAAATACCCGAAAAAGACAAAACGTTTTTTTTTTTTATGTCTGAAGCATTGAAGGTCCCAAGAACACAGTGGCCTCCATCAGTCGTGAAATTGAAGAAGTTTAGAACCACCAATACTCTTCCTAGAGCTGTCCGCCCGGCCAAACTGAGCAATTTACGGAAAAGGGCCTTGGTCAGGGAGATGACCAAGAGCCCAATGGTCACTCTGACAGCGCTCCAGAGTTCCTCTGTGGAGATTGGAGAACCTTCCAGAAGGCCTTTATGATAGATTGGCCAGATGGAAGCCACTCCTCAGTAGAAGGCACATGACAGCCCTGCTTGGAGTTTGCCAAAAGGAACCTAAAGACTCTCAGACGATGAGAAACAAGATGGTCTGGTCTGATCAAACCAAGATTGAACTCTGGCTTGAATGCCAAGCGTCACATCTGGAGGAAAACTGGCACAATCCCTACGGTGAAGCATGGTGGTGGCAGCATTGCAGTGGGGATGTTTTTCAGTGGCAGGGACTGGGAGCAAAGTACAGAGAGATCCTTGATGAAAACCTGCTCCAGAGCACTCAGAACCTCAGACTGGGGCGAAGGTTCACCTTCCAGCAGGACAACGACTCTAAACACACAGCCAAGACAAGGCAGGAGTGGCTTCGGAACAAGTCTCTGAATGTCTTTGAGTGGCCCAGCCAGAGCCCGGACTTGAACCCGGTCAAACATCTCTGGAGAGACCTGAAAATAGCTGTGCAGCGATGCTCGCCATCCAACCTGACAGAGCTTGAGAGGGTCTGCAGAGAAGAATGAGGGAAACTCCACAAATACAGGTGTGCCAAGCTTGTAGTGTCATACCCAAGAAGAATCAATGCAGTAATCGCTGCCAAAGGTGCTTCAACAAAGTACTAAGTAAAGGGTCTGAATACTTATGTAAAGGTGATATTTCAGGTTTTTTATATATATAAATTAGCAAACATTTGTAAAAAACAGTTTTTGCTTTGTCATTATGGGGTATTGTGTGCAGATTGATGAGGGGGAAAAAACAATTTGATACATTTTAGAATAAGGCTGTAATGTAACAAAGTGGAAAAAGTCAATGGGTCTGAATATATCCAACCATTTCATGCAGATGAATTACCTGAACCATTCAAAAAATTCACCACCGGGCTGTGAAATACCTGTACAATTTTATAAGTGCCTCCAGACAATTCGTTCGTTCGACATGGTGGGATCTTTTTGTGTCATTAAAATGAATTATGGAGAAATGGCAGTGGAAACTCCTTTATGCGCAAATATTAATATAATAACCATCATATCAAAGTAAACTTGGAGTCATGCAATGATATACTACATGACTAAAAGTAAGTGGACATCTGTTCGTTGAATATCTCATTCCAAAATCATGGGCATTAATATGGAGTTGGTGCCGGGCTCTGTGCATTCGTATTTACAATGCCGGCCAAACCCTAACCCAGACGATGCTGGGCCAATTGTGCATTTCCCTATAGGGTTCTTCCACACCGATCTCGACAAAATATTTCTGTATCAACCTCGCTTTGTGCACAGGGATATTGTCTTGCGGAAACAGGAAAGGACCTCCCCCAAACTGTTGCCACAAAGTTGGAAGCACAGAATCATATAGAATGTCATTCTATGCTGTAGCATTACAATTTCCCTTCACTGGAACTAAGGGGGCTAGCCTGACCCATGACAAACAGCCCCAGACCTTTATTCCTCCTCACCATGTGCTACAGATTAATTAAATGATGATGAACTTCACAGGATGGTGAATGTGCAAGGTGATGAACATGATGCTCGTTTCCAATAAATGAATCCTAAAGACGAAGAACCATATATGTGACAATTTTTCCATTTTAAGATAATCAGTTATTTTTATATTATTAATTGTGTGTACCACATTAGGTGTTTTATGGTTGACAAATAATTCACCATACTCATATCTTCCAACAACAATTGATATTTTTTGGTTATTTCAAAAAATACTTCTTTTATTGCTGTTTTAATTTTTAGAATGTGGAAGAACAGTATATCTCCAGCGATGATTTCAGTTTGTGGAAGAACAGTATATGTGACATTTTGCATGACACTTGTAAGATGTCCTTTTTTAACACCTGATATGATGTTTTAAGTACTTTCAAGTACAGATGCCCTTCATGTAAATAACTTAAATGCAATATGTAGTTAATTCATTTGTATGGAGGTTCATCTAAAGGTGGTCTATCAACTTTAGCACTGATGACTTTTCTTAAAAGTTGAGTCATGAAATCTTAGTCTCATTTAAAATGAAACCCTCAATGTGAACATACCATAGAATAACTACAAAAATAGAATACAATTAAATTAATTCAATCAAAAGAAGCACAACTTGTACATATCAAATATGGATCAATGTGATGTGCCAATATGCATGTCCATTATGCAGGTCCCTAAGGTCAATATTACAAAACGTTCAGAAAACCATTCTCTTTGCGTTTAACACTATGATCAGCAATTAAGTTTTGAATTGCGTTAAACCCATGCTAAAGGCAAGAAATGTCCTTCTGTACTGAGGTGACAGCAGTAAATAAGTATTAACTGCTTAGAGTTAATGCTAAATGTGGTGACAGAGAGATGTACTGTATATTGTAATGAATAAAAAAAGGGAATCATTAGGATATTTTATTGTTAGAACAACATGTTGCATGTTGATGGGATGTTAGTAAACTATTTTCTGTGCAATACCTGTGACTTTTAACCACCTCACTGAGGTGATCTGTAGTCCAGCTGGTCGCTTGAGGACAGAATCTGGAAGGTGCCTGAAGTCTTCACATTGCATCCTCATCACCTTGAATGGTTTCGCTGGTTGTGCTTCAAGTATCATCTTTGAAACATCATCAGGTGTATGAAGGACTGACTCCTTGCACCTCTTCTCGATGGTGGCAAAAGATCGATCACAAGGAAGAAAAGAATGACCAGAGACCATGAATTTCTGCTCAACTTGGGTAAAGTAACCCATAGAGACGAGCAGCGACATCAGATTGAGCATCCGCCAGTTGTTATTCTGCCCACAGCATCTGTCACTGAAGATGATCAACTTGCGCACCTCTGGTTTGGTGAGTGGCGTGAATTTTGTCTTCACCCACTTCAATATGCAGCTTGCTACCTCAATGGACCCTCGGTGTGCAATCCCCTCATGCCAAACACACATGTATGCAGGATCTTCTTTTCCAAGTTCCTGGATGCAAAGGTTAAAATTTGACAGCTGCCGCTGGTAGTAGACATTGGAGTGGGTCAGATTAGGGGTGTACATCACCCCCTATAGATCCACAGAAATGACATGGCAGTCAGCATTGGCTTTAGCCCACTCAGTGTCACTTTGAAGCTGTGTGTAGGCCTTTTCGGCTTTTCGATGGTGCAACTCACTTTCAACTGCAATCTTCCTCTTCTCCTCTTCAGATGTTGCTGCTGACATCTTAGTGAAGAATGCGTCACATTTGCCACAGGTGTCACTCCTGGGTTGGCCGAAATTGAGACTGCTGTTTGAAAATGTCCCTATAAACCCAGAATTTTGCAGATGATGTGGTATTCTTCTCTTTGTAGAACATATACATTTATTGATAGTAAAACATATACTGTAGCACATTCAGGGTATTGCTTGATCAGGACCCCCATCTTTCACACACTCCCAACCTATACACAGAATGAGTTTGTATTGCACCATTGTGTAACACTGCACTTTTAGAGTTAACGTTAATGTACGTATCATTACTGTCAAAGTTAAACTATGCAAGTGTTCAATATAGCTATTATAATAGGAGTTTTGTCCTATTTCTAACCTGTTCTAAGCCGGAGAGAATCAACGCTTGTTGTTTATCGTATGGGACAGTGTAGAAACTGTTGAACAGATGCAGCTTGCGCTCATCAGTCAACTTTCCACAATCCTTTCTGCACGTCGTGGAGCACGCTCTTCCCTGCAGGATACAGTGTAACGTTACATATAACTAGCTAGCTACTGTAGCCATGTCGAATCATCCGGTGGATGGACAAAAAGTAGCTAGCTATGTTTCTTCTATAATCTAGCAATAACATTTGTAACGATAGTGTATAAATTAGTAGCCAACGAACTTTAGCTAATATGTTTTCTCTATAGTTACAAATTAGACAACCCAGAACATACATGTTAGTTACTGTACTCTATAGCTAGCTAGCTTGATTGTTTTGATATACGGTTCTTCCACATACCTCTTTTGGACAGCTTTTCACCGTTTTTTCTTGACCCTTACGATTTGTATAGGGTTTTCCCGCATTCCGTAAGATCTTCCTTTGCCTGTCTTTCCATTCTTTTAGTTTTGTTTTACGTTTCTTTCCCACATTTCGGCGATTTTCATCAGCAACAGAAAAGTTGTGCGCTTATCCGTCCATTCTGAGTGGTGCACATAAACGGTTATTCCACGAGAGCCTATCTTTAAATTTAAAAATATTGTTAATTAGCGCGTGGAAAGCTTGTGAAACCGGTTCACTATAGAAAAAGGGTGTCCAATAATGATTTTTCATGTATATCTCTTTTTTTTGAAAAATGTCACATATACGGTTCTTCGTCTGTATGATTCAAATATTAAAGATCTTATTCTAGTGACAAGATGATTGATGCTTGGCTGGCGTTTGATATACAAATAATATCGCTCTTACTCGTAATAATCTCAATGTTGATAGCCTACCACCACTGTATGTGCGAGCTGTTGGCTAGAGCGCATGTGCTAAGACCATAGTGGGCACATTTGCTACATAACGCAACAGTTTGTGACAAAACCATCAGTAGAGTTGAAAATGCGATGGAATTTGAAGGCAAAGTAATTTTTTAAGTGCATTATGTCATCACGCACAGCCTTTTATACACAGAAAGTACGTTTGCTGGAAACATCTCCTGTGGGAAAATGCGCATATTTTTTTATGCAGATTTTAGAATCTGTCACAAATTGGATGGAAACCATAATGTCTTGGAGTGTGAAGTTATGCGTAACAGATTTTGGAATGCTGTTCCTTTCATTCAAGGTTTACAAAATGCCATCTAATTTCCCCATCAATCCCCCAATGTCTAACCCCTATTTAAACTTACAGACTGCAAATCAATGAAGGGCTTTCTGGTCTCTTTGAAGCTGAGATTGAATGTCTTCCTGCCTATCTTGTAGACTGGTTGGGAGGACCACTGGCAGAAGTCTTAAATCGATGTCCCCTTGTGTATCCGGAGAGAAGATTGTTTAGTGAATAACTTGATAGTTTCAGGATAAAAATGAATGAGCATCTGATGCACCACCAGCAGAGTAATTTCAAACTATACCTGCACTTCCAAGAGTAGATCTTGGGCCTGCTTCTCTCTGGGCGGGCGTGTTTTGTCCTTGAAGACCGCAATCCACTTATCATTGAGCTTCCCTGAGCAGTTCGGGTTTAAAATGTAGAAGTCCTGAGCAATCTGTAGTAAAGCAGACAATTACCTTTTTTGTAATATAAAATATTACTTTATTACATTTTTTTAAACAAAAACTACATTGACAAAAACAATAGGCAACTTAACATTTACATACATATCCACAAACATTAATGACATCACACTTGCTCAGATCCACGTGTTCCCACCGTATTCACACCCAATGCTGTTTCTAATGCTTGTGAGACTCTGCCCTATATGTGACTCGTTTCAGGAAACTAGGCATAGGTCGCTGAAATATGTACCTCACCACAAACATAAGATATAAAACAAAATAATGACACAAACTGTACAACTAAAAAGCACTCATCAGGCCAGGTAGTCCTGAGGCATGGTCCCAGGGCTCAGGACCTACAGGAGGGGAGGGAGAGGTGAGAGAATTAACCTGTTGAGGACAGGCGTTCTGCTAGCGGAACCCCGTTCCGCCTGCGGAACCCCTAGCCAACAGCCAATGGCATCGCACGGCGCGAAATACAAAACCAACTAAAATATCACAATTAAATTTTCTCAAACAATCAACTATTTTACACCACATTGTCCGATTTCAAAAAGGCTTTACAGCGAAAGCAAAACATTAGATTATGTTAGGAGAGTACATAGACACAAATAATCACACAGCCATTTTCCAAGCAAGCATATATGTCACATAAACCCAAACCACAGCTAAATGCAGCACTAACCTTCGATGATCTTCATCAGATGTCACTCCTAGGACATTATGTTATACAATGCATGCATGTTTTGTTCAATCAAGTTCCTTTTTTTATCAAAAAACAGCTTTTTACATTAGCATGTGATGTTCAGAACTAGCATACCCACCGAAAACGTCCGGTGAATTTACTAAATTACTCATGATAAACGTTGACAAAATACATAACAATTATTTTAAGAATTATAGATACAGAACTCCTTTATGCAATCGTTATGTCCAATTTTAAAATAGCTTTTCGGCGAAAGCACATTTTGCAATATTCTGAGTACATAGCTCGGCCATCACGGCTAGCTATTTTGACATCCGCCAACTTCGGGGTCACCTAAACTCAGAATTACTATTAGAAAAATTGGATTACCTTTGCTGTTCTTCGTCAGAATGCACTCCCAGGACTTCTACTTCAACAACAAATGTTGTTTTGGTTCCAAATATTCCATAGCTATATCCAAATACCTCCGTTTTGTTAGTGCGTTCAGGTCACTATCCGAAGGGTGACGCACGAGCGTATTTCGTGACAAAAAATGTGTAAATATTCCATTACCGTACTTAGAAGCATGTCAAACGCTGTTTAAAATCAATTTTTATGCTATTTTTCTCGTAAAATAGCGCTAATATTCCAACCGGGCAACGTTGTATTCATTCAAAGGCTGAAAGAAAAAAATGGAGAAGTCTCGTGAACGCGCATCTCCAGTCTCACTGTCCCCAGGCTGACCACTTACAAACTCTGCTGCTGTACTTTGCCCAGAGACAGCAGACACCCCATTCCACTTTCTGGCGGCTTTAGAGAGCCAATGGAAGCCTTAGAAAGTGTCACGTTACAGCACAGATGCTGTAATGTTGATAGAGATGCAACAGAAGGACAACAAATTGTCAGACAGGGCACTTCCTGTATGGAATCTTCTCAGGTTTTGGCCTGCCATATGAGTTCTGTTATACTCACAGACACCATTCAAACAGTTTTAGAAACTTTAGAGTGTTTTCTATCCAATGCATATTCTAGTTTCTGGGCAGGAGTAGTAACAAGATTAAATTGGGTACGTTTTTTTATCCGGCCGTGAAAATACTGCCCCCTATCCCAAAGAAGTTAAAGGGAGCATACTTAAATTCAAACAGGACACCAGATAAGACAGGATAAATACTCCAGATATAACAGACTGACCCTAGCCATCTGACACAAACTATTGCAACATAAATACTGGAGGCTGAGACAGGAGGGGTCGGGAGACACTGTGGCCCCGTCCGACGATACCCCCAGACAGGGCCAACCAGGCAGGATATAACCCCACCCACTTTGCCAAAGCACAGCCCCCACACCACTAGAGGGATATCTTCAAACCACCAACTTACTACCCTGAGACAAGGCTGAGGATAGCTCATGAAGATCTCCCCCACGGCACGAACCCGAGCGGAGCGCCAACCCTGACAGGAAGATCATGTCAGTGACTCAACCCGCTCAAGTGACGCACCCTTCCTAGGGACGGCATGGAAGAGCACCAGTAAGCCAGTGACTCAGCCCCAGTAGTAAGGTTAGAGGCAGAGAATCCCGGTAGAGAGAGGGGACCCGGCCAGGCAGAGACAGCAAGGGCAGTTCGTCGCCCCAGTGCCTTTCCGTTCACACAAACTACAAAAACGAACTACAAAAATCTCTGAAACTGGAAACACTTGTCTCCCTCACTAGCTTTAAGCACCAGCTATCAGAGCAGCTCCCAGATCACTGCACCTGTACATAGCCCATCTATAATTTAGCCCAAACTACTACCTCTTCCCCTACTGTATTTATTTATTTTATTTATTTTGCTCCTTTGCACCATATTATTTATATTTTAACTTTGAACTTTCTTCAAACTACAAATCTACCATTCCAGTGTTTTACTTGCTATACTTTATTTACTTTGCCAACATGGCCTTTTTTGCCTTTACCTCCCTTATCTCACATCATTTGCTCACATTGTATATAGTCTTATTTTTTTCTACTGCATCATTGATTGTATGTTGTTTTACTCCATGTGTAACTCTGTGTTTTTGTATGTTGTCGAACTGCTTTGCTTTATCTTGGCCAGGTCGCAATTGTAAATGAGAACTTGTTCTCAACTTGCCTACCTGGTTAAATAAAGGTGAAATAAATAAATAAATAAATAAAACACCCCTGGGCCAGACTACACTCAATCATAGGACCTACTGAAGAGATGGATCTTCAATAAAGACTTAAAGGTCGAGACCGAGTCTGCGTCTCACATGGATAGGCAGACCATTCCATAAAAATTGAGCTCTATAGGAGAAAGCCCTGCCTCCAGCTGTTTGCTTAGAAATTCTAAGGACAATAAGGAGGCCTGCGTTTTGTGACCGTAGCGTACGTGTAGGTATGTACGGCAGGACCAAATCGCAGAGATAGGTAGGAGCAAGCCCATGTATTGCTTTGTAGGTTAGCAGTAAAACCTTGAAATCAGCCCTAGCCTTTGTAGGCTACAGTCGAAGCTATGTCTTCCAATGGTGATTCTGCTGTCGGCATCCAAAGATTATCCAATTTGAATACACGCTTGGAGGTGAGGATAACAGCAGTGGTGTAGTCTACAGCGATACGGATATCACTTGTTATTGATATCTACATAGCGCATTGATGTGAGTCACACTGCTGCTCTCTCATTTAGCTGTTTGCGCCTTACGGATTGTGGTTGCTGTGGATGGCGGTTCACAAATCTAAATGTGTATTTGAACCCAATAATGGTTGAATTGAAGAAGTTTAAGTTGCTATCAATCATTGTTTTTGAAACCAGTGGACACTATGCGCTCTGCATAGTGCGAATCCCAGCCTATGGTATAAAGGTGGAGGTTTTAATGCTCAATCTAATTCATACTGATAAAAAACAAATCCATAGGCCTAATGGACACATGCACATTGTTTTTTACTTAAAGGGGCAATCTGTAGTTGCTACATTTATGGACTATATATACAGTACCAGTCAAACGTTTGGACACACCTATTCATTCAAGGGTTCTTCTTTGTTTTTACTATTTTCTACTTTGTAGAACAATTGTGAAGACATCAAAACTATGAAATAACACATATGGAATCATGTAGTAACAAAACAAAGTGTTAAACAAATCAAAATATATTTTAGATTTTAGATTCTTCAAAGTAGCCACACTTTGCCTTGATGACAGCTTTGCACACTCTTGGCATTCCCTCAACCAGCTTCATGAGGTAGTCACCTGGAATGCATTTCAATTAACAGGTGTGCCTTCTTAAATTAATTTGTGACATTTCTTTCCTTCTTAATGCGTTTGAGTCAATCAGTCGTCTTGTGACAAGGTTGGGGTGGTATACAGAAGATTACCTATTTGATAAAAGTCAATATTATGGCAAGAACAGCTCAAATAAGAAATAGAGAAATGACAGGCCATCATTACTTTAAGACAACATTTCTAAAACATGGTTAAACAATAAATGTGATACAATGGATGGTCAGTCCTTGCATCCATAGCTCTGTCTATTAATCTGAAAGCGGTTACATTTCTCCAGGCCCATCTCTCAGCTTTTTACCAAAACAGAGGCAGGGCGACCGTTTTGTTATTGTTTCGTCTGTGGATTTGCCCTTTAAAGAGCTGAATATTATCAAGATATCAAAGTGTCACTAACAAAACGGTTAACAATTGGCCTATAGCAAATGCAGCATATTGCATAGATTTTTCACATGTAAATAGCACTTTTCAGTAGTGCTCAATGCATGCCATTCCATGAGCACAGAATTATAAATTTTTTTGAACTGGAATCAATGAGCCCAGTCAGTCCTCCATGACAACAAAATCATAAACAACAGAGTAGGGCTGGCTAATAAGTCCTTAGTTTTGGGGTTATGTTCAGGTAAAATAATTTGGCTAATCTATACTTCCATATTTCCAAGTCCTATTCAAGGGGTGTAACATTTATTGGAATGACTGGCATTCCCTACTCTCAACTAAAAAGCATTCTAATGAAAAGCAAAGCTAAAAAGATGCGTTTCAGATCTCTTTTAAATATGCCCCCTTCAGGTTCTCTGGCAGGCTATTCCAGAAGCATTATAACTAAAGGCTGCCTCTCCATGCCTCTTGGTCATAGGCCTTTGGGATAGTTAAAATGCCAGTGCTAGAGGACCTGAGAGACATACTGGGTACATAACTTAAAAGCATGTCTGACATGTATTGGGGTGCACAGTCGTGGATTGATTTAAAAACCAATAGTCGAATCTTAAAATGTATTCTAAAACTCACAGGCAGCCAGTGCAGAGACCTTAAAACTGGTGTAATGTGTGCTCTCTGGTCTTGGTCAGCACCCGTACTGCAGAATTCTGTATGCTTGTAGTTGACCAATGGCTTTCTTGGGTAGACCAGACAGGAGAGCATTAAAGTAGTCCAGCCTGCTTGTAATGAAAGCATGGATGAGTCTCTCTATCAGCCTGAGAGAGTAATGGCCGCACCTTAGCAATGTTCCTCAGGTGGTAAAAAGCTATTTTGGTCACATTCCTAATGTGTGATTCGAAATTTAGTTCAGAATCTAAAATAACACATTGGTTTTTTACCTGTTGTTTTATCTTTATTGCCCACAAATTAAAATGTGCGGATAGATTCTCTCTCTGTGCTTTGGCTCCAACAATAAGTTCCTCAGTCTTGTCTTGATTTATATAAGTATTTAAAATCACTGCTATAGTCTAAGAATTTATCCGTGGAGCTAAAATCCTCTGGTGACACAGAAATGTACAGTTGTGTAGCAGTGAAAAGTAATGCTGTGCTTTCTGATAATGCTGCAAAGGGGTAACATTTAAACTGAACAGTACTGAACCCAAAATTGAACCTTGTGGAACCCTACATGTGATCTGTATTTTCTCTGAGTTATGTTTACCAAGGCTGACAAAAAAATCTTGACCAGTTAAATAGGTCCTAAACCAATTTAGATCTGGACCGGAGAGGCCAAACCACCTCTCCAGTATGTCCAGAAAGACATCATGGTCAACAGTGTCAAATGCAGCACTTAAATCTAAGAGGACAGAGAGCTGTTTCGCATCTGTGTTGGCTCTAAGATCATTTACCACTATAACTAAGGCTGTCTCTGTGCAGGGCACGAAAACCCGATTGGATTTTTTTTAAACAGAGTTGGCTGTTTCAGATATGTAATTAAACTATTTTGAAGGTGGTGGGGTTAGGATCAGAAAGGCAGGTAGAAGGCTTAAGTTGTCATATCACTTACCTGGTAGGCTAGGGCACATATCATCAAACTTCTCATCAGGTCTTGCTAGCCTGTTACCCAGCCTAATGTCATCGCTGAAATATGCCGCAAACTCATCACATTTAGATGTGGAGGAAAGTTCACATAGGTTTGCGGGGGGTAGGATTTATCAGGCCATCAACAGTCGAGAAGAGCACTCTCTAATTATTCTGATTACTAGTGATCAAGTTAGACAAATCTGCCTGTCTGGCATTTCTAATTGCCTTGTTATATACAGTATGCCAAGTTGCTCTCTCAGAATATCATAATGAACCTGTAACTTTGACTTTCTCCACTTCCGCTCTGTCTTTCTGCAATTTATCTTTCATTTATTAGTTTCCTCACTCATCCAGGGGTAACATCCGTTTGGATGTGGCCTTTTTCAACTTTAAGGGCAACCATTTATGCCATAACTCCAGTAATTTGCTATTAAAGTTATGAACAAATCACCACAAGAGGAAGGCAGAATAGGTGGTGGAGTATTGTTCATACACTCAATAAAATCTGTAGCAACTAAGATGGTGTTTCTTAATAATGCATTCAGTATTACCGTAATTTCCGGACTATTGAGCGCACCTGAATATAAGCCGCACCCACTGAATTATTTTTTTATTTTTATTTTGAACATAAATAAACCGCACATGTCTATAAGCCGCAGGTGCCTACCGATACATTGAAACAAATTAACTTTACACAGGCTTTAACGAAACACGGCTTGTAACAAAAATAAATAGGCTTTAATGAAACACGGCTTGTAACAAAACCTAAAAAAATTGCAGTAAACAGTAAGTAGCTTACCAAGAAAGTCATTGGTCACTATTTGCCTCCTCCTGTGCACTGAAACCACTGAAGTCATCTCCTTCGGTGTCGGAGTTGAATATCCTCAGAATTGCTTCATCCGATATTCGTTTTCATTGTCGCTCTCGTCACTGTTTGACCTTAACCCGTTCGGCAATTTCATTGGTCTAATGAAAGCTTCATGCCGCCAAAAAACTGAGCACGTCACAGAATGTGTTTTTTTGGAGAAAAAACATTTGAAAGCGGGAAAAATCCATATATTAGCCGCATCATTGTTTAAGCCGCGAGGTTCAAAGCGTGGGAAAAAAGTTGCGGCTTATAGTCCGGAATTTACTGTACCCTGTGCTATGGGCAACAAGGTTGTAAGAAATACAGTGGTGATCAGATAAAGCAACATCTACAATAGAAGATATGTCAACAGAAAGCCCCTTAGTAATAACCAGGTCCCGAGTATGGCCGTGGTTATGGGTGGGCCTAGTAGCATGTTGGATAAAGTCCATAGAGCTCAAAAGATTCAGAAATTCAATAGCCTTGGAGTCAGTCTCTTTGTCAACAGGAATATTAAAATCGCCCAACACAATGATTTTATCATAGTTCTCAAGGACAATAGACAATAGTTCAGATAAATCAATGAAGAAAGTGGGGCAGTGCTTCTTGGCCTGTACAGGGTTAGGGCCAGCACTGGTGGCTGACATTTAAACAGTACAGCATGATGCTCAAAAGACCCAAAGTCGCCAAATGAAATGTCCTTACAGTTGACAGAATTAGTAGAAAGAGGCTATCCCCCCACCCTTTTTCTCTTTTCTGATAGAGTATGAAAGCTGTAGCCCGGGGGGATACTTCAATTAGAGTGGCAATACAGTCTGATGACAGCCATGTTTCAGTGAGAAACATATAATCAACTTTGCGCTCAGTAATGAGGTCATTCTCGAGAAAGGTTTTACTTGAGATTGCTCTAACTTTTAAAAGCGCCATATTCAATGAGTGTGGGCCAATCTGCCCCTGGGGAATCTGCCTCAAGGTAACCAATGGAATAACAACCAAATTATTAACGTTACAACCACATATTCAGACAATTTATCAGAATGGTAGGAGATGACAGTTTGTATAAAGTCACTAGAAGGCTGAGTTAAAGGAACATAAATTAGGTTACTCACAATAACCATAGTGCCATTTCTACAGCAGTTGATATGATGTCCTTCTGACAGGGAGAACTGGCTCACTAACAGACCCTATCTGTCAGTCTCTAAAACAGTTTGCGATGTTACTGGAAATAATCCTGTAACCGGTGCGGTTAGGGTGAATCCTGTCTCTTTTAGAAGGTGCTGGTTGCTCCCACAGCAAATCAAAATTGTCACAAAAAGAGACATTCCTGTCGTTGCAAACTTTCTTCAGGTACTTGTTAAGGGCAAAGAGTCGGCTGAAACGTTCCGTACCCATTTGGTAGCACTGGAGGGATCAGAGATAATTATTCTCTTCCCTGTGCTAGTGAGCGTGATTTAGTTTGTAGTTCTCCCTCAGTACCTCAGATTGTCGTGAAAACCTACATGAGTGACAATGGTTTTAATATAGTAGTTGGACAGAACCATGGGCAGGAGGGAGTTGATGTCATTGACACGAGCTCTTGGATGACAGTGGACCTTGGTCGGTCCACAGATTATAGGCAGGCCAAAATCTCTCACTATCGAGCTGCCCAGAATGATGGTGGTCGTGATGGAATCCGATGGGGAAGTGACCTGCTGAACTGCGGTGGCCGTGGGGGAGGGTGCCACTGGGCTGGTAGGTCCATCTCAAGCAGGGCAAAGCTGTTTGATAGCTGGATCGGATCTTCTCGGATAGATGAAGGGTGGCCAGACTGCCTCCCTGATCTCCTACGCCTTATGAGCTTCCAGTCTCCCATGGGCTGTGGCGTTGGGCTAAACATCTTTCCGTTAGATTGGGACAGATCAACACCGTCCGACTCAACGACAGCTTTGCTATAGGAGGCATTTTAAACTGAGATTCAATTTGCCTGGGTTACAGCAAGGTCGGTGTACTTAGAAAGCAGGTTATCCTTTTCTCGTTGCCAAGCTAACAGTTGGAGGATCTCTTCTAAGCTGCTTGATGGTGGTGCATTTAAGGCAGACAAATCCCTGTCCATTTTCCAGTTCCACCTTATCTTCATCTTGTTGTTGTGTGGAAGAAATATCACACCTGACGCATTTGTTCCCAGCCGTGGTTAAAAACACCGGTGGGCTAGCACTGCTAGCATTAGTCTGCTCCATTTTCATGATGGCTATCAGCTAACTGCTACTTAACAGGAATCCGGGACACAAACTTGCAGTCCCAGCCGTAAACCAGTACAGTAGCTCTAGCTAACTCAATCAATCACCATGCAAGCATGAGATAAGCTCAGATGGAGAATAAGTAAAATCTAGCTATTGTAATTTAGCTAGTCAGCTAACTTGTCTAACGTTGGCTAACGAGTGAAACAGTGTCCGAGACAGTCCAGAAGAAGTGTCAGACTTAGCTAGCTACGTTAGCTAGCCACCGTTACAGACACTGACATAGTTAGCTAACGTCAACAAAAACTGTAAATGTAGTTATATTCCACGACAACAAGCTAGCGTCGCGAGCATGCTCGTTAGTCCTATCCACGGGTAGGGGATGGGTATCCATCTGCAAAAGTGAAGTTCTATTCTGGTAGCTAGCTAGCTACCTTAGCAGTTGTGCTAGCTAACATGCTACTGAACCGTGACACTAGCATATTGCATATTGGTATTAAAAGACAACAACGTATTCACCTAAAAATATGTGTTTAGGCAAATCATTAGTTAGCTAGCTTCTTATCACATGAATTGTGCAAAAATATGATAGATAACATCAGCTAGGTAAGCACCAGCCAGTCAGTCAGTGGCGCTGACAGAATGAAACTGGTATCAACAAAATGTGTTTCAATCTATCCCATGAAACATGACATTGCTAACTAGGCATAATTTAGCTAATACAATGTTAAAGTTTATTAGGAAGTTTAATTAATAAGTTAGACACTCACCGGACAACTTTGGTAGGTGTTGTAGCTAGCTTGATAGCTTGGTTTCCATTTTCCAACAGTTTCGTTGATTGGTCATCAACGGTCAGAATTACTGGTCTTGGAACTCATGTGTTCATCAGAAACTGTTTCTGGTAAACTGTTTGCCACTAGTGGCAATAAATATTATTGTTGGTTTTCCGCAGATTCACCACTCGTGACAAAACATTTTCAAACTTCTGGCAACATTTTGTGGCACACTATTTAGTTTGCTGAAAATTTGCAGGAAGTTTGTAGCAACAAAAGCATTTTTGTAAGGGAACAGATAGCCTTAGCTTTCCATCATTGTTTGATCAATAGGACTGTAAAGATGTTTTTATTAGGTTTTATGTCCTATTAATTGACCAAATGCACAGCCGCTTTCCCACTCTATATTGCTATAGAATTTTCATAAATGCCTTAGTATACGAAATTCCCAAACATTCTAAGAATTTGTGAAAATGACCTAAATGCTCGCTTGTCAAAATTTTTATTTTTTTAAAGTGTCATATTATTCCTGGGGGTGTACAGTATATGAACAGATTGTAGTAAGATTTCAGTTAATGTTGCTAAAATGCTGTCAGTTCCACTTTATGATCGCTCTTTTAACTCACACTGTCAATCTTTTCCTTTTGTGTTGATCTTCAGTTGTACAATTTGATTACTTATATATGTTTTTCTAATTTCATCGTGTTCATCTCACCTTTAACAACCAAAAAGTCAGGAGCTGTTCTTCTGCATGACTGCCTCTCTCTTTCTTTCCTTCTCACCAGTATCTCTCCAGGACATTACTATGAGGAAGGCATTTAGGAGCTCCACCATCCAGGACCAGCAGCTGTTTTCTCGCCTGTCACTGCCCATCCCCCTGCAGGAGACGTTTGACCTCTGCGAGCAGCCACCACCCCTCAACATCCTCACACCCTACAGGTGAGCATCACAGCAACCTCCCTCCAGATTGGGTAATGTTTTTGCAACCTGACACCTTATTAGTCAGCACCTGAACAGCCCATAAACATACCATGATGTCATTGGTAAGAACCTCTTCAAAATCACACCCCATTGGTTAGAATCTTTGTCTGTCTGTGTGTCTGTGTGTGATAACACTACTGATGCAACCACTGCATTATTGATCACACCAAGCAAATACTACCAGGCTAATAGCAGCTTTGACCTGAGAAGGAAAACTGCCTGGTGGATCTTTATACTGTTGGTGTGCATGTTAGCTTACTTGGCTCTCCGTTTGTAACCTCAACATTAAAACCTTCAATCCAAATCAAAATTCCATACCTAAAATCTTTATTTTGGACAAAATTACCCTAATGGACTATACTACAAGCACCATCAAGAAAAAACTTCTAACAAACCAAAACCTGCAGAAGAAACACAACAGAACCTGGAAATACCATCCAACACAAAACTGAGTGAGTAATGTTCAGTCTGAAGCTACTTCTGAAGCCAAAAACTAAAATACAATAATCTCAAAGTAATTTTGTTATATAAAGCTAAGTAAATAAGTATACTAAGCTACCAAGATGCTAGGACAGAACAGACCTGGCGGCACTTTCAATTAGCACTGAAGTGTGAAGTCAGATGTGTGAAAACTCTTGAGTCCAACAATGGCAGGAGAGTTTCAAAGCCCCCCCCCCCCCCACCCAAATGCATTGGCCTTTGAAGCCCCATAGCTTATCCCTACAGATCCCAATGGATATAAAAAATAATCCTGCAAGGATAAGTACAAAAAAAACTCCTCAAGGACAATCCAGAGAAACTATTTGCTGACTGCTACAAAGAGGGGAACGTAAGCAACTTCATTTTCCACGCAGACCGTCCCCTGGCATGGGACAGTGCTATAAGAACACACTACCCCTATGTCAAGAGAGAGGGTATTGGCCCAGGGTGGAAACTCAGAATAGTAGACATTGAGGAAATTGAAACAACCTCTGTCAACGTGTGCAAGTCTGGGATAGTAATGGTACAGGGCATCCTCATGCAGTTCCAGCAGGACTTTTATGGGATCAAAGAGAGAGAATAGCAGGAAAAGCTCTCTCTCTGTGATGACTCCCCCATCCTGAGTGAGTCTGATCACACCTCTTCAAACTGTCCTGTAGACGAGTATTGTCACCCCCCCAGCACTGAACACACCCAGGTCCCACAACTGCACTGCTCCTCCATCTCCTTAGAGAGCTAGTCCACACAATCCAGACAGAACAAGCCCACCAAACAAACCAGCACAACAACACCCCCCCCCAACAAGACCCGGAGGGCAGAAGGTGGAGATGGACAGCTGTCTGAGAGAGCTGGCTGCTTTACGGACTGAGGTGAGAGAACTAAGAGGCACACATGGCACTGAAGGACAAGGTCAGAAAGCTGAGGTGTGACAGAGAGCAGGACACTCCCCCAGACAAGTCAGCAGAACAGCCCACCTCAGACCCGGACCGCATCCTCAACACCACAATGGGACAGACAACACAGGACTCACCAACCCAACAGACCCCACCCCTCCTAACAGCCCTCCTGTCAGCTCCCCCGATAGCCCTACTGACAACCCCCCCACATCTACTGAAGACACACAAAAGCCAGAGATTGTGCTCCTCATTGACTCAAATGGCAAATACATTCAAGAGGATGAACTTTTTCCAAACACAAAGTGGCTAAACTCTGGTTCCTAAACAATAGGCATGCCCTGGTGCTGTTGACAAAGGACAGACTAGGGTCTCCCAGCCACATTATAATTCACACGAGCACAAATGACCTGAGGACCCAGCAGGTAAGGGTGGCAACAGCACTCAAGGGAGTGATTGAAAAAGCTTCTTCCACTTTCCCCCACACACAAGTGGTTATCTCCACCCTGCTACCACAAAAATATGTTCACCCTGCCACCATAGAGTGGGTGAATGCAAGCATTTCACAAGACTGTGCCTCAAAACCTAATGTATACCTGGACCACCACTCCACCCTGGACTTGAACAGCCTTTACACCCAGGTCCACCTCTACAAGGCAGCAATCCCAACTTTTGCCAGGACCCTGAAGGATGTCACCCTTAACCGTAGCCCCAGCACCTCACACAGGAGCAACAGACACCCCGCCCAAACCAGCTGGAGACCCTCCCAGACATGCAAGACCCCGTCTCGAAGGACCTGCACCGAGAGAACCCACGCCAAGAGGACCTACACCCAGACCACAGCATCACCAGCCACACCCCAACCAGCTAAGACCACCCCAAGCAAACCCTGGTTTTTGGATATAAAGAGGGACTTTATCGAACAAACAAACATTTATTGTGTAACTGGGAGTCTTGTGAGTGCAACCATATGAAGATCATCAAAGGTAAGTGATTCATTTTATCGCTATTTCTGACTTTTATTACTCCTCTACTTGGCTGGTAACTGTTGGTAATGTTTTGTGTGCTTGGTGCTGTCCTCAGATAATCGCATGGTATGCTTTCGCCGTAAAGCCTTTTAGAAATCTGACACAACGGTTGGATTAACAAGAAGTTAATCTTTAAGCCGATGTATAACACTTGTATGTTTTATGAATTTTTATTATGAGTATTTCTGTTTTTGAATTTGGTGCTCTGCAATTTCACTGGATGTTGGCTAGGTGGGACGATAGCATCCCACATACCCTAGAGAGGTTAATGGCATCTGTAGAAGGTATGCTAACAGATTGAAAAGTATCATGTAGATGAGATATCAGTTTGTCTGAGGTGGGGCATATTTTTATGCATCCATCAAACATGGAAGGTTTAGCATTCCCAAATGTTGGGAGGTGTTTTATAACATAGTCTCTAATTTTTTTTAAATCTAACATTAAGCACAGGAATTATCCCTAAGGTGTGGAAAGCAGCTTTTGTTCTGCCATTACATGAGGGAGGTGACGGTAGTGATTTGGATAACTATCGACCCATCTCTAGGCTCCCTTGTCTGGCAAAGATCCTAGAATCTATAGTCAACAAACAGTTACGGTCTTTTCTTTCTGCTAACAGTATTCTTAGCACCAATCAATCTGGTTTTAGATCTAAACACAGTACCACATCGGCCACTATGCTTGTTGTAAAGGATATTGCAAATGCCTTAGATGATAGAAAGCACTGTGCTGTGTTGTTTGTAGATTTGTCAAAAGCTTTTGACACTGTAGACCATGCTATCCTTTTGAGTAAGCTGTCATCTATAGGAGTGGGCACGGATGCCTGCCGATGGTTTTATGACTATCTTAAAGATAGAACTCAGGCCGTCATGGTCGACGGGGTCAAGTTACTTAAAGGGGTCCCTCAGGGTTCAATAATTGGCCCACTATTGTTCTCACTTTATATAAACAACATTGGTGATGATGTCAGATATTGTAAATTCCATTTATATGCAGATGACACAGTGATGTACTCTATTGCTCCAACAGCGGACCAAGCTTTAATGCAGTTGGAGTCTGATTTTAGGATACTACAGGGGTCACTTTTACAGCTTAAACTTGTTTTAAACGCTAAGAAAACAAATGTCATGTTTTTTTCTAGGTCTAAACTCTCAGTTAGAAACACTTTTTTAATCACTAGCTTGGATGGTACTCAAATCAAGCAGGTCTCTGCATATAAATATTTAGGGGTATGGTTAGATGATAGGCTTTCTTTTAAAAAACATGTTACCGAATTGGGAAAAAAGCTCAAATTCAAGATAGGGTTCCTTTACAGAAACAGGGCTTGTCTGTCCTTTGTAAATAGAAATCAAATTGTGCAGGCTACTTTTATGTCCGTTTTAGATTATGGTGATATTATCTATATGCATGCATCGGCAAACACATTAAAACCACTGGATGCTATTTACCATTGTGCACTCAGGTTTATCACGGGTGATAGTTACAAAACTCATCACTGTATCCTTTATCAACATGTGGGTTGGGCCTCTCTATCTGTGAGGCGAGAGCAACATGCTCTCTTGTTTATTTATAAAGCGCTTCTTTTAAAACTACCTCCATATATATCATCATTAATTTCCACTAGATATACAAATTTTAAAACCAGATCACAGATGTGGATTACATTAGAGACTCCTGCGGTCTCCACAGAGTTGGGTAGGACTGCCTTTAGTTCCTTTGCGCCTTATTTATGGAACAAACTGCAGATCCAACTTAAGTTAGACACTCTGGTGTCCCTTGCCCATTTTAAAAATGTTATGGAGGATCAATATGATGTTATCTGTGATTGTTTCTGTTGAATTGTGTCTTTGTTTTGTATGTTTGAAATGTTCTTGTCTGTATGCCTAAAACTGTATATGTCAACATGTTTACACAGGGCACAGCCGTAAAAGAGATCCAGGTCTCAGTCTGTTTTCCCTGTTAAAATAAAGATTAAAAAAAATAAAAAAATAAACATTTTGTAGGTATCTGAAAAAGTTAATTCTGGGAAGATTGTAACTTTCCCTCAGCAACTCAAAGGAGGCAAAGGTCCCTTCTATATGTAGATCCCCTATGGTACTTATCCCTAGCTCTCCCCATCGCTCAAAGGCGTTATCAAGGTTAGAGGGGGCAAAGGAGGGATTCCTGGCAACAGGGGGCATGAATGATATTGATCTAAGATCAAAGTGGACTTTAATTTGCTTCCAGATTCGGACTGTGCTATGTATAATATGATTGTGCCGATAAAGTGATATCTCCAGGTTGACAGACGACAAAATCACAGCGCCAATAGAGAAGGGGTGACACTCTTCACGCTCCATACTAAGCCTGCTGGATGATGGAAGTGCGTCATCCAGCAAAAACGTAACAGCACGGAGGTTAGCGGCCCAATAGTAAAATATAACATTTAAGAGAGACAATCCTCCTTCCATCTTGGTTTTACAGAGGTGTTTTTACCTATCCTGTGTGTTTTATAATCCCAGATTGAGTCCAGTTGTTTATGAAAGGACTTAGGTATGAATACTGGGATGTTCTGGTATAGGTAGAGCAGTTGTTGGAGGAAGACCATTTTAATGCCATTAATTCTTCCGAGCAGAGAAATTGGGAGAGTTCTCCAAAATTGTATGTTTGCCTTGAGTTTTTGCATCAGAAAGGGGAAATTCTCTTTAAATAGTGAGGAGTATTGTTTGGTAACTACAATTCCTAGGTAGGTACATTTTTCTGAAGATAGCCAAGAGGTGTTTTGCAACTGTATGGGCATTAATTTGCTCTTGTTCCAATTTATTCTGTATCCTGAGAAGGTACCAAACAAATTAATCACATCAAGAATAGATGGGATACTAGCTTGGGGTTCTGTTACATAGAGGAGAATGTCATCTGCGTATAGGGAAATCTTATTTAGAGTATCTTTAGTATTATAGCCGTGTATTGCTGCATGAGATCTGATCGCCTGAGTGAGAGGTTCAATAATTAGGGCGAAGAGCATTGGCGACAGCGCACAAACCTGCCTTGTCCCTCTATAAAGGTTTAATCGGGGCGACAATGATTGGTTAGTGAGTATTCTCGCACAGGGGTTCCTATATAAAAGCTGGATCCAATTTATGAACCCATCTCCAATATTAAAAAATCTAAATCAAATCAATTACATTTCTGCAGGACCTTGAATAGATAGGACCACTCAACTTGGTCAAAGGCCTTTTCGCTGTCAAGAGATATAACGGCAAGGTCCACTTTAGGTAACCTCTGAGAAAACATAATGTTGAAGAGGCGCCTGAGATTGAAGAATGACTTATTGTTAGGGATAAAGCCTGTCTGGTCCGAATGGACCAATTTGCCAATTAAAGTGCTAAGCCTGTTAGCCAGAGTTTTTTCTAAAATCTTTTGGTCTGTATTAAGGAGAGATATTGGTCTGTATGACCCTACCTCTTCCGGATCTTTACCCTTCTTATGTCTAACTGTAATGAACACCTCATCCAAGGTAGGTGGCAGAGCTCCATTTTCATTGGCCTGAACCAACATTTTGTGCAGGTAGGGAGAGAGCATGTTGCTGAATGTTTTATAGGATTCACTTAGAGATTTAATTGTTTCTCGAATTTCTTCAAGAGATATTTCCTTGTTCAGGAAGTTGGAATCTTCCTGGTTCAGGGCAGGAAAATTACAGTCCTCCAATTTGTTTTGCATAATTAAGAGGTTAGGATCCGCTTTAGATGTATATAGAGTCTCATAAAACTGACGGAATCTGTCATTGATGTCTTTGGGGGAAGAGAGTAATTCCCCAGATGAAGATTTAACTTTGTGAATCATTCGGTCACTCACATTTTTTCGAAGTTGTCTGGCGAGTAATTTGTGTGATTTGTCACCAAACTCAAAATATTTTTGCTTCGCATAGAGAAAAGATTTAGCAATTTTAGCTGAGAGAATCTGATTATATTCAAATTTTAAAGAGGTAATTTTTTTGTATGTTTCTCCATAGATGGATGGCTAGCATTCTCCCTATCCAGTAAGTGAATTTGTCCCTCCAATTCAACCAATTGTCCTCTGTTTTGCCTACTCCTGGCAGACTGAAAGGTGATGATACAGCCTCTCAAATTAGCCTTCAGTGTTTCCCACAATAATGCTGGGGAAGTCTCTGTGTTGTCGTTGGTATCAAATAAATGTTTTATTTGGTCTTTAAGATGTTCACAGCATGTTGGTTCTTGTGAGGAGCTGAGGATTCAACCTCCAGAACCTCTCATTTGGTACAATGTCACCCAATCTCAGGGAGAAGGTGAGTGGACTGTGGTCAGAGATTATAATATCATGATACGTCATATTACAGGCATAGGGAAGTAATTTCGGATCAACCAAAAAGTTGTCAATTCGAGTATAAACATTGTGAACATGAGAGTAAAATGATTATTCCTTACCCGTAGGGTTAGAGATCCTCCATATATCAAATAAGTTAGAATTGTTTATTTAGGTATTCAAGAATTCGCTTGAAGAGGAGGTAGCGGTTTGCCGGGTAGAGGATCTATGCAAATATTGGTCTAGCACACAGTTAAGGTCCCCTCCAATGACCAGGTTAGTATGGGAGATATCTGGAATCAGGGCAAGGACTCTTTTGAAAAAAGAGGGGTTATCAATGTTTGGCCCATAGATATTTAGTAGAGGTACAGAAGTAGAGAGGATCTCTCCTATTATGATCACATAACGACCCTCTTTATCCGCAATAGTGGTTTTATGTAGAAAGGGTATTCCTTTCCGTACCAGAATCGCTGTGCCTCTCGTTTTGGCAGAGAAGTTAGTGATACACTTGCCCCACCCACCTACATTTAAGTCTGTTATGAGAATTGTTTTTCAGATGGGTTTCTTGCAAAAATATAATATCAGACGAGAGTGCTTTCAAGTGGGCTAGGACCTTGCCTCTCTTAATTGGTTCGTTTAAACCCTTGACATTCCAGGAAGTGAATGTAACTCCCGCCCTCCTCTTGTTTGTAGTTCCTATTGTGGCCTGCATAACATATAACTCAATAAAAAGGTAAAAAGCGCACCAAACCATCACGATCGACATATGTAGCACATACACCCGAGCAGTATCCAACCAACCCCTCCCTCCCGGCAAGCACCTTTACTCTCCACCCTGTCCCCCTACTTTCCCCAATATTTACCCCCCCCCCCCATCAACCGACCTTTAACAGGCATACACAAATAAGAGGGAAAAAAATAGAAAAATAAAAATAATAAACACATTGTCTGGCCGATGCCAAAAATGCACGGCGCGACCTCGAACAAAAGGTAAAACAAAAATAAAATCCCAACTATACGTTCACCTCTCACTATCCTAGAACTTCTACTAACATATGAACTGAGGAGGCTCCCGCGATTAAAGTGTTCAGATAGCATCTAATAAACCTAAACAGAATAAGTTGCAACTTAAACATATTGCGCACTTAAGCGTCATCTTGGGTCAATCCCTGAGATAAGCAAGATATAGCATCACAAGATTATATTGCTAAGCAATGCCGGTCTAAATATAAACCATCAGCAACCGACATACAGGTAGACAGCAGTACATTTACAGATTGTGGGTTAGGAGATCGGAACAAGGATTTTGCGAAAATTAAACGTACCCCCCAATCAAAAAAAAATAAATAATAATAATAATATTATATATGTATATTTTTTTTTTTTACATTTTTTTTTTTTATTGTTTGTTTCCGATCTATCCATACATATACACATACATACATACATACATACATACATACATACATACATACATACATACATACATACATACATACATACATACAAAAAAATATATATATACATTTTTTTACTATATACATATATATATATATATATGACATATACATACATATACACACACATACACATACCTACATACACACCTACATACATACATACACAAACATTCATACCCCAAAATAATAATCTACACTAACTTAATACCTAATAATAATAAAATGCTAAGAGAAAAAATGAAATAATAATACTAATAATATAGTACAAATAATAATTATATGTACGCACACCTAAACATAGACACAAGCACCACAAAAGGCTGGTGGGAATCTAATCGGGAGAGCGGCCCACGTCTATGACAGAAGCAGAACGGCACAAAACACCAACTTGCTATCCAGATGTCTGTGTCTGCCCCTCCCCAACCATCACCCCCAGTCCCCTGCAAGCAATAAATAAATGGTATGGTAATAAGAATAATGTAAGAATTGACCAATAAACAAAAATGGAGGAATATAAGTATATCCATCCAAAAGTGTCAATGATCAAACCTGGAAGGCCACCCAAACAGGCATCACTCTGAACTCCAACGACAGGTCAGTCGTCTAGCTGGAATGGAAGTGAAATTAACGTTAAATAAGAGCTCTTGGTTGGCTCAGCGTCTTACATGTTCGGTAGCCCTTGCTGAGACAGTTTAATAAGGTTTCACCCGTTATGGTATAGTATGGATTCGAGTCCATGAGCAGACCCTAACACACAATGACAAGGCACTCTACCCATACGGGGGATTGGTGTATATTCCCAGATAAACTTCTCTGTGTCCAAAACCGAGGAGAGCCAAATCTTCTCACCGGAAGGAGGGGTAATTCTTGCAGGGAAGAGCAAGGAGTCTTGCAGGGAAGAGCAAGGCTGGGCGAAGAGGGAGTTTGTAGAGTTTGGTCATGACATCTCTGTAGCCGGCGCGGTGCTTTGCCACATCGGGCGCATAATCCTCATAGACACGGAAGGGGTGTCCTTTATTTAACAGGTTACCCCTCATTCGAGCCTCGCGCAGGATAAGATCCTTGGTCTTGAAACTGTGACAACAGAGGATTACTGGGCGAGGACGTTGGCCCGGTCCAGGCACTGGGACAAGGGCGCGATGTGCATGGTCCAGCTGGGGATCCGAAGCCAAAACATCCGATCTCATTGCATCCCTCAATAGCTTGGCGAAGAAGTCGGTGGGGCGAGAGCCAGCCTCCACCCTCTCTGCCAGACCAACAATGCAAAGGTTATGACGTTTGGATCTGCCCTCTAGGTCGACCACGTTCACAGAAAGCCTCTGCACACTATCCTGCAAGGACGTGCATAGCTTCTCTAACTAATCGATCCTACCAGCGTTGAATTCAGAAGCTTTCCACAATACTCTGGCCCTGCGAAGCAACCGTTTGAATGGTGCTCTCGATTTTGGTGTCCAGTTCCGCAATAGTAGCCTTAAGATCCTCAGCTATAGCAACACATAGTTCTCCCAGAGCCCGGGTAAGTTCTGTAAGTGTCACGTTGTTACCTGTGCCTTCCGCCATGTCTGTCTCGTTGTTTGGTGGGGAGTAGGCCTCTGATGTGGATTTATTGTCCTTTGGTCCCTTATTACTCAGCATTTTCACATAGAAATGTACAATATTGTATTAGAAAGAAACGTTTGTTGTAAAAAGTGCCATAAAGTAGGTTAAGTTAGATTGTTTCGCAAAAAAGTTGCAGGAGCCTCTCTCACACACAGCCGTTCACTCCAACATGCTAGCTCCGCCCCCGAGCTGCACTTCCTAACCGCCTGCCAAATGTATGATCATATTAGAGACACATATTTCCCTCAGATTACACAGAGCCACAAAGAATTCTAAAAAACAAATCCAATTTTGATAAACTCTCTTATCTATTGGGTGAAATACCACAGTGTGCCATCACAGCAGCAAGATTTGTGACCTGTTGTCACAAGAAAAGGGCAACCAGTAAAGACCACCATTGTAAACACAATCTCTATTTAGGTTTATTTATTTTCCCTTTTGTACTTTAACTATTTATTAATCATTACAACACTGTATATAGACATAATATGACATTTCAAATGTCTTTATTCTTTTAGTGTAATGTTTACTGTTAATTATGTATTGTTATTTCACTTTTGTTAATTATCTATTTCACTTGCTTTGGCAATGTAAACATATGTTTCCCATGCCATTAAAGCCCATTAAATTGAATTGAATTCAGAGAGCCAGCTGGAGATAAATAATCCATAATGAAACCACAGCAAGTGGTCCAGGGCCTTTTATTTGTCTGGGTTCTCAGTTTAATAGTGTGGGTTTAATAGCTGTATGGCTCAGTGTCTGTCTTCTCTAGGATAGATGTCAGCTGTTGAGCTAGTCTATGCTGAGAAGCAGCTGTAGATATCACTATTTTTTTATTTAACCTTTATTTAACTAGGCAAGTCAGTTAAGAACAAATTCTTATTTACAATGAAGGCCTACCGGGGAACAGTGGGTTAACTGCCTTGTTCAGGGGCAGAACGGCAGATTTTTACCTTGTCAGCTCAGGATTTGATCCAGCAACCTTTTGGTTACTGGCCCAATGCTCTAACCACTAGGCTACCTGCTGCTATGGGACTGCATACAGACAGACACCTCTACTCAGCATGCCCTCTGACCCCTCTGTGTCTCAGTACTTCTGACTCTGACGACTTCTGAAGGACTCCTGGACCACTTGAGTTTTTGTCCTCTCTTTCCTTCCATGACCCCCCTTTCTTATTTTCTTTCTCTTTCGCTCCTGAACTTCTCACCAGGGGGCTGTCTGCTACACCTCAGGCTGTTTTTCTTCAGATCCAGCTGCTGCTGCCCTGTCACACACACACACTCACAATATAAACACGCATAGTACTCAGTCGGAACAGCATTTCTCTCTCTCTCTCACACACACACACTTACACACTCAAACACACACACCCTACCACTCTGTCACACTCCTGACATCCTTCCCCATGTTGTTGCATATCATTAAACTTCCTCATCTCCTTTTGATGTTCTTTCTTTTCATGTTTCCTCTTCCTCTTGTTATCCCTCTCTCACAATCATTCCCTTTTGTCACCAAACACTCCATGGTAGCTAGGAAGAAGAGGTGCATTATGGGTTATGTAACCCTCTAAACTCTGTAGGTGACTCAGGGGGTTAATGGAGAAACAAGTATGATGTTATGGCAGAATATATGGCAATTAGTTCAGCACCTTTTGGTGGTGTCACTGACTAGAATGTGTAAGAGAAGGAGAGAGAGTCAGTGTGGCTATTTGTGCGTCTTGGGCACATCGCATTCCCATGTTGATGTGATATGATATGATGGACAAATGTGTGCATGAGGGTGGCAGGGTATATGTGTGTGTTTTTTTTCATCACAGGGGTTTTGAAGTGATAATTTCCTCCTTCTAGTTGGATTATTCCTGGTTAAGGGTGAAGATAGAATGAAAGACAAATGAAAAGATAAAAAGAGAGGCCAAATTTGACCCTCATCAGCCATCTCTGGTTTGCAACGCTCCGAGTAGCAGATCTAGGATCAGCAAAACTGACCTTAAATCAGTGTCTAGGAGTAACTCTGGTTTCCTACTGCTCCTACAGGGATGATGGTAAGGAGGGGCTGAAGTTCTACACAAACCCCTCCTACTTCTTTGACCTATGGAGAGAGAAGATGCTGCAGGACACGGAGGACAAGAGGAAAGAGAAGAGGAAACAGAAGGTAAGAAAGGGCCGCCATTGGCCAGTGGGCCGGGCCATCACCAGCATCCTGTCTTCTTATTGTAGGATTCAGTGTGGTATTGTTTGCACATTGATCCTTAGCTGAGGTGCTGTGTCACCAAGTAGCTTTTGGACCCTAACTAATTTCAGATCGGCTCTCCCAATTATAGGTTTAATCTCAGCCATTATGAGCCCAATATTGAAACTGTTCCCGGATCAGAATTGCCTCTATTATTAGCATCTAGAACCACAGACCATATATGTGGCGAAGGAGACAGTGAAATTAATGAGATAACACTGTAGTCTATGGTCAGTGATTCATACAAACAGACACACTCACACAAACACAGAAACACACTGGTCGATATGGGTCAGTGGAGTGGAGGAAGATGGGGTGAGCATAAATCACTGAGACATAGAGGGACTTCAGTATATCACCCGATAGCGTACTCTATACACACACACACACACACACACACACGGATCCATTAGCTATGTATCTCTGTAATAGTTGAGCATTAGGGAGGGAAGGATACACAGTGGTTCTCTGTTGTCTAGTTATTTACTCTAATTAATGTTTGGATCTGCCCTCTCTCTACCCCCGCACCTCATGAGGGAGCCTATGTTTGTCCTGAGAGAGACACACACTCAAACTGTATACACACACATATGCATACACCCACATACCATACACACAATTGCTCTCATGTGGGGCCCCTCATAGACACACACACACCCATACTGTACACACAAATGCTCCCATTAGCGAGAACATTGGGTATACTCAGTGAGATTTACACACACACACACACACACACACACACAATCATGAGGGAGCCTTTGTGTATCCTCTGAGTTCTCCTCCTTTCCCCCCCACAGTCCCTAAATTACAGAGCAGTCAGCTCCTGTGCAGATGGTGGGGTCTCCCGCTCATAGCCTCATAGATTTTCAAGCACAACCTACCAATGAGGGAGGGAACCCTGCCAGAGAGGTTTGGGGATATAAATGTTGAGGTTTAGGTTTTTGTGGGGGTGATGAAGGGTTCAGTCACAAGACTCACAGTCAGAGAACAGGGGACAGTAACAGTCACACCACTATGTATTTAGAGAAAGACTGGAAATACAGAAACTGTATACAAAAATAGCTCACAGAACAATATATAGATAGATACAGTATTTAATAGGCCTTATTTGGTGTAGACAGAGTATTTGAGTTGGGAGGGTGGGGAGTTGAGGCCGGATACCAGTCTCAGAAAAGGCCAGTGGAGGTATGAAGCACTATTAATTTCCGCTGCACCACAATACACTGGCAGCCATTGCAGTATAGAGTACAGACCATGTACAAAGAGCTAGGATGGCAGCCCACTGAGCCCAGGGAGGGAGGATTACTGGACTTTACACACACACTTTGGGTTCAGACACATCATGAGATACAGCCATACAGCTACAGGATAGTGAGATAAGAGAAGACTGGCATGAACATATTGGACTTGTGTGAGTGAATGGACAGTTTTTCCATAAGGAGAGAGATGGAGAAAGGGTGTCGTCATGTTGAGTGTGTGTGACCGTGTCCGTGACTCATTGTAAGACTTACGCTCGCTTGCTGAGGTCATTGAATAATGCTGTTAGATCAGCTGAATATGCCTCTCAGGCAGAGGTGTGTGTGTGTGTGTGTGTGTGTGTGTGTGTGTGTGTGTGTGTGTGTGTGTGTGTGTGTGTGTGTGTGTGTGTGTGTGTGTGTGATATAGAGAACAGAGAGAGAGAGTGTACAAGCATCTCTAGAACATCTTTGAGGAGATCAGGGAACATTTTCCTTTGAGTCAAACACTGGTAGAAAAAAGTAACAACATCATGGGCCCCCCACAGTGTCCATTACCGCCCTCAAACACAATGTTACTGGTCAGGTTCCCCATCCCATGCTCCAACCCCCCTACCCCTCCCGGGGGTTGCCATAGCAACCCTACATTGTTCTGCCGTGCTGAGCTGGCCAGAGATTGAAAGAGCAGCAGTTGCAGTAAGATGGAAGGACAGACTGTCAATAAGCAGCCATGACCACAGCTAATGCACACATCACTGCCTGTTACACTGTCTGGCAAACACATACAGATAGGCTACATAGGGATGTAATCTTGGACAAGGGGCTATGCTATAGCTATGTGTGTTGTTTCTGGAGCTAGTAGGACAGTTATTTGACATAGGGAAGTATATGTATCTGCTGTATATATTCTTATGAATATATATTCTTATGAATATATACAGTAATATATATTCTTATGAATATATCTAGACTCCTGAAACCTCTCATGCCTTAGATAATATCCCTCTCTTCCCTACCTCCCTCTCTCTTTCCCTTCGTCCTCTCCTCGGTCTCTGTTGTCTCTGACTCTGTGCAGATGGAATTGCCTTTTCATGTGTGGCCGGAGGGCCTTATCAGAGTCCCCTCTGAACCCTCTCCCCTCCTTGCCCCCCCAGAGGTAAGACTGCCCCGCCCCTCAGGCCCCGTCCTGGGACCCTCGGGTTAGCCTGCTGCCCCCCTATCTAACCCCCCTCCTTTTGGGTTTGCCCTGCCTAAAGCAGTGCACTGGACTCCCACTAACTCTGCTTCAAACCCCTGCTACTTACCTGGAAACCCTTGCTAATCACCTCTCTAACTACAAGGTGCATCTGGGACGATCACTGACTGGCCACTAGTGGGATTCTGCTTATTTCACAGTGATTGTATCCTTTTGGATTAACCTGCCACCCTCTTCCCGCACCTGCTCCCGTGACCACTGTGTGGTGCCCACTAACACAGACCCCCTCCCTCCACTCTTTGGGTTTTGGGTTTCCACTAACTGCCAGGATGGTTTTGATCTGATGTCTGAGCTTGGACTTAATCACATATTTCTCACTGTACTTCACTCCCTGTACTTTACAAGTAGGTATTTTCTACAATGTACTTAGTATACAGTCTCCATGCTAATGACCTAATGATTGTTAGGTAACCATAGCTCCCCTCCCTCCCACCCCCAGGCTGGGTTAGGACCTCTAAAGGGGAGTAGAGAGTGTGCTGGGGGTGGCATTATGCTGAGCCCATCACATTACTCACACACACTGTATATACACACACAGCCTGTGTGTACACAGCAAGACACTCCTGTGTGCCACTGCCACATTCAGATGAAGGAGGACTGCATGGGTTAGTCATACAGGCCACCGACATCAGCCACATGTATAACAGTAAAGACTAGTGATGCACAAATATTACATTTTTGGCCGATACCCGATATTGTCCTTGCCAAAAAACCCGATACACATTTTTTTTGCGTCTTTTTAAGCATTCTAGTACAGTTAAATAGTTACACACACAGCGGTCTAAGGCACTGCATCTCAGTGCAAGAGGCGTCACTACAGTCCCTGGTTCGAATCCAGGCTGTATCACATCCGGAGTCCCATAGGGTTGCGCACAATTGGCCCAGCGTCATCCGGGCCGTCATTGTAAATAAGAATTTGTTCTTAACTGACTTGCCTAATTAAATAAAAGGTTACACACACACACCAAAAAGTTATTTTGTCTGTAACCCTTGGACGTCGTGGGTGTGAAGTCAGGCGCAGGAGGCAGAAAAATGTTTGGTACAATATATATTTAATAAGTACCACACAAGAGAAATATGCCCAAAACAACAGGGCGTAACAAAAACCCAAAGTCCAACAACACGATACACTACATAAACACAGTGAAAACACGTTACGAACCGGCTCAGAGTTCGCAACAAAAGGGAGACAACGTGGAGACAAGGAGTATCAAAAATATATATTTATTAGATACCATAACTAGCACAACCAAAAACAAGGTGTCTGCATGGAGAGAGTCTCCCCAATGACTGTGGAAGAGTTGTCTTTATCCTGGGACACACCCGAGCCCAGGTGTTTCCCATCAAGCTGACGACCCTTCCAACTCCGCCCACTGGCATCCTAATAAGGAACAAGAGCAAAGAGAGAAAATACAGCAGACAGAGTGGGAGGGTCGTCACACAAGCCCACACACAGAACAGGTGGAGAGGCGGGCTTAAATAACACCACTAATTACCTAAATGAACACAGGTGCAACTAATAAAGACATAACTAACAGAAAAACGAAAAGGGGATCGATGGCAGCTAGTAGGCCGGTGACGACGACCGCCGAGCGCCACCCGAACAGGGAGAGGAACCACCCTCGGCAGTAGTCGTGACATTGTCGGCATTTACGTATGTCCCCATTACCAGTAAAACATAATCAAAACCTATACTTTCACTTGCTATTTCTTCTACTTAGCAAAACGACATAATCTGGTTCAGTAGCTAACTATATAGCTAGGTGTAATCATCTAAAATAACCCTAATTTATAAGACATTTCTTATTTGATTAATGGTGGTCGGACCCATCTATGTGAAGCTAGCCACAATAAGGATTAGCCACAATAGTGGACTTTGTGGTTAGCCTTCAAAATAAAAGTATGGCGTAATTCTACTATTTGTATTCATTTGCATCACTGCCAATGACATACTTTTACTTTGAAAGCAAACCGCAAATTCTACTATTGTGCCTAATCCTTATTGTGGCTAGCTTCACAACACATAACCCGGTCCGGTCGAGCCTCACTAGCCGGATGAAGCTAGCTGGCTGCTTATAACATTAGCTTTGGGCAACAGGGTTAAGTAGCTGGCTAGCTATTTATTTTCATGAACTGAAGTTCAATTTCAATAGGTGAACAACAAGTGGCAACCTAGCTAATACTTACTCACAAGGATTCCTTAATCATTGCTAAGAATAATGAAAATGACTTCAGTTTCTACTGGTCATTGTTTTCAGGCTGGTTGTATTGATGCTAGCTAGGTACCAAGCTAAACCTAGCTACGCCAGAAGTTGCGGTCTAACCCTAACCCTTTATTACCAACGTGGTATTGTAAACACATCGTTCGTGGCCAGTGTTTGCTCGTTTATTTTGACAGTGCTACTGTATCTTTTTTGACACGCAAAGACCCAAACGGTGTTCCATAGTATGTATGTTGTGAAGCTAATAGCAGTGACGCTATTACTGTATAACTCCAGTAGGGCAACATCTGAAAAATAGCACACTTGGTAATGTGTACCGGTGCTCGACCAGTCGGCGAAAGCCAACATCACCCACGACAGAGAACAGTTGATTGTCAAGGGCAATGAATTCCATTATGTTGGCTTTAATGGATTTCGCCTTTGAGTTGTCTCACTGAAATTTTCATACTCTTTCAAATGACTGCTCGACTTGTCGACTGCTCGATCCACACAGCAGACATTGCGGGCTAGGTTAGGAATGCTGTGCTGGACGTGTAGTGCAACATTTTATGTGGCGTCATTACATCATGTACCTACGTTATATAGGTATGCACGGTAGCTTTGTCATCGGTTTTTAACATCGGCATTAAATTAGACATCAGGCCGATACTGATGTTGCCATTTTTAGCTAATATTGACCGATTCCGATATGTTCACAGATATATCGTGCATCCCTAGTAATGACACATGTAGTACACACACCCAGTGATCCACATACTCATCACTCATAACCAGTAACTGCTAAAGGAAAGGCTTGAGAGAACAATAAACAGGGGGTTTTCACTTCATCTTCTCTGTTGTGTGTGCGAGTGTATGCACCTCTCCATCAGCGTAATGGCCTCTGATTAATCATGGCTAATCAATGTGCATTACTTTTAAGATTCATTATGTTTCCTTCTCTCTGCTGTGTGACTACTGACTATCCTGGGCACGACAGGGTGGGGGCGGGGTCAACTGCAATTAGCCAAACACACCGAGGCTGACACCGGCCCAATCCATGTCACGTCAAATCACAACCCACCGTTGTGTCACACGCCCACCTGATCATCTGTCATACAAATGAGCATGTGTCACAGAAACAAACTACACTGGACAAAAATATAAACGCAACATGTAAAGTGTTGGTCCCATGTTTCATAAGCTGAAATAAAAATCCCAGAAATGTTCCATACTCGCAAAAAGCTTATTTCTCTCAAATGTTGTGCACAAATTTGTTTCCATCCCTGTTAGTGAGCATTTCTCCTTTTCCAAGATAACCCATCCACCTGACAGGTGTGGCATATCAAGAAGCTGAATAAACAGCATGATCATTACACTTGGGGAAATTGTGCTGGGGACAATAAAAGGCCACTTTAAAATGTGCAGTTTTGTCACACAACACAATGCCACAGATGTCTCATATTTTGAGGGAGAGTGCAATTGGTATGCTGACTGCTAGAATGTCCACCAGAGCTGTTGCCAGATAATTTAATGTTAATTTCTCTACCCTAAGCTTGCCTCCAACGTCGTTTGAGAGAATTTGGCAGTATTTGTGCTGAGGAGTATTTCTGTCTGTAATAGATACTTTTTGTGGGGGAAAAATGTATTCTGATTGGCAGGGCCTGGCTCCCCAGTTTGTGGGCCTATGCCCTCTAAGGCCCACACATGGCTACACCCCTGCCCTGTCATGTGAAATCCATAGATTAGGGCCTAATAAATGTATTCCAATTGACAGATTATCTTATATGAACTGTATCTCAGTAAAATCTTTGAAATTGTTGCGTTTATATTTTTGTTCAGTATAACAAAAAATCAGTTATCTATCTGCATGAGTTAGATTAGAGCTAAACTGTAGTTACTAACAGGAATGTTGATTGATCAACAATCGATCAAGCTATTTTTTGTGTGTCCGTGTGTTATTAATGCTACAGTACAAATGGTCACATACAAGCCAGTCCAGCGTTGTGACCTCCACCTGCCAAGTCTCAAGACTCCAGATATTTTACTGCACATTTGTCTAAACAAATGTCTCACAACAACTGTTATTTCAAACATTTGTTATATCTTAGTGCATCATAAGTGTTTCATTATGCTTGTGTGTAGGATGTTTAAGCAAGGTTACTTACAAATTATAAAAACAAATGTGCCTAATTAGACATAATGATTTGAGGCAGATACTTTGCTTAACTAAAGTGTTTGACCACATTGTTGAGATTTCTGCTGCATAGCAACAGAGTAGAAACACCAACTAACTTTGTGTAGGATGTTGTTGATGGTAAGCTATCCAAGTGTTTCTATGAATTATGACTCTCTTGTTCTTTTCCTGCTTGCCTTATGCTTCCTTCTGGTGCTAACCATGTTGTGCTAATGCTAAACAACATTGTCATGTTTTGTTAGTGTGTGTTGTGTCATGCTGCACTGTTGTGCATGGGGTGCTTGATTTGTGCTTTTTGCGTGTTCAAATAGGCTATTTTATTTTATGTTGAATTCTTGTTTTGTACTGTCTCTTCATTGTCTTTGTATGGCTGAACAGATATGTTATCTTTGAGTTTGTTTGGCACTGCGTGTGTGTGTGTGTGAGTGAGTGCTCTCTAGTCCACTCTGTCATTTGGTTTGTAAGTGGCACATGCACCATGTTAAATTGTATGTTTTGCGCTCTATCGCTGGGTCTGACTGCGCTGCCATTGAGTCCAGCTGTGTCATGTCATTTTATGTTTAACAGAGTTTTGCTTCCTCATCTGTTTCAATGCTCTGCTGCTGCTTTCCTATTTTTGCCACTCTCAGCAGCCAGCGGTATTACGTTCTATTGATCTGTGTGGTGTTAATTCATGCGCCCTGGTGCTTTTCTTGTCATTTTTGTTCTTGTAGTTGCAGGACCCCCACATGTATGATCAGGTCTATAGGTACTTAGACCTCCCAGGGCAGGTATGTGATCTCATTACAAACCGTGTGCCTTCTAGTATCAGTGTGTGAAGTGTTGGCAGCTCATAATCCCTAGGACAATAATTAGAAGTGTTATAATGCATTATAAAGACCTAACATCACGTTCAAAGTGATATGGGAACTAGGGAATTTGTAGTGGATTTTGGGCAAAAAAGCATAAATGACTAAAGTACAGTAACATTTTATGGACTTATTTGGATCTTATCTTTTTTAACTTTGGTGTATAATAGACACCATGTTTTGTGTGGTACTGTAAATGTAACAAGCCCTGTAATGTAAATGTCAGCATTGTCTTGTTCTATTCAGTCAGTCCTGCTGCTTTCCTATCTCACCTACTCTAAGTTCTGCCTTCAACTTATTCTGTCGTGTGTGCCACCTTCTGTGTGTCCTGTTTATATTGTTAGGTTCTTATTTTTCAGAGTAAATAACTCACGGACACTAGAGAAGCTTTAACCAAGTTTAATTCTGCCCAAAGGTTCTGTACAGCTGTAATTCAGACAGCAAAACATTTCTCACCATCACAGTTATATACATCCCACTTAAGACACTCATTCTCTCCAATCCTTACATCTTATGGTTCTACAGGAAGAGGGTAACCAGATACTAAACCCTGATTACTCCTTAAGGGGATCTGACCTCACCTCCTGACCTCAACCCCTCCTTCCCCTAATCCACAGACGTCCACCTGTCTCTCCTATCTCAACACGTTGCTCTCCTCCCTTCCACCCAACACATTCCAAAGCCGTCTGTCTTCCTACAGAGAACCATTAACTTCTGACATTAAAACCCAGTCTCTTTCACGCCTTCTATTCTAGGCTTCTTCTCTATCATTTATTTAATATCTCAATGTTTAAAGTTTAGCCGATTCCAACAATATACAGTGCATTCAGAAAGTATTCAGACCCCTTGACTTTTTCCACATATTGTTACGTTACAGCCTTATTCTAAAATTCATGTTTATATTTCTTTCTCATGAATCTACACACAAAACCCCATAATGACAAAGCAAAAACAGGTTTTTATACATTTTTGCAAATGTATAAAAAAAAATGGAATTATCATATTTACATAAGTATTCAGACCTTTTACTCAGTACTTTGTTGAAGAACCTTTGGCAGTGATTACAGCCTCGAGTCTTCTTGGGTATGACGCTACAAGCTTGGCACACCTGTATTTGGGGAGTTTATCCCTTCTCTGCAGATCCCCTAAGCTCTCAGGTCTCTCCAGAGATGTTCGATGGGGTTCAAGTCCGGGCTCTGGCTGGGCCACTCAAGGACATTCAGAGACTTTTCCCAAAGCCACTCCTCCATTGTCTTGGCTGTGTGCTTAGGGTTGTTGTCCTGTTGAAAGGTGAACCTTCTCCCGAGTCTGAGGTCCTGAGCACTCAGGAGCAGGCTTTCATCAAGGATCTCTATGTACTTTGCTCTGTTCATCTTTCCCTTGTTCCTGACTAGTCCCCCAATCCCTGCTGCTGAACAAAATCCCCACAGCATGATGCTGGCACCACCATGCGTCACTATAGGGATGGTGCCAGGTTTCCTCCAGACTTGACGCTTGGCATTCAGGCCAAATAGTTCAATCTAGATTTCATCAGACCAGAGAATCTTGTTTCTCATGGGGGCTGTCATGTGCCTTTTACTGAGGAGTGGCTTCTGTCTGGCCACTCTACCATAAAGGCCTACAGCTGGTTGGAGTGTTTACGGACATATTCAATCTCTCCCTATCCCAGTCTGCAGTCCCCACTTGCTGTCCACCATTGTTCCTGAAAGCAAAGGTAACTGAACTAAATGACTATCACCCCGTAGCACTCACTTCCGTCATCATGAAGTGCTTTGAGAGCCTAGTTAAGGATCATATCACCTCTACCTTACCTGACACCCTAGACCCACTTCTATGTGCATACTGCCCCAATAGAGCCACAGACGATGCAATCGCCATCGCACTGCACACTGCCCTATCCCATCTGGACAAGAGGAATACCTATGTAAGAATGGATTTATTGTGAAGGTGTAGGCTATATTACATGGATTTATTTGACTTTTTAAAATGTAGATGTTCCAAAGGTCTGCATCAACGGCTTGTAGGCAACATGTGGAAGCCAGGAGATGCTAAATGTGTTTATGTTAATTAACGGTCAATTACCGTGAGACTGTCAGTTATTTGCTTGACAATCACCGGTTGATGGAATTTCATGACCGCCACAGCCCTAGTGGTGCGGTCAGCCCAACGCATCACCGGGGGCACACTGCCTGCCCTCCAGGACACCTACAGCACCCGATGTCACGGCCTGTTCACCCCGCTACCATCCAGAAGGCGAGGTCAGTACAGGTGTATCAAAGATGGGACAGAGAGAATGAAAAACAGCTTCTATCTCAAGGCCATCAGACTTAAATAGCCATCACTAGCCAGCTACCACCCAGTTACTCCACCCTGCACCTTACAGGCTGCTGCCCTATATACATAGACATGGAATCACAGTCACTTTAATAATGGAAAACTAGTCACTTTAATAATGTTTACATACTGCTTTACTCATTTCATATGTATATACTGTGTTCTGTTCTACTGTATTTTAGTCAATGCCAGTCCGACATTGCTCGTCCTAATATTTATATATTTCTTAATTCCATTCTTTAACTTTTAGATTTGTGTGTATTGTTGTGAACTGTTAGATACTACTGCACTGTTGAAGCTAGGAACACAAACATTTCACTACACCCGCAATAACATCTGCTAAATATGTGTATATGACCAATAATATGTGATTTGATTGGTGGAGTACTGCAGAGAAGGTTGTCCTTCTGGAAGGTTCTCCCATCTCCACAGAGGAACTCTGGAGATCTGTCAGAGTGACCATTGGGTTCTTTGTCACCTCCCTGACCAAAGCCCTTCTCCCCCGATTGCTCAGTTTGGCCAGGCATCCAGCTCTAGGAAGAGTCTTGGTGGTTCCAAACTTCTTCCATTTAAGAATGATGGAGGCCACCGTGTTCTTGGGGACCTTCAATGCTTCAGACATTTTTTGCTACCCTTTCCCAGATCTGTGCCTCGACACAATCCTGTCTTGGAGCTCTACAGACAATTCCTTCGACCTCATGACTTGGTTTTTGCTCTGACATGCACTGTCAACTGTGGGACCTTATATAGACAGGTGTGTGGCTTTCCAAATCATATCCAATCAATTGAATTTACCACAGGTGGACTCCAATCAAGTTGTAGAAGCATCTCAAGGATGAACAATGGAAACAGGATGCACCTGAGCTCAATTTCAAGTCTCATAGCAAATGGTCTGAGTGCTTACGTAAATAATGCATTTCTGTTGTTTATTTTTAATACATTTGCAAACATTTCAAAAAACAGTTTTTGCTTTGTTATTATGGGATTGTGTGTGGATTGAGCATTTTTTTTATGTAATACATTTTAGAGTAACGTAACAAAATGTGGAAAAAGGGAAGGGGTCTGAATCATTTCCGAATGGACTGTATGTGTAGAATGAGCATCCTACTCTGTTTCTATGTAAATATGCCATATTGCTTAGTCTCCAATGAAAATGAAAGGATTCGCTATGACAACAGCAGCTGTGCAAAACCAAGAGACAAAATAATATTTGCTTATGAGGCTTTACTTGTGTGTGTGAGCGCGCCGCCTAGATGATGGATGTTTAGTTTTTAGTTATGGGCACAGAAATGTATGCACTCTCTCTCTATTCAATCTCTTTTCTCTCTGTTGCCTCCTGTCTTTAAACTCACCTCTCTCTCGCGCTCTATGTAAAATGAACAGATAGTTCTTCCCCCTACTTGTGATCAAAGCAGACATGAGGGGTGTAGGAAAGTTCTGTGTTTCTGTCTAATAGTTCTGTGCAGGTTAAAACTCTAGTTTCTCTCTCTCGTGTCTGTCCTCTCTTCCTTCTCCTCCTCCATCGTCCCTCCTCCAGGTAAGGGGAAACGACCGTACTCTGGAGACTGAGAAGGTACCGCGGGTGCCTCATGACCGGAAGAAGGAGTGGCAGAAACTGGCGCTGGGGGCAGAGCTAGCTGAGGACGACTCTGAGGAGGCCTTGAAAGAAAGAGAGGTTAACGGCTCCGCCACCTACCACGACAGGTCTGGGTGAGTATGCATGTGCGCTTCCTTGTATCTCCGTACATGGAGCATTGTGGAATGCTATTAAACCCCAACGCTATTCTATATGGAGCATTTGTGACCCCCCCCCTTTTTGTGTCTCCCTCGGAGCTCCTTTGCATATGGAGTGGATGTGTCCCACTCTAACTCTTCCCGCTCTCTCTCTCAGAGCTCCTATGTACTTGGAAGGGATGGACGGGCCGTTCTCCCTAGCAGCGCTGCCCTACAGTCAAATGAACGAGCTGCTGAACCGTCCTGGGGACAGAATGTACACGCGACCCCACGACCCCCCACCACTGCCCCCCATGCACCCTCTGGGAGACATCAAACCCCCCTCCATGATCAGGTGGGTGACACACACACAAACACACACAGAGGCAGACACACACACAGGCACACAAAGTCTTCCCACCACCTCTTTGGCTCTCTGGCTTTGACTCTGAGGACGCTATTCAAGTGAATAGAATATTTTTGTTTTTTTTCCAGTTTAGGTCTATTCTCTGCTTTGTTGCTCTGTTCTCTAGCCAATTGTGTTGTGTTTTGTTCTGGTTAACTCTAATGATGGGATGCGAGCGGGTGCAGATGTGTTTCCCATCCCCAGAATTTTCTTATCTGAGCGTGGGCAGAGGAAATGAGGGAGTATGAACACATGGATGGATGGATGGATGGATGGATGGATGGGAGGGTAGGGGAGGGGATGGAGCGAGAGGGAGAGGGAATAAGGACACTGGAGCAGTTTCTTGCTCTTTCTATCCTCCCCCTCTCTCCTTTTGCTCTCTCTGCTTTCTCCCCCATCTCTCATTTTGCTCTTTCCTCTCCCCTCCCCATCTCTCATTTTGTTCTCTCTCCAGATTATTGTTGTGTTTCAGTCATTCTTTTGCCTTTTCTCTAGTTCTGTATAGACCATGCATGTCAGACTAATTTATCTTGATAGGTTTGACACACACAGTGTTTGGATGACTAGACATCACTTATGTAATGTTTAGCATGACAAGTAAGTGTTAGTCAGGGACAGGAAGAGATCGGGATAGATGCGGAGAGAGAGAGAACATGTCAGGAGAAATTACCTCAAAGAGAGTGAGAAAGAGACAGAGCGAGCGAGAGAACCTGTAGTACACTCACCCTTTGTGTTGACCTTTGTTTTCAGCCCAGACGTATTGACTCTAGATCAGTGTTTCCCAACCCTGGTCCTTGATTACCCCCAACAGTACACATTGTTATTGTATCCCTGGACAAGCACACCTGATTCAACTTGTCAGCTAATCATCAAGCCCTCAATGAGTTAAATGAGATGTGTTTGTCAAGGGCTACAACGAAACTGTGTACTGTTGGGGTTACTCAAGGAACAGGTTGGGGAAACACGGCTCTAGATGGCACCGGACATAACACAGTACAGCTTTCTCCTTCTTGCTTTACTTTCCATCTCCCTGTTATCTCCACTAGATATTCTTCAATTTCTTGCTCTCTCTTGCCCCCCCAACCTGATTATAAGTTAGCTTCCGGTTAACAGTACCTCTTTCTCTTTGTTTCTCTCTCTCTGTCTCTCTCTCTCTCCTCAGCTCCAGTTCAGGTTTTTCAGACAGCAGACCCCAGTCTCCAGCACAGATGCATGGCTTCAATTCCAACACCCCTCCCCCTCCGCCTCCCCCTTTGCCTCCTCCACCTCCCCCCTTGCCTTCTATGTCCAGCTCTGGCCCACGGGGCACCCCTCCTCCCCCTATCCCTCCTCTACCAGTCCAGCAGCAGCCCCCGGCCATCCCCCCTCCCCCTGCCCCCCTCCAGATCGCCCCTGGCGTCCTCCACCCTGCTCCTCCTCCCGTGGCTCCTCCACTCCACCTCTCCTCCCCGGCCCGCCTCCAACAGATCCTGGACAAGGGCCCGCCCCCTGGCCAATCAGATGGCACTGTACTGCCCCCGCCCCCTCCTCCTCCTCTGCCTCTCCCAGGAGCACGGAGCTCGTACCCCTGCCCGCCAGGCCCGCCCCCCGTGCCTTCCTTCCTGTCAGGTGCCGTGGGGTCCCCAGCCTCTCACTCCAGTGGGAAGAAACATTCTGCCAGCCTGCCGCCCATCAGCGACGCACGCAGCGTCTTATTGGAGGCCATTCGCAAAGGTGGGTGGGGCCTTAGTGTATCAGCCAGTAGATCTTGGTATTGTGGTAATATGGTAGCGTCCGAAGCTCAATGTGCGTGGTCATTGGACAGTATTATAACAGAAAAAAGCTCTTCCATTCTGTCTTATAGGTTGCTATAATCTAAATGAGTGTTCCTTTTAAAGGTACAGTGAGGGAAAAAAGTATTTGATCCCCTGCTGATTTTGTACGTTTGCCCACTGACAAAGAAATGATCAGTCTATAATTTTAATGGTAGGTTTAGTTGAACAGTGAGAGACAGAATAACAACAAAAATATCCAGAAAACGCATGTCAAAAATGTTATAAACTGATTTGCATTTTAATGAGGGAAATAAGTATTTGACCCCCTCTCAATCAGAAAGATTTCTGGCTCCCAGGTGTCTTTTATACAGGTAACGAGCTGAGATTAGGAGCACAGTCTTAAAGGGAATGCTCCTAATATCAGTTTGTTACCTGTATAAAAGACCTGTCCACAGAAGCAATCAATCAATCAGATTCCAAACTCTCCACCATGGCCAAGACCAAAGAGCTCTCCAAGGATGTCAGGGACAAGATTGTAGACCTACACAAGGCTGGAATGGGCTACAAGACCATCGCCAAGCAGCTTGGTGAGAAGGTGACAACAGTTGGTGCTATTATTCGCAAATGGAAGAAACACAAAAGAACTGTCAATCTCCCTCGACCTGGGGCTCCATGCAAGATCTCACCTCGTGGAGTTGCAATGATCATGAGAACGGTGAGGAATCAGCCCAGAACTACACGGGAGGATCTTGTCAATGATCTCAAGGCAGCTGGGACCATAGTCACCAAGAAAACAATTGGTAGCACACTACGCCGTGAAGACCTGAAATCCTGCAGCGCCTGCAAGGTCCCCCTGCTCAAGAAAGCACATATACATGCCCGTCTGAAGTTTGCCAATGAACATCTGAATGATTCAGAGGACAACTGGGTGAAAGTGTTGTGGTCAGATGAGACCAAAATGGAGCTCTTTGGCATCAACTCAACTCGCTGTGTTTGGAGGAGGAGGAATGCTGCCTATGACCCCAAGAACACCATCCCCACCATCAAACATGGAGGTAGAAACATTATGCTTTGGGGGTGTTTTTCTGCTAAGGGGACAGGACAACTTCACTGCATCAAAGGGACAATGGACAGGCCATGTACCGTCAAATCTTGGGTGAGAACCTCCTTCCCTCAGCCAGGGCATTGAAAATGGGTCGTGGATGGGTATTCCAGCATGACAATGACCCAAAACACACGGCCAAGGCAACAAAGGAGTGGCTCAAGAAGAAGCACATTATGGTCCTGGAGTGGCCTAGCCAGTCTCCAGACCTTAATCCCATAGAAAATCTGTGGAGGGAGCTGAAGGTTTGAGTTGCCAAACGTCAGCCTCGAAACCTTAATGACTTGGAGAAGATCTGCAAAGAGGAGTGGGACAAAATCCCTCCTGAGATGTGTGCACCCTGATGGCCAACTACAAGAAACGTCTGACCTCTGTATTTGCCAACAAGGGTTTTGCCAGCAAGTACTTGTTTTGCAGAGGGGTCAAATACTTATTTCCCTCATTAAAATGCAAATAATTTTATAACATTTTTGACATGCGTTTTTCTGGATTTTTTTGTTGTTATTCTGTCTCTCACTGTTCAACTAAACCTACCATTAAAATTATAGACTGATCATTTCTTTGTCAGTGGGCAAACGTACAAAATCAGCAGGGGATCAAATACTTTTTTCCCTCATTGTAACTAGCTAGCACTTTGAGGGTTGGACTTATGTGACCTCTCTCTTTCTGCCCCCACCCCACTCCCTCTTTCCCCCTCCCTCTTTGCCTCCCTACCCCCAGGTATCCAGCTCAGGAAGGTGGAAGAGCAGAGGGAGCAGGAGGCGGCCAAACACGAGCGTGTGGGGAACGACGTGGCCACCATCCTGTCCCGACGCATTGCCGTCGAGTACTCCGACTCGGAGGATGAGTCCGAGTTCGACGAGGGAGACTGGATGGAGTGAACGAGATGGAGGGAGAGGAGAAGAGAAGGGGACAGAGGGCAAAACTGTCACCCAACCGTACCTCCTTTCTAGATGTCAGAAGTTTATCCTTACAACTGCTCTCACCTGTCAGTCCTGTTTTACTTCCCTTTCATGCACTACTCTACACCACTCTCTCTCTCTCTCTCTCTCTCTCTCTCTCTCTCTCTCTCTCTGTCAATTACTGTTCTTCTATGTGTGTTTGGATAAAAAGCTCCATGTCAGTTGTTTGTTCCATGTGTTCTGGTCGGGTTATGTTTTTGTACTCATTTTTCTACACTACTGCACATCGTTCAGTTGCTGTCATGTTATTTTCCTTCTTTATCCTCCAATACTATGAAATCCTCCTCGTGTACAGTTGTTTCAAAAATAACCTTTTAAAGAAAAACTATTGATGAAGAACGACACATTTTTTATTTCCTGTTTGTTTCTCGCTGTTCAGTATTAACGTAACAAAGTGGCATGACACTTCTGTCCTTAGTACTGTCTTGCCTCCTGGTGGGCCAAAGTGGAGGTGAATGCATTCTGTACTTTATTATCTCTTCTTGGAGTTTCTTTTCTAACAGAAAAACACATGCCGTTTTTAAATGGGCCAGTTGTTGCCAATATGAACTACTTGAAGGATGGTAGCCATCCTGAATATCAGTCGGCTGTGGTTATTTGCTGAGGTGATTTATTGGAGTTGTTCTGTGTTTTTATATCATCCGATTTGACTTATTACCTTAGAACAAGGAAAATATTGTGATGATGATATGTTATGTGATGATTGTTGTATGATTCTGATGATGAAGATAAAGAAGAATTATGGTGAGATATTAGATTAATCAGAACCACTTAACAGTAGTGTCCCACTGGGCACACACAGGTTTAATCAACGTTGTTTCCACTTCATTTCAATGAAATTATGTTGAACCAACGTGGAATAGACGTTGAGTTGACGTCTTTGCTCAGTGGGGTCTGACCAATGGGAACCACTTATAGAAGGCAGATTATTTCTCTGTGTGTCAACTAACGAGAAGCCTTACCTCGTTTGACTCTAGAAAACTAAATAAGGGCTCTATTCAATCTGTATCGCTGAAGCGTTACAGATTGTGCAATACAAATTTTAAGATAATTTCCGATTGAGCCGACAGGTGCTGCGTTTACTGTGAATGCAGTCTCCGCTAACTTGGGAACATTGCCTTTACATTTCAATCACGCTGTAATGCTAATCTTCAGCGATACACATTGAATAGAGCTCCCACAGTTGTTATGAAGAATTTAAATGAGTTAACGCCGTTAGTCTACCTGTGTTTCTGCTGCCAAGGGGGCGGGGCCATGATGAGAAAGAAGGATTCATCTGCCTTCACGGCTCCCTTTGAAGATGTCTGCCGTCCTTTTCTTTATTTTTTCTTTCTTTCGTTCTTTCTTCTACTTGCCTTATTGTTTGTACAGACATATCGTTGAGTTGATGAATGTATTGTGCTGTTACTACTTTCTGCCTGTTCTGGTATGAATTAACTGTTTCTATGTTTGGGGAGTGGGAGAGAGGAAAATTAACCCTGGGTTAAAAAAAATATACTGTATAACATGTAACTTGTGTAACTGTTGACTATAACAGTTTGCTTGAGTTAATAAAAGCTAATGTTATGTTTCAGGAGTTGTTGTTGTGTGTTTTATTAGTGTGACTTTTAACTATTAAGCTTTTATTAAAACTCATCCACTTTAATGGTATTTCTTCAACATTCTAAAGCTCCCATTGTTTAAAACTCCCATTCTTAGCTGTGACTTCCAAAAGGTTTTTCCACTGTAAACACATCAGCTACATTTACCACTTTCCCAACAAGTTATACAACAACTTAGTGTATGGAATCTTAGTCTACTTCTCTGATATTGAAATCTGAAGAAAAAAAATATTCAACCAATCTAACAATACAGCTGTTTTAGTAACCGCATCAACTACATTTGAAACAAATACAGTTTTGGCCACTTTCCCAAAAAGTTAAGACAAAAATGTTGAGCATATGAAATATTAGTATACTTATCTGCTATTCAAATCTGAAATCGGAACAAAAATACTTTCTACCAATCAAGGTGTTTTCGCAAACGCATTATTTTTACTAATAACAGATATTTTGACCACTTTCCCAACAAACTTATGAAAGAGTATGGTCTAATTATCTGGTATCATATGAACTCATATAAGACATGGAACATTTTGTAGAATTGCAGGATATTCACTTTAAAATTGCAACATTATCTCTCAATTTAAATCCAATTTTATTGGTCACATACACGTTTTTAGCAAATGCTATTGTGCAGTAATTTCTAACAAGTAATATCTAACAATTTCACAACAATACACTCAATACACACAAATCTAAGCAAAGGAATGGAATTAGGAATATATCAATATTTGGACGAGCAATGTCAGCGCGGCAGACTAAGACAGTACAATAGAATGGAATAGAGTATATACATATGAGATGGGCAATGCAAAATATAGAAACATTATTAAGGTGACTAGTGTTCCATTATTAAAGTGGCCAGTGATTTCAAGTCTATGTATATAGGGCAGCAGCCTCTAACGTGCTAGTGATTGCTATTTAACAGTCTGATGGCCTTGAGATAAACTCAGCAAAAAAATAAACATCCCTTTTTCACAACCCTGTCATTCAAAGATAATTGGTAAAAATCCAAATAACTTCACAGATCTTCATTGTAAAGAGTTTAAACACTGTTTCCCATGCTTGTTCAATGAACCATAAACAATTAATGAACATGCACCAGTGGAACGGTCGTTAAGACACTAACAGCTTACAGACGGTAGGCAATTAAGGTCACAGTTATGAAAACTTAGGACACTAAAGAGGCCTTTCTACTGACTCTGAAAAACACCCAAAGAAAGATGCCCAGGGTCCCTGCTCATCTGCGTGAATGTGCCTTAGGCATGCTGCAAGGAGGCATGAGGACTGCAGATGTGGCCAGGGCAATAAATTGCCATGTCCGTACTGTGAGACACCTAAGACAGCGCTACAGGGAGACAGAATGGACTGCTGATCGTCCTCGCAGTGGCAGACCATGTGTAACAACACCTGCACAGGATCGGTACATCCGAACATCACACTTGCGTGACAGGTACAGGATGGCAACAACAACTGCCCGAGTTACACCAGGAACGCACAATCTCTCCATCAGTGCTCAGACTGTCGGCAATAGGCTGGACTGAGGGCTTGTAGGCCTGTTGTAAGGCAGGTCCTCACCAGACATCACTGGCAACAATGTCGCCTATGGGCACAAACCCACCGTCGCTGGACCAGACAGGACTGGCAAAAAGTGCTCTTCACTGACGAGTCGTGGTTTTGTCTCACCAGGGGTGGGATTTGCATTTATCGTCGAAGGAATGAGCGTTACACTGAGGCCTGTACTCTGGAGTGGGATCGATTTGGAGGTGAAGGGTCCGTCATGGTCTGGGGCGGTGTGTCACAGCATCAACGGACTGAGCTTGTTGTCATTGCATGCAATCTCAACGCTGTGCATTACAGGGAAGACATCCTCCTCCCTCATGTGGTACCCTTCCTGCAGGCTCATCCTGAAATGACCTTCCAGCATGACAATACCACCAGCCATACTGCTCATTCTGTGAGTGATTTCCTGCAAGACAGGAATGTCAGTGTTCTGCCATGGCCAGCAAAGAGCCCGGATCTCAATCCCATTGAGCACGTCTGGGACCTGTTGGATCGGAGGGCGAGGGCAAGGGCCATTCCCCCAGATATGTCCGGGAACTTGCAGGTGCCTTGGTGGAAGAGTGGGGTAACATCTCGCAGCAAGAACTGGCAAATCTGGTGCAGTCCATGAGGAGGAAATGCACTACAGTACTTAATGCAGCTGGTGGCCACACCAGATACTGACTGTTACTTTTGATTTTGACCCCCCCCCCCCTTTGTTCAGGGACACATTAATCAATTTCTGTTAGACACATGTCTGTGAAATTGTTCAGTTTATGTCTCAGTTGTTGAATCTTGTTATGTTCATACAAATATTTATACATGTTTAGTTTGCTGAAAATAAACACAGTTGACAGTGAGAGGATGTATCCTTTTTTTGCTGAGTTCAGAAGCTGTGAATCAATCTCTCGGTCCCAGCTTTGATGTACCTGTACTGACCTCACCTTCTGGATGATAGAGGGGTGAACAGGCAGTGGCTCGGGTGGTTGTTGTCCTTAAAGATCTTTATGGCCATCCTGTGATATCGGGTGCTGTAGGTGTCCTGGAGTGCAGGTAGTTTGCCCCCGGTGATGCGTTGGGCAGACCGTGTCACCCTCTGGAGAGGCCTGTGGTTGCGGGCAGTGCAGTTGCTGTACCAGGTGGTGATACAGCCTGACAGAATGCTCTCAATTGTGCATCTGTAAAAGTTTGTGAGGGTTTTAGGTGCCAAGCCAAATTTCTTCAGCCTCCTGAGGTTGAAGAGGCACTGTTGCGCCTTCTTCACCACACTGTCTGGGTGGGTGGACCATTTCAGTTTGTCAGTGATGTGTACACCAAGGAACTTGAAGCTTTCCACCCTCTCCACTGCTGTTCCATCGATGTGGATAGGGTGGTGCTCCCTCTGCTGTTTCCTGAAGTCCACAATCAGCTCCTTTGTTTTGTTGACGTTGAGTGAGAGGTTATTTTCCTGCCACCACACACCCAGGGCCCTCACTTCCTCCCTAGGCTGTCTCGTCATTGTTGGTAATTAGGCCTACTACTGTTGTGTCGTTTTCAAACTGGACGATTGAGTTGGAGGCATGGAAGCCATGCCCTTATGAGTGAACAGGGAGTACAGGAGGGAGCTGAGCACGCAGTCTTGTGGGGCCCCAGTGTTGAGGATCAGAGAAGTGGAGGTGTTGTTTCCTACCTTCACCGCCTGGGGGCATCCCGTCAGGTAGTCCAGGACCCAGTTGCACAGGACGGGGTTCAGACCCAGCGCCTCAAAGCTTTAATGATGAGCTTGGATGGTACTACAGTGTTGAATGCTGAGCATTAGTCAATGAACAGCATTCTTACATAGGTATTCCTGTTGTCCAGATGGGATAGGACAGTGCGCAGTGCGATGGGGATTGCATCGTATGTGGATCTATTGGGGCGATAAGCAAATTGAAGTGGGTCTAGGGTGTCAGGTAAGGTGGAGTTTATATGATCCTTGACTAGTCTCTCAAAGCACTTCATGATAACAGAAGTGAGTGCTACAGGTGATAGTCATTTAGTTAGGTTACCTTTGCTTTATTGGGTACAGGAACAATGGTGGCCATCTTGAAGCTTGTAGGGACAGCAGACTGGGATAGGTAGAGATTGAATATGTCCGTAAACGCTCCAGCCAGCTGGTCTGTGCATGCTCTGAGGACGTGGCTAGGGATTCCGTCTTGGCCAGCAGCCTTGCGAGGGTTAACACACTTAAAATGACTTACTCATGTCGGCCACGGAGAAGGAGAGCTTACAGTCCTTGGTAGCGGGCCGCATCGGGGGCATTGTGTTGTCCTCAAATTGGGCGAAGAAGGTGTTTGTCTGGTAGCAAGACTTCGGTGCTACATATGTCTAGTGTCTGAGCTATTGAATTGCGACTCCACTTTGTCTCTATACTGCCGTTTTGCCTTTTTCATTGCCTTACGGGAATATCTGCACTGTTTGTATTCTGCCATATTCCCAATCACCTTACCATGGTTAAATGCGGTGGTTCGCGCATTTAGTTTTGTGCGAATGCTGCCATCTATCCACGGTTTCTGGTTAGGGTAGGTTTTAACAGTCACAGTGGGTAAAACATCTCCTATACTCTTCCTGATAAACTCAGTCACCGTGTCAGTGTATTTGTCTATGTTATTCTCTGAGGCTGCCCGGAACAATATCCCTTGTAGGCATCCCTAGAAGTTGGAGTAGCAGTGGTCGAGTGTTTTATCAGCACGAATACTACAGTCGATGTGTTGATAGAATTTCGGTAACTTTTTCATAAAATTTGCTTTGTTAAAATCCCCAGCTACAATAAATGCGACATCAAGATATGGGGTTTCCAGTTTGCATAAATTCCAGTGAAGTTCTTTGAGTGCCGTCGAGGTATCGGCTTGATGGGGAATATACACAGCTGTGACTATAAACAAAGATAATTATCTTGGGAGGTAATACGGTCGGCTTTTGATTGTGAGGTATTCTAGGTCGGGTGAACAAAAGGACTTGAGTTCCTGTATGTTATTGTAAGAATATTTTGAAGATAAATACACAACGCAGAGGACGAGAGGTCAATAGAGTACTAAAGGTGAAGAGGACTAAAAGTCAATAGAGTACTAACGTTCAATGTAAATAGTGTTTTTTTCTGTAATAAGGGATTAACCTCTATGGGCTAGGTGGCACCAAATCGTCCCACCTACGTAACAGCCAGTGTAATCCTGTGGCGCGATTTTCAAAACCTTTGAAATGCTATTACTTCAATTTCTCAAACATATGACTATTTTACAGCTATTTAAAGACAAGACTCTCGTTAATCTAACCACACTGTCCGATTTCAAAAAGGCTTTACAACGAAAGCAAAACATTAGATTATGTCAACAGAGTACCCAGCCAGAAATAATCAGACACCCATTTTTCAAGCTAGCATATAATGTCACAAAAACCCAAATCACAGCTAAATGCAGCACTAACCTTTGATGATCTTCATCAGATGACACACCTAGGACATTATGTTATACATTACATGCATGTCTGTTCAATCAAGTTCATATTTATATCAAAAAACAGCTTTTTACATTAGCATGTGACGTTCAGAAAAAGCAAACTTCCGGAGAATTTACTAACAATTTACTAAATTACTCACGATAAACGTTCACAAAAAGCATAACAATTATTTTAAGAATTATAGATACAGAACTCCTCTATGCACTCGATATGTCCGATTTTAAAATAGCTTTTCGGATGAAGCACATTTTGCAATATTCTAAGTACATAGCCCAGCCATCACGGGCTAGCTATTTAGACACCCGGCAAGTTTAGCCTTCACCAAAATCATATTTCCTATAAGAAAAATAGTCTTACCTTTCCTTTTCTTCGTCAGAATGCACTCCCAGGACTTCTACTTCAATAACAAATGTAGGTTTGGTCCCAAATAATCCATCGTTATGTTCCATCAGTGACGTTTTGTTCGTGAGTTCTAGACACTATCAGAATGGTAAATCACGGTCGTGCGCATGGCGCATAACGTGACAAAAAATGTCTAAATATTCCATTACCGTACTTCGAAGCATGTCAACCGCTGTTTAAAATAAATTTTTATGCAATTTATCTCGTAGAAAAGCGATAATATTCCGACCGGGAATCTGCCTGTCTGTAAATAGAGGGAAAAACAGAAAGGCGGGGGTGGGCAGTGCACGCGCCTAAGCCTTTTGTGTGCTGATAGACCACTTAGCAAAAGCGCTCCTGTGTTTCAGCCAGGGCTTTGAATTACGTCATTCAGGTTTTTCCCGGGCTCTGAGAGCCCATTGGAGACGTGGGAAGTGTCACGTAACAGCAGAGATCCTCAGTTTTTGGAAGAGATGTCAAAGAAAGCAAATAAATGCTCAGACAGGCCACTTCCTGTAAAGGAATCTCTCAGGTTTTTGCCTGCCAAATGAGTTCTGTTATACTCACAGACACCATTCAAACAGTTTTAGAAACTTTAGGGTGTTTTCTATCCATATATAATAAGTATATGCATATTCTAGTTACTGGGTAGGATTAGTAACCAGATTAAATCTGGTACGTTTTTTATCCGGCCGTGTAAATACTGCCCCTAGCCCCAACAGGTTAATATCAATGGGTCAGAGACATGGGAGGAATTTCATTCTGGGACTCATAGCTACATGGCAAGTTCTCATTGGTACACATTGTTTATGCATTGAACCTGAAATAGGATACTTGTTATTTGGCCATTGGCCGAGTTTTATTGCAAGGAATTTTAATTAGTCAACCACAGGCTATGGCTAGGTTATAAAACTACATCCTGTCCCTTTGTTCTGTGGAGAGAATCACAGGAGAGAATCACTGGAGAGAATCACTGAGGACAGGGGAGAATGAACATCTACCTCCCTGCATGATTTGTTCTCTTTGAATAAACCTATTTTTCTCCCCCTGATTTGCTTTGGGGTTTGTGATATTGAAGAGTAACATCAACTGGTAACACTTGGTGTTGTGATCTGGATGAATTGGTCTGAACAACAACAAGAAAAAAACAAATCAACTGTGTGTTGATCCAGAAGGGAGTTAACTCTTAATCTCCTGATTGACAGCCTAATTGCTGGGTGAGTCTAGACTGATATCATTTAAAAGAACCAAATCAGGTTAAAATAAGTGCATGCAATGAATGACACTTATCTGTGATGTAAAGTGGTTTGAGTCCTCTATTAAAGGCTTCAGTTAAAAAAAGCCATAATTGTTTAAGGGTGTGAAACCTTGTTGCATAGAAGTGAGTTGCTAGTTGAGAAGCAATTTTTAGACTTGTGGGTAATGTAAGCCTTCGACAAGCTTTTGAAGTGAACACAAGTTTTATGGGTAACTAGGCCCTATAGAGACAATTTGTGTTCTATAGATAGGTTTGAGTCCTCAAAGGCTTATAAATATATAAATATACATATATATATATATATATACACATTTTGGGGGGGGGGTTAAATAAATATAGAAACATAGATACACTGCTCAAAAAAATAACGGAAACACTTAAACAACACAATGTAACTCCAAGTCAATCACACTTCTGTGAAATCAAACTGTCCACTTAGGAAGCAACACTGATTGACAATAAATTTCACATGCTGTTGTGCAAATGGAATAGACAACAGGTGGAAATTATAGGCAATTAGCAAGACACCCCCAATAAAGGTGTGGTTCTGTAGGTGGTGACCACAGACCACTTCTCAGTTCCTATGCTTCCTGGCTGATGTTTTGGTCACTTTTGAATGCTGGCGGTGCTTTCACTCTAGTGGTAGCATGAGACGGAGTCTACAACCCACACAAGTGGCTCAGGTAGTGCAGCTCATCCAGGATGGCACATCAATGCGAGCTGTGGCAAGAAGGTTTGCTGTGTCTGTCAGCGTAGTGTCCAGAGCATGGAGGCGCTACCAGGAGACAGGCCAGTACATCAGGAGACGTGGAGGAGGCCGTAGGAGGGCAACAACCCAGCAGCAGGACCGCTACCTCCAACTTTATGCAAGGAGGAGCAGGAGGAGCACTGCCAGAGCCCTGCAAAATGACCTCCAGCAGGCCACAAATGTGCATGTGTCTGCTCAAATGGTCAGAAACAGACTCCATGAGGGTGGTATGAGGGCCCGACGTCCACAGGTGGGGGTTGTGCTTACAGCCCATCACCGTGCAGGACGTTTGGCATTTGCCAGAGAACACCAAGATTGGCAAATTCGCCTGTTGTCTATTCCATTTGCACAACAGCATGTGAAATGTATTTTCAATCAGTGGACAGTTTGATTTCACAGAAGTGTGATTGACTTGGAGTTACATTGTGTTGTTTAAGTGTTCCCATAATTTTTTGGAGCAGTGTATATATATATATATATATACTTTTTTTCAAAAATACTTTGAAAGAGCTGAAGAAAGCAAAACTATGTTTCTTCATAGAAAATTACCTTCTAGTTCTTTACACAATTATATGGTAGATGCAGTGGTGAGAGAAAGTTTCTGAAACCTTTAGGATTTTCTGTATTTCTGCATAAATTTTACCTAAATGTGATCAGGTCTTCATCTAAGTCAGTGGTGTCAAACATACGGACCATGGGCCAAATCTGGATTGGACACCCTCGCGGGCCAGATCTGGCCCATGGGCCATATGTTGACACAAACTAAATACACTTTATAATTACTAAAACCAAATCGAAACTGTGTGTAAATTTTAATGGGCCTTGACTGTGTCCAGCTCGCTAGAGTAAAGTCCAAAAACGATGGACAGAGGACTAATTTTTGTAAATTGTGACAGTGAGGAAATATAACCAATTTACAATTCGGCCCCCCGGACCTCGTTAAATTATTATTATTTTTTTTAACCTAAGCAAGTAAGTTAAGAACAAATTCTTATTTACAATGACGGCCTACGCCGTTGAAGACCGAATGCGCTCTGCGGGGCAAAATTCGTATGACACCCCTGATCTAAGTCCTGATCATAGATCAAGTGAACATAATTAAATAAATAACACAAAAACAATTTTTCTTTTCATTTCTTTGTGCAAATTGAGCCAGCATTCAATTTATTATAAGTATGTGAACCTGTAGATTAATCAGCTCAATTAAGTGTATTAAAGTAGTAAAAATGTTGTATTTGGTCCAATATTCTGTGCACATAATGACTACATACAGCTTGGATGCATTTGCTGTTTGCTTTACCCAATAGTAAATCAATAATTTTAATTTTAATTTTATTTTTAAGTGAGTATATAATCTGTTTCTGAACACTTCTAAATTCATCCTGATAATGCCATGATTAAGAAAAAACATGAATAATGATTCAAAACATGCTAACCTCTCACCATTTACAATAACAAGGGAGGTGTAACGTAGATGCAGGGAGTCAGGAAGGAAGTGCAGATAATGAGTTTAATGATGAAGAACATAGAACGATACAAAACAAGAAAAGTGTCCAAACCAAACATGGAAACATAAATAATATATTGCCTGTGGGTGATAACAACGAAGTGCTATAGAAAGGGGAAGTAATGAAGTCCAGGTGTGCCTAATGAGGGTTGCCAGGTGTGTGTAAGGATGGGTTTCCAGGACCAGTGGTTAGTAGACCGACGATGTCGAGCTCCGGAGGGGGAGTGTACGTGACAGTACCCTCCCCCGATGTGCGGCTTCAGCTGCTGGACAACTCCAGTCAGGAGGACGGCCCCGAGGACGAGGACAGGGCCGGTCGGCGAAGGTGTAAATCTCAGATGATGTTGGGATCTAGAATGTCACCCACCGTAACCCAACACTGCTCTTCTGGACCGCACCCCTCCCAGTCCACCAGGTACTGGAACCAACCCCCACTACGTCTGGAGTTCAGGAGGGACCTGGTGGCATAGGCGGAACTACCCTCGATCAGCAGGGGAGACAGAGGGGTGTCATGAGGGATGGCATCAGCCAGGGGATCAGGAACCACCGGCCTGAGGGAAATGTGAAAAAAGGGTGAGATCCGGTATCATTGGGTAGTTGTAATCGTTAACCTCTCTGGGATATGAGGGACGCTACCTCAACAACAGCCAGTGAAATTGCAGGGCGCCAAATTCAATACAACCAAAATCTCATAATTCAAATTCCTCAAACATACAAGTATTATACACCATTTTAAAGCTTAACTTCTTGTTAATCCAGTCACAGTGTCTGATTTCAAAAAGGCTTTACGGCGAAAGCATACCATATGATTATGTTAGGTCAGCGCCTAGTCACAAAAAAACATACAGCCATTTCCAGCCAAAGAGAGGAGTCACAAAAAGCAGAAATAGAGATAAAATTAATCACTAACCTTTGATGATCTTCATCAGATGGCACTCATAGGACTTCATGTTACATAATACATGTATGTTTTGTTTGATAAAGTTCATATTTATATCCAAAAATCTCAGTTTACATTGGCACGTTATGTTCAGTAATGTTTGCCTCTAAAACATCCAGTGATTTTGCAGGGAGCCATATCAATTTACAGAAATACTCATCATAAACGTTGATATAAGATACAAGTGTTTTACATAGAATTAAAGATACACTTTTCCTTAATGCAACCGCTGTGTCAGATTTGAAAAAAGCTTTACAGCAAAAGCACACCATGCAATAATCTGAGTACAGCGCTCAGACACCAAAACAAGCCATACAGATACCCGCCATGTTGTGGAGTCAACAAAAGTCAGAAATAGCATTATAAATATTCACTTACCTTTGATGATCTTCATCGGAATGCACTCCCAGGAATCCCAGTTCCACAATAAATGTTTGTTTTGTTTCAATAAAGTCCATATTTATGTCCAAATACCTCCTTTTTGTTCGCGCGTTCAGTTCACTATTCCAAATGCAGAAGGTGCATGCACTAAGTCCAGACAAAAAGTCAAAAAAGTTGCATTACAGTTTGTAGAAACATGTCAAACGATGTATAGAATCAATCTTTAGGATGTTTTTATCATAAATCTTCAATAATATTCCAACCGGACAATTCCTTTGTCTTCAGAAATGAAAAGGAACTCAGCTCGCTCTCACGGCTGCACGTGTAACTGACCTCATGCCATTTTTCCAGACACCTGGATCAAATAGCTCTTATTCTCTCCCCATTCACAGTAAAAGCCTGCAACAACGTTCTAAAGACTGTTGACATCTAGTGGAAGCATTAGGAAGTGCAATATGAACCCACAGACACTGTATATTGGATAGGCAATCACTTGAAAAACTACAAACCTCAGATTTCCCACTTCCTGGTTGGATTTTTCTCAGGTTTTTGCCTGCCATATGAGTTCTGTTATACTCACAGACATCATTCAAACAGTTTTAGAAACTTCAGAATGCATATCCTAGCTTCTGGGCCTGAGTAGCAGGCAGTTTACTCTGGGCACCTTATTCATCCAAGCTACTCAATACTGCCCCCAGATCCCAAAGAATTTAAGTTACCTCATTGACCATCCAGAGGACATTGAATGGCCCCATAAACTGGAGGCTCAGCTTCCGGCAGGACAGGGGGAGTGGGAGTTTCTTGGTGGAGAGCCAGATGCGATCATCAGGATGGAAAACTGGTGCCTCACAGCAGTGGCGGTCTGCCTGCTGCTTCTGGCACCGGATGGCATGTTGGAGCCTCACGTGGGCAGCGTCCCAAACCTCCCCTGAGTGTCAGAACTTTGGTCTGGCTCCGGATCAATGGATCCAGGGCCGGCTGGACCCCCAGGACGCACTGGAAGGGAGACAACTAGTTGGAGGAGTGACAAAGTGAGTTCTGGGCATACTCCGCCCAGGGAAGAAACCAGGCCCACTCCCTCTGTCAGTCCTGCCAGTGACCCCTCAGGAACCTCCCCAGCTCCTGGTTGGTCTTTTCCACCTGCCCGTTTGGACTGTGGCTGGTACCCGGACGTGAGGCTGACCATGACCCAAAAAACGTGGTGTGAATTGGGGACCACGGTTGGAGATGATATCCTCCAGAAAGCCATAGTGCCGGAAGACCTGCTGAAACAGTTCCTCAGCAACCTGGTGAGCAGTAGGGAGACCAGAGAGTAGGATAAAACAGCAGGATCTGGAGAATCTGTCCACAACAACCCTAACAGTGGTGAAGATCAGTGACAAAATCTATCGACAGATGGATCCAAGGCCGCTGAGGCACGGGAAGGGGAGGGAGTTTCCCTGCTGGTGTGTTCCGGGGAGACTTGCTTTGGGCACATACGGAGTTGACGTAGCGAGAGATGTCCTGCGCCAAGGTGGGCCACCAGTACTTAATGGAGATGGAATGAGTGGTGCAGGTGATACCTAGGTGTCCAGCAGCAAGGGATTTGTGCACCAAGGTTAAAAGCCAATCCCTTACCTCTGTGGGAACGTAGGTGCACTCCAGAGGACAGGTAGCTGGTGCTGAATCCCTCTCCAGGGCCTGGTGGAGGTCCACGTCTACGTCCCAGAGCATGGGGCAACGATTCGGAAGGGTATTATGATGGGATCACTCAGGACAGGAACCTCTCCTGAATCATGGAGTCGGGACAGGGCATCAGCTTTGATGTTCTTTGAACCTGGGCAGTATGACAAGGTGAATTTGAATCTAGTAAAGAAAAGAGCCCACCTTTCTTGGCGCAGGTTAAGTCGCCTCTCTGTCAATATGTACTCAAAGTTCCGATGGTTGGGGAGGATGAGAAACAGGTCTGTGGCGCCCTCCAGCAAGTGCCTCCACTCCTCTAATGCCAACTTCACTGCCAGAAGCAGTGAAGTTTTTAGAGTAGTATGCACATAGATAGTTTTTGTGGATTACCTTTAAGTTGTGACAGGACGGCCCCCACGCCCACTTCTGAGGCATCCACCATGAAGGGCAGCATGTTTCAGCAACGGGGCAGAGGTGAAACGTCCCTTCAGCAGGCGGAAGGCCTCATCAGCTGCAGGATTCCACGCCAACTTACGGGGACCAACTTGGAGGAGAGGCGATGGAGCTGAAGTTCCTGATGAAGTGGCTGTAGAAGTTGACAAACCCCAAAAACCGTTGTAGTCCCTTTATGGTGGTTTGAACTGGCCATGAGCTGACCACATCTACCTTCCTTTCCTCCATAACCACTCCCTTCGGTCGGATCCGATATCCCAACAAGGAGACCTGATGGAACTGGCACTTCTCCGCTTCCACAGATGTATGGTTCTCCAGGAGGCATCCCTTGACATGGGTGATTTGCTCCTCCAAGGTGGCCGAGTAGATCAGGATGTCATCGATATACACGACCACCTGGCACCCAAGCGTGTCCTGAAACACCTCGTTCACGAATGCCTGGAACACCGACGGAGCATTGGCTAAACCATAAGGCCTCACCAAGTACTCGTAGTGCCCAGACACCATTCTGAAGGCCGTCTTCCATTCATCCCCCTCCCAGATGCGGATCAAATTGTAGGCACTCCGCAGGTCCAGGTTGGTAAAGAACTGGGCCCCGCGGAGCTCTTCAATGGTGGCCGGCACCAACGGGAGGGGTGTAGTGGTACTTGGTGATGGCATTGAGACCTCTGTAGTCAATACACTGACGAAGATCCCCCTCCTTCTTGGCCATGAAGAAGAACCCAGCTGATGCAGGGGAGGTGAATGGGAAGTTGAAACTCTGTTGGAGAGCCTTCTGGATGTACTCCTCCATAGCCTTTGTTACAGCCACTGACGGGGCAGATGCAGCTGCACAGAATCTGTTAGCAGGTCATTGGCAAAGTCCCAGGAGTGATGAGGAGGGAGACATGTGGCACAAGTCTTGGAGAAAACCTCCCGGAGATCCTGGTAAACCTCAGGGAGGTCACCCTGGACTGCAACAACAGGAGTCTCAACCAACGTGGAACCACAAGGTAAGGGAAAGCAGGTCTTCTGGCATCTCGGTGTCCAGGCCATAATCTCCATCCTCGGCCAGGAGATGGTGGTGTCGTGGGGTTGGAGCCACGGAAGAAAGAGGAAGACTTTGTGTACAGGTGCCTGGATGATGAGGAAGGGGAGGCTTTCTTGGTGCAGAGGTCCCACGGTGATTGTGAGTGGTGCTGTGATGTGTGTGACTGTGCCAGATCCCAGTGGTTGGTTATCCAGTGCTTAAACTGGAAACGTAGAGGAGAGCAGGTATGATGTTATGTTCAGGGAGGAGGCAAGGGCCTGGTCAATAAAATTCCCCGCGGCTCCAGAGTCCATTAGAGCTGTGGAAACACGAGGGACAGCCAGCTAGTGAAATCGATACTAAGAAGGGTTTAGTGGAAAGTGAAGATGGAATACTCACACCTATCCCAGGAGATGGATCATCACTGGACCGTCCCTCTGCTCTAGTGGCTCTCAGGTTAGAACGCAGCGGACATCATTTAAGCTGGTTCCCCTCCTGGCCACAATAGGGACAGAGCCCCAGTTGTCTCCGACGGCGTCGCTCAGCCAAGGGGAGGCGTGTGGTCCCTACCTCCATGGGTTCAGGCTCTGACTCAGATCGGTCAACGAAGGGAGGGAGAGGCGATGGGAGTGCCGACGTTCCCGAAAGAGGTTATCTGAATAAGGTGCGGAGCACCGGTTTGTTCCAGTCGCAAGATGCTGCCACAGTACAAAGGTGAGGGCGTACTCTGCAGCAGTCTGGTCCTCCTGCTGTAGGTGGAGTAGGCACTCACCCCCCTCTCTGGTGGATGATCGAAGACTCCTCTGAACAGAGACATGAACCTCCCATAGGCTCCTCCTATCCTCTCTCCTAGACAGCCATAACCCATTCCAATGCCCGCCAGGTCAACAGGAAAATAAACGTGGCCACCTGGGACCTCTCGGTGGTGTGGGCTCCCGTTTGAAGAGCAAATTAGAGGGAGCACTGGAGGATGAAGCCACGGCATTTGGATGGAGTCCCGTCATATATGTCTGGAAAAGACAATCAGGCATCGCTGACAGTGGGCAGACTGCTGAATGGGTTGGGGTGCTGGCTCGCTGGGTCGACTCATGGTAGAGGATCCTGCGCTCGTTGGAGTGATGCCCCTTGGGGAAGCTCTAGATGTTAAAGAACGCGGAAGACCTCATCCATCGCTATCCCCAGTTGTGCCAGCTGATCGTGGTGTTGGCAACTTTTGACTACGTTAATACACTTTTTTGAGCTTATTAATCTAGAGGTTCAAATACGATTTCCAACAAAGAAATGTAATGTTGGATCAATTTTCTCAATAAAGAATGGAATAAGTACAATTGTGTTTGTGTTATTTGTTAAATCAAGTTCACTTGATCTATTACTAGGACATTTTAGGTCAAATGTATGCAGAAATACAGCAAATCCTAAAGGGTTCACAAACCTTCTCTCTCCACTGTAGCTGATCCAGGGTTAGTCATTCCATCTATAGCCCAGCAGAGGCTGGTGACTTGAAACATTGAGGAGGATGGGAGAACCACGGTACAGGCGCGGAACGCATGGAGACGACAAAGTGTGTTTCATAAATCGTCAAAGGCAAATTATTTTACCTTAAAGCATTTAATAAAGACATTTATAGTACAATATTATGGGGAATGGGAATGAGAAGCTACTTACACAGTGTTAGAAAGGGATCAAAGCAGTGATTGAATGAGGGTATGAGGCATGAGTTGAGGTGTTCAGAGGCTTGACCAGAGCAGGACAGGATTTGACTGAGAAGACAAAAAACAATAACACAAGACACTACGCACTACACAGTTACACAAAAGAGCTACGAATTAGTTAGTCCAAGCAAGGAGTAAAATAATTGATGTGTAATAATGTGATTGTGTATGTGATTGACTCTACATACAGTAATGAGAGAAAATTGATAGGGGTTCTCACAATGCTTGGAGGGTAAACATTCAATATACCAGTGGATGAGCGGGCACATGAGACGTGGCTTCAGTTCATGTCAGGAGAAAGTTGACAATGGTAGTGGAGTGGAGTTGTCATCACCTCTTAATCAGGGAACAGGAGGGGACTTTGCTGTAAATACAAATAGCAGATACATTCCATTACAGCTGTGTCATCGTAGGTTTAACAGTGCTGTTAATGTAGTTAGTTACTGTAGACCTTCATTACAAAACAGTGTATTTTAATCAATTAAAATGAAGCACATTTTGCAATATTCTAAGTACATAGCCCAGCCATCACGGGCTAGCTATTTAGACACCCGGCAAGATTAGCCTTCACCAAAATCATATTTCCTATAAGAAAAATGGTCTTACCTTTCCTGTTCTTCGTCAGAATGCACTCCCAGGACTTCTACTTCAATAACAAATGTAGGTTTGGTCCCAAATAATCCATCGTTATGTTCCATCAGCGACGTTTTGTTCGTGCGTTCTAGACACTATCAGAATTGTAAATCACGGTCACGAGCATGGCGCAGAATGTGACAAAAAATGTCTAAATATTCCATTACCGTACTTCCAAGCATGTCAACCGCTGTTTAAAATCAATTTTTATGCAATTTATCTCGTAGAAAAGCGATAATATTCCGACCGGGAATCTGCAATAAGCTAAACAGCCGAATGAAAATACTCCACGGGGGCGAATCGCGCACGCGCCTAGTTCTATTGTCACCTAATGGGACACTTGGAAAAGGCGATAATCTGTTTCAGCCTGAGGCTGCCTCGTCATCGTTCAGGTTTTTCCCGGGTTCTGAGAGCCTATTGGAGCCCTAGGAATTGTCACGTTACAGCTAAGATCCTTACTCTTCAATAAACAGAGGCAAGAAGAACGACTCCTTGTCAGACAGGCCACTTCCTGAATGAAACCTTCTCAGATTTTTGCCTGCCATAGGAGTTCTGTTATACTCACAGACACCATTCAAACAGTTTTAGAAACTTTAGGGTGTTTTCTATCCAAACCTGAACAATAATATGCATATTCTAGCTTCTGAGTTGGTGTAGGAGGCAGTTAAAAATGGGCACATATCTTTTCCAAAATTCTCAATACTGCCCCCTAGCCCCAACAGGTTAACAGATTTTTTTTTAACTTGTGTTTATTCGCAGTGCTGAGCTAATATTGTAACTGACATGTAACGTTAGCTAATGCTTCATCCCCTCTCGACTGAGGTGAATGAATAAGCTACACTAGCTAGTAGCTACCACAGCCAGATCAGCTCTTGCCTATAGTTATTTGTCAGATAGTGATAAGAGGTGGCTATTATTACTATCTAACAGCTGTTGTTTATATGGAAATGTTTTATAGCCTTAGTTTTGTCCTGTTTCAGAAGTAAATGAACTTGGCTAGCTTTCGCCAGTTGATGTACCGTTAGAGAGAGAGCTGGCCAAAAGTTGGCTAAACTTAGCTATTAATTTTGCCTCAATCACATTAGACCTGAATCAAACGATGAAACCATCGGCCAAGTGATTGACGTTTTTTCAGTGCAATGAGTTTTGCTAGGTAAAGCTCCGCCTTGCCTCAGCTCACTGGTCATCATAACAACACCCACTTGTAGCACGCGCTCTAGCAGGTATTTCTCACTGGTCATCCCCAAAGCCAACACCTCTTTTGGCCGCCTTTCCTTCCAGTTCTCTGCTGCCAATGACTGGAATGAATTGCAAAAATCATTGAAGTTGGAGACTTATATCTCCCTCACTAACTTTAAGCATCAGCTATCTGAGCAGCTTACCGATCGCTGCAGCTGTAGGCGCCTATTTGTAAATAGCCCATCCAATCTACCTACCTCATCCCCATATTGTTTTTATTAACTTTTTTACTCTTTTGCACACCAGTATTTCTACTTGCGCATCATTACCTGCACATCTATAACTCCAGTGTTAATTTGCTGAATTGTAATTACTTCGCTACTATGGCCTATTTGTTGCCTTACCTCCTCACGCCATATGCACACACTGTATATAGACTTTTTCTATTGTGTTATTGACTGTACGTTTGTTTATGTGTAACTCTGTGTTATAGTTTGTGTCACACTGCTTTGCTTTATCTTGGCCAGGTCGCAGTTGTAAATGAGAACTTGTTCTCAGCTGGCCTACCTGGTTAAATAAAGGTAAAAAATAAATACAAAATAAATAAAAAAATGTGTCAAAATGGCATTGTAACGTCATTGATCTGTCAGTTTCCCAAGCTAATTCCCTACTTTTCACACTGACACAGTAATAAACATCTCTAATGTTACAAGAACTGGTCCCAAACACAACCGCAGTCCCATAATGTTATTTTAGGCGTCAAGCAGCTCACTTGCCAGCCATGGTCCCAGCAATTTTGTGCCCTATAAGCAATATCAAATGCGCAAAAATAACTTAAGAAAAAGGTTAAATTACCAGCGATTCTCACATGGCCCTTATATTGTATGACTGGGCTATATCAGTCAAAATGATAGATGTAGTTTGAAGAGAGCAGAGTTGGAGTGTCACGCCCTGGCCATAGAGACGTTTTTGTTCTCTATTTTGGTTAGGCCAGGGTGTGACTAGGGTGGGCATTCTATGTTCCGTTTTCTATGTTTTGTGTATTTCTTTGTTTTGGCCGGGTATGGCTCTCAATCAGGGACGTTCGTTGTCAATCGTTGTCTCTGATTGGGAGCCATACTTAGGCAGCCTGTTTTCCTTTGGGTTTTGTGGGTGGTTAGTTTCTGTTTAGTTCATGTTCCTGACAGAACTGTTTAGCTGTCGTTCGTTTTCTTGTTTTGTTGAAAGTGTTCTATTAAAGGTTAATGATGAGCACTCACCACGCTGCGCCTTGGTCTACTCCTTTCGACGGCCGTTATATGGAGAGACTTGCACTGTCTCTTGAGCTATTCTTATAGCCTACCTTTTAGGAGAGGGAAGATTTTCAGAATGAGAAATATGGGTGATCAATATTTAGGCCTATTTCTAGGCAATGTAGTCAACTATAACCTAATCATAATTACATTTTCCTTTGAAAAATAACTGCCCTGTGCTTCTCTACGCATGCATAGGCTATAGCCTATTTATTTGAGACCACACATACTAGGCTCACTTGAACTTTCAAGTCCAAGAGGTAGACTACTGAAGTTGAAGCAGCAAATTCTGTGTGTGAATAATGCAAAAAATATGTGTTTTTAATACAATAGGTAGGCTAACCCATACAAAGCAGAAAGAGGACCGTTTCCAAATAATCTGTGGGACAACAAAAATATTTTCATCCCAAAGTCGTCTGTCTGACCGTCCACAGCTGGCTGCAGCATGAAAAATGCCTACAGCGCAGCAATGATCTTTGTCGGGAACTGCCGCAGGCATCCCGCGCGGAATGTAATCCTTTAGTGCAGCCAGTACACAACACTATGCTCATCATGTCTTAGCAGGATCAGATGGTGACAGGGGTCCCAGTAGGTTTAGACAGCCAGGGAAGACCAGTCTACGGAGCTCAGATGAATTTTGCAGTAAGCCTATATTAACAATATCAGTGAATGATACAAAGTTCAATCGTGAATTGATGGGTATACCTACAGTAGCTAAAGGACAGCAGTTTAAGCCTGAAGCTACAGTCTGGGATCTGGGAATAATGGTCATTTAAATTATTGAACCATTGATTCTATTTTTGGTTGTGACATGGGTCTCAGCATCGTCAGGCAGCCAGGGAAGACCAGTCTGTGATGGAGGTGAGGAGAATTTTTGGAGATACAACACTTTTTTCTCTCTGTGCAGCAAACACTGGACAAGCCAGATGTCATTTTACATTTTACATTTTATACAGTACAACGAAAGGAGTCTGTATTGAAAACATGCCAACATCAGGGGAGACCTGTTTAGGCAATCCCTAGCATCTCCTGGGTTGTGCAGCTGTCTAAGGCACTGCATCTCAGTGCTAGAGGTGTCACTACAGACCCTGGTTCAATTCCAGGCTGTAACACAACCGGCCGTGATTGGGTCAAATAGGGTGGCGCACAATTGGCCCAGCGTCGTCTGGGTTAGGGTTAGGCCGGGTTAGGCCGTAATTGTAAATAAGAATTTGTTCTAAACTGACATGCCTAGTTAAATAAAGGTTAAATAAAATTGAAATAAAAAGCGTCTGGGCTGCTCAGTCCTGGCCCTGGGGGTCCTGTGGGTCCTGTGGGTTGTCTCTCTGGCCTTGGCCTAACACACCCGAAACCAATAATGAATGTTTCACTAAGATCCTAAATCTGAGTGGGGTGTGTTGGGTTGGGGCACTGCAGAGTGGTGGGGCACTGCCGGGTGGCAGTCTGCGTAGAGACAGGATGGGGTGAACCAGCTACATTGTGTGCAAGTAAAAATACAGTACTATTACCGTAATTTCCGGACTATTAAGCGCACCTGAATATAAGCCGCACCCACTGAATTGAAAAAAAATATTATTTTGAACATAAATAAGCCGCACATGTCTATAAGCCGCAGGTGCCTACCGGTACATTGAAACAAATTAACTTTACACAGGCTTTAACGAAACACGGCTTGTAACAAAAATAAATAGGCTTTAACGAAACACGGCCTGTAACAAAAATAAATAGGCTTTAACGAAACACGGCTTGTAACAAAAAATAAAAAATTAGCAGTAAGCTTTAGTTGTCTTTTTGCACTGAGTCAATTCCTCACGCTGCTGTTTCCAACGTCTTATCATTGACTCATTAAGACCAAGCTCCCGTGCAGCAGCTCTATTTCCTTTTCCAACAGCCAGATCAATCGCCTTCAACTTGAAAGCTGCATCATATGCATTTCTCCGTGTCTTTGCCATGATGAGGGTGACAAAATGACTACCATAATCAGAATGATGGGAAGTTTGAGAGCGCTCGATTTAATCTAAACAGTAAACAAAAAAGTTGTTCGACCTTAACCCGTTCAGCAATTTCATTGGTCTAATGAAAGCTTCATGCCGCCAAAAAACTGAGCACGTCACAGAATGTTTTTTTTTTTTTTTTTTTTTTTAAAGCGGGAAAAAGCCATATATTAGCCGCGTCATTGTTTAAACCGCGAGGTTCAAAGCCTGGGAAAAAAGTTGCGGCTTATAGTCCGGAATTTACGGTAGTCCCATGAGATTAACTATATGGAGGATTTGCTGTTTCTGTGTGTTAATGTTTATTTGAGGTGATTGTGTTTTTTAAAAAAAAAAGTAAAGGTGTGAACTGGGAAGGAAATTGTGTTTGGAGAGAATTGAGTTATTGACTAGACTTGTGGGGGTCGGGCTGACTGGTTGGTGTGGCTGAAATTTGATATAGAGAATGTCTTAATAAAGACAATCAAAAGTCTTTGTATTTTTACAAGAGTTGTTCATTTGTTTGGCTGTTGGTCAAACGTGCAACACAACATTTATTATTAAATTACCTTTGATCTAGTTCAGTCTTATTAATCACTTAAACATATCTAATAATGATCTCTTACCTAGCTTGAAGACTGTGGGCATTTTTGCTTACTTTTTGTTCTAAATGGAGTCGGCATATTGGATTGTGTAAAAATGCAGGAAATGAGCTTAAGATGGCCAAAAATCTTTGGGGGAGGACACCCAGACCCCCGTCAGGTTATGTCCACCCCACTTCTAAAACCAAAGGGGCGCGCCTGTCATTCATGACTGTAGGGAGTCTTCTTTTAGTTTCTCTTTCAAACTCCAGCCTTGTAGACAACATTTACTCGCCTGCTGTCTTTCACACAATACATTCACACAAACAAATTTGAGTTGACTCAGTGACATTGCCTTACCTTCTCCTCCTGCCTGGTCTAAAGGACTGAATGTGATTTATTGCCATTTATTGAATGTAACTGTGAAAACCCTGTTTCAACATGCTTTGTGTTGTAGTCACGACAGACAAAGATATGTAGTTAAGCAAACTGTACTATGCATGTTGTTAACCAGCACATCAAGTACATGAAGACTGTAAGTAACAATTGGTTTCCGTTTCCTGCGTAACATCAATATTGCTATAGACCCCATGGGCTAGTTTCCCATTAGTCCAGTCCTGGTTCAAAGGAGAATGTCCATTTAAAGTGCTTTTAATACAGGACTAGGCATAATCAATGGCCAGAAAACTGGCCCTGATTCATAGAAAAACACTTGACAAAGCTATGTTGTAAAAGTTGTATAACACTGCCCTCTGCTGGCTCAGGAAGTCTCTTACATGATGAGCCACTTTCAAATGCTCTGAATTAATCAATATGACCAGTAGGTGGAAGCAACATGCTTTCTATATAATTGACATGGCTAGACTTCTGGTGCCAAACCAAAACCCCTTTATTTTACATGCAGGGTGTCCATATTAGCATAACAACAGTCTCAGACATAAGGCAACTCCTACTGAGACTAATGCTGTTCTTATATGGATACGATATTCATGGATACCATATTCATGATTTTCAGGGAAGTTAGGAACCAATATACACAGTCAGTTAGGAAAGCAAAGGCTAGCTTTTTCAAACAGAAATTTGCATTCTGTGGCACAAACTCCTAAAAGTTTTGGGAAACTGTAAAGTCCATGGAGAATAAGAACACCTCCTCCCACCTGCCCACTGCACTGAGGCTAGGAAACACTGAATTTCAATAAGCATTTTTCTACGGCTGGCCATGCTTTCCATCTGGCTACCCCTACCCCGGCAAACAGCTCTGCACCCCCCACAGCAACTTGCCCAAGCCCCCCCCCCCCCGCTTCTCCTTCACCCAAATCCAGATAGCTGATGTTCAGAAAGAGCTGCAAAATATGGACCCCTACAAATCAGCTGGGCTAGACAATCTGGGCCCTCTCTTTCTAAAATGATCCGCCGCAGTTGTTGCAACCCCTAATACTAGCCTGTTCAACCTCTCTTTCGTATCATCTGAGATCCCTAAAGATTGGAAAGCTGCCGGAGTCATCCCCATCTTCAAAGGGGAGACACTATAGACCCAAACTGTTAAAGACCTATATCTATCCTGCCCTGCCTTTCTAAAGTCTTCGAAAGCCAAGTTAACAAACAGATCACCGACCATTTCGAATCCCACCATACCTTCTCCACTATGCAATCTGGTTTCCGAGCTGGTCATGGGTGCACCTCAAGGTCCTAAACGATATCATAACCGCCATCGATAAAAGACAGTACTGTGCAGCCGTCTTCATCAACCTGGCCAAGGCTTTCGACACTGTCACCGCATTCTTATCGGCAGACTCAACAGCCATGGTTTCTCAAATGACTCCCTCGCCTGGTTCACCAACTACTTCTCAGATAGAGTTCAGTGTGTCAAATCGGAGGGCCTGTTGTCCGGACCTCTGGCAGTCTCTATGGGGGTGCCACAGGGTTCAATTCTCAGGCCGACTCTTTTCTCTGTATATATCAATGATGTTGCTCTTGCTGCTGGTGATTCTCTGATCCACCTCTACGCAGACGACACCATTCTGTATACTTTGGACACTGTGTTAACAAACCTACAGACAAGCTTCAATGCCATACAACACTCCTTCCGTGGCCTTCAACTGCTCTTAAATGCAAGTAAAACTAAATGCATGCTCTTCAACCGATTGCTGCCCGCACCCGCCCGCCCGACTAGCATCACTACTCTGGACGGTTCTGACTTTTACAAATACCTAGGTGTCTGGATATACTGTAAACTCTCCTTCCAGACTCACATTAAGCATCTCCAGTCCAACATTAAATCTAGAATCGGCTTCCTATTTCGCAACAAAGCATCCTTCACTCATGCTGCTAAACATACCCTCGTAAAACTGACTATCCTACCGATCCTTGACTTTGGCGATGTCATTTACAAAATAGCCTCCAACACTCTACTCAGCAAATTGGATGTAGTCTATCACAGTGCCATCCGTTTTGTCACCAAAGCCCCAAATACTATCCACCACCGTGACCTGTATGCTCTCGTTGGCTGGCCCTCGCTCATATTCGTCGCCAAACCCACTGGCTCCAGGTCATCTATAAGTCTTTGCTAGGTAAAGCCCTGCCTTATCTCAGCTCACTGGTCACCATAGCAACATCCACCCGTAGCATGCGCTCCAGCAGGTATATTTCACTGGTCATCCCCAAAGCCAACTGCTCCTTTGGCCGTCTTTCCTTCCATTTCTATGCTGCCAATGACAGGAACAATTTTTTTTTTTAATCCTGAAGCTGGAGACTTATATCTCCCTCACTAACTTTAAGCATCAGCTGTCAGAGCAGCTTACCAATCATTGCACCTGTACACAGCCCATCTGTAAATAGCCCACCCAACTACCTCATCCCCATATTGTTATTTATTTTTGCTCTTTTGCACTCCAGTATCTCTACTTGCACATCATCATCTGCACATCTATCACTCCAGTGTTAATGCTAAATTGTAATTATTTCGCAACTATGGCCTATTTATTGCCTTACTTCCCTAATCTTATTACATTTGTACACACTGTATATAGATTTTTTCTATTGTGTTATTTACTGCATGTTTGTTTATCCCATGTGTAAATCTGTTGTTTTTGTTGCACTGCTTTGCTTTATCTTGGCCAGGTCGCAGTTGTAAATGAGAACTTCTTCTCAACTGGCCTACCTGGTTAAATAAAAGGTGAAATAAAAAGAAATAAAAATGTGCGTAAAAACATAATTGGACTGAGCAAGCGATTGGGTGAATATCAATAGTCTGAAGTGGCTTCCTCCCTTCGTCTCCTTTTCTCCACTTGACAGGTGTCTGGTGACAGGTGACAGGAGAACGCATATTCCTGGTAGTCATCCACCATGTTGCTTTCTGTTTTCAGACCAGTAAAGATGAAGGAGAGGAGACCAGGAGAGAGAGATACTTTATTTATACTATTGAGATGCTCCAGTGGTGGAAAAAGTACTCAATTGTCATACTTGAGTAAAAGTAAAGATACCTTAATAGAAAATTACTCAAGTAAAAGTGAAAGTCACCCAGTAAAATACTACTTGAGTAAAAGTCTAAAGGTATTTGGTTTTAAATATACTTAAGTAAAAGTAAATGGAATTGCTAAAATGTAAAGTATCAAAAGTAAAAGTATAAATCATTTCAACTTATATTAAGCAAACCAGACTGCACAATCTTCTTGTTTTTATTTATTTACGGATAGCCGGGGCACACTCCGACACTCAGACATAATTTACAAACCAAGCATTTGTGTTTAGTGAGTCCGCCAGATCAGAGGCAGTAGGGATGACCAGGTATGTTCTCCTAATAAGTGTGTGAATTGGACCATTTTTCTGTCAAAATGTAACAAGTACTTTTGAGTGTCAGGGAAAATGTATGGAGTAAAAAGTACATTCTTTAGGAATATAGTGAAGTGAAAGTAAAAGTTGCCATAAATATAAATATCAAAGTAAAGTGCAGATACCCCCCAAAATGACTTAAATACTACTTTAAAGTATTTGTACTTAAGTACTTTAGACCACTGAGATGCTCCCAAAATGTTCCTTTGGAGAGGGAGCACAGAGACTCATGGAAGTTTGTAGTTACCTAAACGTCTTTATTAAAGTTTATGGCTTAGAGGGCCGACTGGGATGGAAGACAGGCGTTGGTATGGCTTGGTCAGCATAGGGGCATGTTCAGAGGACATAAAACAAGACGTGGTAAAAAGAAGAGGGAATAGAAGATTTATAGTAGCTGCATTTCATAATATTTATTCCATAGTCCTTTGGAGTAAGGATGTCTTTTATTTTTATCTAATTAAAGGATTCTTGAGAAATAATAAAATAACTGTATCTGAAGTGTCTGCTGTTTTGTTATTGCTTAGTCAAGTAAGGCAGGCAGGCAGGGAAGGGAGACAGGTAGAGTTATGGTTCAGTCAAACAATAGATCTGTAAAAATAATAGAATAATATAGGAAGGAATAAAATAATTTAGTAAGAAGACATATCCTGGCACTAACTAAATATTATGCATTTGCATTAAGATTTTGTTCATTTATAAATCCCATCAGAGGTGTATTATACACATTAGTCTGCTGTTGACAATGGTGAGATTGAAGTGAGCAACTAAGGCCAATTATTTTTGTTGTTGTGGTCATGTAAAGGATAAGAAGCAAAGTACAGTAGGCTTCTGTAGAAACAAATGCTTCCTCCTACACTCCCCTCCTATTCACACTCTACTCCTCTCTTTCGATTGAACAGGCTTTGTCATCCCCCTCTGTGATCAGATAAAGAGATGGAGCAGGGGTGAAAAGGAGGAGAGGACTAACTCAATAAAATCTTTGAAATTGTTGCATGTTGCATTTATGTTTTTGTTCAGTATAGCTTAATTATTATGTATTTTATTCCTGTTGTGTTACTATTTTTATAATTTTTTTAACTTTGTGTCATTGGGAAGGGCTCTTAAGAAACCTTTTTACGTTAAAGTCTACACCCGTTGTATTCAGCGCATGTAACAAAAACAATTTGATTTTACATTTTAGCAGACGCTCTTATCCAGAGCAACTTACAGTAGAGTGCATACATTATATTACATTTTTTAAATACTGGCCCCCCATGGGAATCAAACCCACAACCCTGGTGTTGCAAGCACCATGCTCTACCAACTGAGCTACAGTGGGATTTGACACACACATAGGCACACAGACACAATATTTTTAATGAGGGTTGGCTCAACAATTATCCATAGGCTGATTGGGCTGTAAAATATTTCACTGCATATTTTACTCAGAGAGAAAAGTATTTAAGGTCCTCACACACACACACACACACACACACACACACACACACACACACACACACACACACACACACACGCACACACACGCACACACACACACACTTTTTAACAACACAGAGGGACAGGAGTAAATGTCCTTGGAACTTGGTAGGTTTAGACCAGTCTGTATACACCACATTATACCACACCATTAGACACCACACAGGGGGCTGGGGAGGGTGGGACAAACATATACCTGCCAGATTCTGGAAGGAGCCAGAACATGCTAACAAGCTCAGAGTAAACAAACACACACACACACACACACACAGACACACACAGCTTGTTTGTTACAGACGCCGGTGAAGAGGTTTAGATGAGTGTGACGTTTGAGGCTTATTTGCCTGTTCTGGTTCCTTCCAAAATCTGTTAGGGTACTGTTTGCACCCCCTCTCCAGCCCCCTGAGTGGTGTGATTGGTGCATGTGTGTGTGTGGTTACATGTGTAGAACTATCTTTCCAACTGTCTGACTTCATATGTGTTGGGTTGTTTGTGTGTAGGCTCTCCATTTGTAAGACACAGCCAATCAGAATGAGTTTTTCTTTATTACAGACAGAAATACTCCCTCCTCAGACGATCCCGCAGGTAAAGAAGCCGGATGTAGAGGTCTTGTCCTGTCCTGGCATTCTTACACGTAGTCTGTGGTTTTGAGGCCGGTTGGACATACTGCCAAATTCTCTAAAATGAAGTTGGGAGGCAGCTTATGGTAGAGAAATGAGCATTCAATTCTCTGGCAACAGGTCTGGTTGACATTCCTGCAGTCAGCATACCAATTGCACTCTCCCTCAAAACTTGAGACATCTGTGGCATTGTGTTGTGTGACAAAACCGCACATTTTAGAGTGGCCTTTTATTATCCCCAGCACAAGGTGTACCTGTGTAATGATCATGCTGTTTAATCAGCTTCTTGATATGCCATACCTGTCAGGCGGATTATCTTGGCAAAGGAGAAATGCATATGACATATTTATGGGATCTTTTATTTCAGTTCATGAAAGAAGGGACCGACTACATGTTGCGTTGATATTTTCGTTCAGCATACATGGAATGTTCTCCTAACTAATGGAAAACTGGACACTCAAAAACTTTCCTTCTCCCTAGAATTGTTAGCTGGGTAATGGTTTCAAATACTAGCACAGTAGTCTGGCTGGTTTAATGTGGGTAACGTTAACGCTTTTGGAGATGTGGATCACACAAACTGAGAGAGAGAGAGAGAGACCACATGAATTCTGTGTGCTGTCCATTCAGCACTACCAGAGCACAACACATCTTCAGCTGCATGGACAGCGCCTAGCCGCCTAACCTACCTACACTGAACACGCTTTCAGTGATGAGCAGTTAACACAGTATGTATGTGACCGCGTGGCTATGAAAGCCCGTGAATATTGAGAGAACTTAATGAAACGTCAAACAGTGGAGGATTGCAGAGGGGACAACAGAAGCGTGAAGGGGGATGTTAGAGTTCCTCCATCCTGCCTTCTTCTGTGCTGTAACCCTCACAAACTTTTCCCCCTGTCGAGGTTGGGGTATGGTTGTTTTTTACCATTTCATTGCACATTTGGCCAGCCTATGCATGAGCGAGTTATAAAGTGATGACTATGTCATGCTATAAAGTGCAAACAAACAGGCGGTGAGGCAGACCACTTATGATGACGACACCTTTAAGTGGATCGACTCGGTTAAAAAAAGATGGAACATCTGTCTAGGTATAGATTTCACTATAATTAACAAACAACTCAAACTAGACGGTCCATTACCGGCGTGTTGTAACCTTTCCTCTTGTTCCCCTTGTACAGCACCGTCTAAGAAACAACCTTATTTCAACTTTTGATAACTCTGTGGCCCCCAGGAGCGGTGACATTATAGGCCTACTGCCGAGAAACACAATCAAATGGAGCGAAAAGCCTCAAATTCAATAGGAAAACTGTAAGAGGAACACGGTCAGTTGGGCAGTGTGTGATAAAGTCATTCACGAGCAGGAGAGAAGCTTGCTCAAACAGAGTCCTGGGATCACTGTCCTCCATCGTTCGCGGCCGCTGGACGTGATCATATTATCTCAATTACCTCGACTAACCGGTGCCCCCACACACTGATTCTGTACTGGTACCCCCTGTATATAGCCTCTCGATTGTTATTTTACTGCTGCTCTTTAATTATTTGTTACTTTTATTTCTTTTTTTCCCCTTAAAACTGCATTGTTGGTTAAGGGCTTGTAAGTAAGCATTTCACTGTAAGGTCTACACCTGTTGTATTCTGCGAATGTGACAAATAAAATGTTATTTGATTGGATCACTGCTCGGGATGGATGTTTGTTTAAACAGGCTCGCAGGTAAACCACTGTGCGGGAGCATTCAGATGCTGCTACAAACTCCTGTTTGGTTTAATCAGTGGTTACCAAGTATAATCCCGAAGGAGTGATGCGCCAACAGACTGCCTCATAAACAGAGTATGAATGTGGCCCAACACTGAGAGATATATATATAGAGAGAGAGTGAGAGATCTGATTACCTCAGATTGACATTATTATCATTATTATTATCATTATTATCACTTTCACTGAGAATATTAAAACTTTTGTCATGCCATATAATCAACATTTGTTGAACTTGTTTAATTATCAGTCTAGCTCAGTGAGATGTGGTCATGTAATATAATTGTAGTAACATTATCTCATTAAACCAAGTGGATCTGTGTGCACAGGTCAGTACAGAGTTAGGCTACATGACAGTCGAGGCTACATTACAGTCGACACATCCTGTACTTAATAGGCCTACAGATGGTTCATTCAATGCAGCCGTGACTGCGATGTTGGAGTACTGCGTCCTTTTGGCCAATGTGCTCCTGACTGGATTAAGTGTACCATTACCACCTTACAGTAACTAACAGCTGTGCTTTGCTTATTTAATATATCCCAATCTTTGTTTTAGTTCAGTGACTGTCCCCAGCTTGATGGTCTGTTGTTGATAGTAAGCATACATATCACACCAGTTCATTGTGTAGTGAAAGTCTACACACCCCTTGCACAGTTTTCACATTTTGCTGCCTTAAAATTAAATCTTAAATCTTCAAATTAATGAAAAACAAAGATATCTGGATTTCATGGGTCTTCACACTTCAGAGTTAATAGGCCTTCTTGGCGGAAGCACCTTTGGCAGCCATTACAGCTGTGAATCATTTTGAAAAATAATCTAATACACTTTGCACAACTCTTAGGACAATATACACAGAGTTTACAAAACATTATGAAAGATATTATCCCTTATTGATGTCACTTCTTCGGGATCGGTGTCCCTTCGTCATGTCCTGACCAGCAGAGGGAGTAATTGTATTAGTTTTGGTCAGGACGTGGCAGAGGATTTGTGTTGTGTATGTATTTCTATGTTCTGTCTAGTTTAGTTTTTCTATGTTTAGGATTGGGTGTTGGACTCTCAATTGGAGGCAGGTGTTTCTAGTTGCCTCTGATTGAGAGTCCTATATAGAGGTATGTGTTTGGTTTGGTTATTTTGTGGGTAGTTGATTTTGCACTGCTGTATGTAAGTACTTAGCCTGTAAAACTGTCTGTCTGCCGTTCTCTATTGTTTTTCTTTGTTCACGTTTATTTAATAAATTATCATGATGAACACGCAACCCGCTGCGTATTGGTCCACCTTTTCTGACAGTGATTTTAACATATCGTCAGATGAAGGAGAAGACTGTTACAGAACTACCCACCACAACAGGACCAAGCAGCGGAGGAAATCTGGCGAGGACCGGGGAACACGGTGGGTAAGGGAGCCCGAGAGGCAGCCCCAATAATTTTTTGGGGGGAGCACAAGGGCAGTTTGGCGGGGCGACGATGGAGCCCCAGGTCAGCTCCCCGTACCATTTTTGGGCAGAGACGAACTGGACAGGTTCCGTGCTTTGGGGTGATGGGTACGGTGGCGAGGCCGAGCATTTTCAGGCCAGTACGCGCAGTACCAGTGCCCCGCATGTGCCAGGGGAAAGTGGGCATCCAGCCAGTAGGGGTGATGCCAGTCCTGCGCTCAAGACCGCCAGGTAGCCTCTACGGTCCAGTGTTTCCCGCTACACGCACGAGCCTTGAGGTGCGTGTCTCCAGGCTGGCACGTCCAGTACCAGCCCCACACATCAGGCTTCTAGTGCGTCAGCCCAGCCTCGCCAGTCTGGAGCCGCCAGAGCCGCCAGAGCCGCCAGCCAGTCTGGAGCCGCCAGCCAGTCTGGAGCCGCCAGCCAGTCTGCGCCAGCCAGCCAGTCGGGCGCAGCCAGGGTCGCCCGCCAGGCGGGCGCAGCCAGGGTCGCCCGCCAGTCGGGCGCAGTCAGGGGCGCCCACCAGTCATCCGACGCGGCCAGGGGCGCCACCTAAGTGGGCGACGCAGAGGGTGGAGCGGGGTCCACGTCCCGCACCTGAGCCGCCTCCAATATAGGTGGGTTGGGGAGGGGGGGTGTAGCACAGTGTCGTCGTTGACGGCAGCCACCCTCCCTATCCTCCCTGTAGTTTAGGGGGATTTTTCTGTTTGTTTTGGGGTTTTCTGTTTTTCTTTTGAGGTGCATTCAGGGTCTGCACCTTTGGGGGGGGTACTGTCACGTCCTGACCAGCAGAGGGAGTAATTGTATTAGTTTTGGTCAGGACGTGGCAGAGGGGTTGTGTATGCATTTCTATGTTCTGTCTAGTTTAGTTTTTCTATGTTTAGGATTGGGTGTTGGACTCTCAATTGGAGGCAGGTGTTTCTAGTTGCCTCTGATTGAGAGTCCTATATAGAGGTGTGTGTTTGGTTTGGTTATTTTGTGGGTAGTTGATTTTGCACTGCTGTATGTAAGTACTTAGCCTGTAAAACTGTCGGTCTGTCGTTCTCTTTTGTTTATTGTTTTTTCGTGTTCACGTTTAGTTAATAAATTATCATGATGAACACGCAACCCGCTGCGTATTGGTCCACCTTTTCTGACAGTGATTTTAAGATATCGTCAGATGAAGGAGAAGAATGTTACACCCTTCCACAGGACGGTTGAGCTAGCGTAGGCTAATGCGATTAGCATGAGGTTGTAAGTAACAAAAACATTTCCCAGGACATAGACATATCTGATATTGGCAGAAAGCTTACATTCTTGTTAATATAACTGCACTGTCCAATTTACAGTAGCTGTTACAGTGAAAGAATACCATGCTATTGTTTGTGGAGAGTGCAATTTTGAACATGAAAAGTTATTAATAAAGAAATTAGGCACATTTGGGCAGTCTTGATACAAAATGTTGAACAGAAATGCAATGGTTCATTAGATCAGTCTAAACCTTTGCACATACAATGCTGCCATCTAGTGGCCAAAATCTGAATTACACCTGGGCTGGAATTATACATTATGACCTTCCTCTTGTATTTCAAAGATGATGACACAAAAATAATACAAAAAATGTTTTATCTTTTACCAGATCTAATCTGTTATATTCTCCTACATTCCTTTCACATTTCCACAAACTGCAAAGTGTTTCCTTTCAAATAGTACCAAGAAAATGCATATCCTTGCTTCAGGGCCTGAGCTACAGGCAGTTAGATTTGGGTATGTAATTTTAGGTGAAAATTGAAAAAAAAAAGTGTTGGTCCTTAAAACCTGGTGGTGACCCCTTCCCGTTCTCATCCCGTTAACGGGATTGATTTTGACAACAGCCAGTGGAAAATCAGAGCGCCAAATTTAAAACAGCTAAAATCTCAGAATTCCATTTTCTCAAACAATCAACTATTTTACACCATTTTAAAGAAAATTCTCGTTAACCTCTCTAGGGTATGTGGGACGAAATCGTCCCACATAGTCAACAGCCAGTGGAATCGAGTGGCGCGATATTCAAATACCTTAGAAATGCTATTACTTAAATTTCTCAAACATATGACTATTTTACACCATTTAAAGACAAGACTTTCCTTTATCTAACCACATTGTCCGATTTCAAAAAGGCTTTACAACGAAAGCAAAACATTAGATTATGTCAGGAGAGTACCCAGCCAGAAATAATCACACACCCATTTTTCAAGCTAGCATATGTCACAAAAACCAAAACCACAGCTAAATGCAGCACTAACCTTTGATCTTCATCAGATGACACTAATAGGACATTATGTCATACAGTACATGCATGTTTTGTTCAAGTTCATATTTATATCAAAAAACAGCTTTTTACATTAGCATGTGACGTTCAGAACTAGCAAACATACCGAAAACTTCCGGTGAATTTACTAAATTACTCACGATAAACGTTCTCAAAAAACAATTATTTTAAGAATTATAGATACAGAACTCCTTTATGCAATCGCGGTGTCCGATTTTTAAAATAGCTTTTCGGTGAAAGCACATTTTGCAATATTCTGAGTAGATAGCCCGGCCATCACAGGCTAGCTATTTTGACACCCACCTAGTTTGGCACTCACCAAACTCAGATTTACTATAAGAAAAATTGGATTACCTTTGCTGTTCTTCGTCAGAATGCACTCCCAGGACTTCTACTTCATCCTCAAATGTTGTTTTGGTTCAAAATAATCCATAGTTATGTTCAAATATCCTCTGTTTTGTTCTTGCTTTCAAGACACTCTCCGAATGGTGACGCGCGGACGCGTATCGTGACAAATTTCAAAATATTCCATTACCGTACTTCGAAGCATGTCAAACGCTGTTTAAAATTTATTTTTATGCGATTTTTCTCGTAAAATAGCGATAATATTCCGACCGGGAGACGTCTTTTTCGTTCAAAGACTGAAAATCTAAAATGGACTCTTCATGTGCATGCGCACACCCGTCTCATTGTTCTCAGATCGACCACTATCCAAATGCGCTACTGTTTTTCAGCCAGGGACAGCAAAGTCATCATTACCCATTCTGGCACCTTCTGAGAGCCTATGGGAGCCTTAAAGTGTCACGTTACAGCAGAGATCCTCTGTTTTCAATGAAGAGGGTATAGAAGGCCAAGAAATGGTCAGAGAGGGCACTTCCTGTACAGAATCTTCTCAGGTTTTGGCCTGCCATATGAGTTCTGTTATACTCACAGACACCATTCAAACAGTTTTAGAAACTTTAGGGTGTTTTCTATCCAAATCAAACAATTATATGCATATTCTAGTTACTGGGCAGGAGTAGTAACCAGATTAAATCGGGTACGTTTTTTATCCGGCCGTGCAAATACTGCCCCCTATCCCCAACAGGTTAACAAAGAACATTCCTTGGTGGATTTTGGAGAGGGAGATCTCTCTGGATCTCCTCTCCTTTAAATTTACTACAGGGTATGAGCTGTCAAACCGGGCCTGTTCCCTCCTCCCCAGTTATGTGGGTGAGAGAAGGTCTGGTTACTGTCATCAATTGCCAAGCTGATCTGACCCATACTGATCCTCACAGGAAACTCATGACAACCACCACAAGCATCTTGGGACTTGTCGTAAGTCGGTACAGCCGAACTGCCAACTTCTGTCTGTAGCGTCTAAACAGTTTGGGGTACACACAAATATGACCCATCTGTGGAAAGGTGATTCTCTGTTTTGCTCTACGATGCCCACAAGCCTCACAAGACTTGTCTCAAAGTTCCCCGGTGTCACACCCTGCTCTGTTTCACCTGTCTTTGTGCTTGTCTTCACCCCACACCAGGTGTCTCCTATCTCCCCTACCAGCGTGTTCCCTGTGCGCAAGGTTTTTTTTTTTTGTCTTCCCGGTTCTGACCTTTCTGCCAGTCTTGACCTACCGATTGCCTGCCATCCTGTACCTGCCTGAATCTGATTTGGAATTCGACCCTTTGCCTCACACTTACGTGTGAGTAGTGCTGGAGTGAGTAATCATGCTGTACTTCGCTCCGCGGGTAATATTACATTTCATTACATTACATTACAACGGAACGATTTGATTAGTGTAATGTTAGCTAGGTAGCTACATAGTTGTCTTTGCTGTCTTTGTATCAAGGATAAAGGTGTAGCTATGAGAAACTAACAAGGTTAGCTAGCCAGATGTATTCGTCTGTCACGTTTTCCAAATTGCGTCAACACCACAACACCACAGCCACTGCTAGCTAGCCAACTTTACCAACTAGCAGTACTGTAGAAACTAAATACATTACAACGGAACGATTAGTGTAATGTTAGCTAGCTACATAGTTGTCTTCGTATCAAAGATAAAGGTAAACACAGCCATTGCTAGCTAGCCAACTCTACCAGCTAGCAGTACTGTATCAATTTTAGTCAATAAGATTTTTGCAACATAAGCTTAACTTTCTGAACTTTTGAGATGTGTAGTCCACTTGTGTAGCTAGCAGGACTGACTTTGTGTTAGCTAGCCAACGTTTAATTACTTCTGCGTTATGAAAGAAACTAGACACGGACACGAATGATCCATTGGTAGTTTGTTGTAACCAAGTATTGGTGCTAACTGTGTGTTATTGGATGCTAGAATGCTAGTTATAAGCTGGGCCATCTCCTTATATGCTAGTTATATTTGAGTGTTTCAGTGAATGGTTAGTGAGGGAGGCCCTGCTCTCTTGCATCCCCAGTTGTTTAGTTAATTTTCATTCCAATCTCCTTTGCATTAGCGTAGCCTCTCCTGTAGCCTGTCAACTATGTGTCTGTCTATCCCTGTTCTCTCCTCTCTGCACAGGCCATACAAACTCTTCACACAGCATGACCGCTGCCACTCTAACCTGGTGGTCCCAGCGCGCACAAGCCACGTGGAGTTCCAGGTCTCCGGCAGCCTCTGGAACTGCCGGTCTGCGGCCAACAAGGCAGAGTTCATCTCAGCCTATACTACCCTCCAGTCCCTCGACTTCTTGGCGCTGACGGAAACATGGATTACCACAGAAAACACTGCTACTCCTACTGCTCTCTCCTCGTCTGACCACGTGTTCTCGCACACCCCGAGAGCATCTGGTCAGCGGGGTGGTGGCACTGGAATCCTCATCTCTTCCAAGTGGACATTCTCTCTTTCTCCCCTGACCCATCTGTCTATCTCCTCCTTTGAATTCCATGCTGTGACAGTCACTAGCCCATTCAAGCTTAACATCCTTATCATTTATCGCCCTCCAGGTTCCCTTGGAGAGTTCATCAATGAGCTTGACGCCTTGATAAGTTCCTTTCCTGAGGATGGCTCACCCCTCACAGTTCTGGATGACTTTAACCTCTACGGGCTAGGGGGCAGCATTGAGAATTTTGGAAAAAATATGTGCCCATTTTTAACTGCCTCCTACACCAACTCAGAAGCTAGAATATGCATATTATTGTTCAGGTTTGGATAGAAAACACCCTAAAGTTTCTAAAACTGTTTGAATGGTGTATGTTAACTCCTATGGCAGGCAAAAACCTGACAAGGTTTCATGCAGGAAGTGGCCTGTCTGACAAGGAGTCGTTCTTCTTGTCTCTGTTTATTGAAGAGTCAGGATCTTAGCTGTAACGTGACAATTCCTAGGGCTCCAATAGGCTCTCAGAACCCGGGAAAAAGCTGAACGATGACGAGGCAGCCTCAGGCTGAAACACATTATCTCCTTTTCCAAGTGTCGCATCAGGGGACCATTGAATTAGGCGCATGCGCGATTCGCCCCCGTGGAGTATTTTCATTCGGCTGTTTAGCTAATTGCAGATTCCCGGTCGGAATATTATCGCTTTTCTACGAGATAAATGGCATAAAAATTGATTTTAAACAGCGGTTGACATGCTTCGAAGTACGGTAATGGAATATTTAGAATTTTTTGTCACGTTCTGCGCCATGCGCACGACCGTGATTTAGCATTCTGATAGTGTCTAGAACGCACGAACAAAACGCCGCTGTTTGGATATAACGATGGATTATTTGGGACCAAACCTACATTTGTTATTGAAGTAGAAGTCCTGGGAGTGCATTCTGATGAAGAACAGGAAAGGTAAGACCATTTTTCTTATAGGAAATATGATTTTGATGAAGGCTAAACTTGCCGGGTGTCTAAATAGCTAGCCCGTGATGGCTGGGCTATGTACTTAGAATATTGCAAAATGTGCTTCATCCGAAAAGCTATTTTAAAATAGGACATATCGAGTGCATAGAGGAGTAATGTATCTATAGTAAATTCCCCGGACGTTTGCGGGGGGTATGCTTTTTCTGAACGTCACATGCTAATGTAAAAAGCTGGTTTTTGATATAAATATGAACTTGATTGAACAGACATGCATGTATTGTATAACATAATGTCCTAGGTGTGTCATCTGATGAAGATCATAAAAGGTTAGTGCTGCATTTAGCTGTGGTTTAGGTTTTTGTGACATTATATGCTAGCTTGAAAAATGGGTGTCTGATTATTTCTGGCTGAGTACTCTGCTGACATAATCTAATGTTTTGCTTTCGTTGTAAAGCCTTTTTGAAATCGGACAGTGTGGTTAGATTAACGAGAGTCTTGTCTTTAAATAGCTGTAAAATAGTCATATGTTTGAGAAATTGAAGTAATAGCATTTCAAACGTTTTAAAAATCGCGCCACAGGATGACACTAGCTGTTACGTAGGTGGGACGAATTCGTCCCGCCGGTCCCATAGAGGTTAACCTCCCTACGTCTACCTTTGACTAATTTCTCTCTGCCTCCTTCTTTCCACTCCTCTCCTCTTTTGACCTCACCCTCTCACCGTCCCCCCCTACTCACAAGGCAGGCAATACGCTTGACCTCATCTTTACTAGATGCTGTTCTTCTACTAATCTCACTGCAACTCCCCTCCAAGTCTCCGACCACTACCTTATATCCTTTTCCCTCTCGCTCTCCTCCAACACTATTCACTCTGCCCCTACTCAGATGGTATTGCGCCGTCGCAACCTTCGCTCTCTCTCTCTCCTGCTACCCTCTCCTCTTCCATCCTATCATCTCTTCCGTCTGCTCAATCCTTCTCCAACCAATCTCCTGATTCTGCTTCCTCAACCCTCCTCTCCTCCCTTTCTGCATCCTTTGACTCTCTATGTCCCCTATCCTCCCGGCTGGCTCGGTCCCATCCTCCTGCTCCATTGCTTGACGACTCATTGCGAGCTCACAGAACAGGGCTCCGGGCAGCCCGAGCGGAAATGGAGGAAAACTAGCCTCCCTGCGGACCTGGCATCTTTTCACTCCCTCCTCTCTACATTTTCTTCCTCTGTTTCTGCTGCTAAAGCCACCTTCCACCACTCTAAATTCCAAGCATCTGCCTCTAACCCAAGGAAGCTCTTTGCCACCTTCTCCTCCCTCCTGAATCCTCCTCCCCCTCCCCCTCCCTCCCTCTCTGCGGATGACTTCGTCAACCATTTTGAAAGAAGGTTGACGACATCCGATCCTCGTTTGTTAAGTCAAATGACACCGCTGGTCCTGCTCACATTGCCCTACCCTATGCTTTGACCTCTTTCTCCCCTTTCTCTCCAGATGAAATCTTGCGACTTGTGATGGCAGACCGCCCAACAACCTGCCCGCTTGACCCTATCCCCTCTCTTCTCCAGACCATTTCCGGAGACCTTCTCCCCTACCTCACCTCGCTCATCAACTCATACTTGACCGCTGGCTACGTCCCTTCCGTCTTCAAGAGAGCGAGAGTTGCACCCCTTCTCAAAAAACCTACACTCGATCCCTCCGATGTCAACAACTACAGACCAGTATCTCTTCTTTCTTTTCTCTCAAACTCTTGAGCGTGCCGTCCTTGGCCAGCTCTCTTGCTATCTCTCTCAGAATGACCTTCTTGATCCAAATCAGTCAGGTTTCAAGACTGGGCATTCAACTGAGACTGCTCTTCTCTGTGTCACGGAGGCTCTCCGCACTGCTAAAGCTAACTCTCTCTCCTCTGCTCTCATCCTTCTAGACCTATCTGCTACCTTTGATACTGTGAACCATCAGATCCTCCTCTCCACCCTCTCCGAGTTGGGCATCTCCGGCGCGGCTCACTCTTGTATTGCGTCCTACCTGACAGGTCACTCCTACCAGGTGGCGTGGCGAGAATCCGTCTCCACACCACGTGCTCTCACCACTGGTGTCCCCCAGGGTTCAGTTCTAGGCCCTCTCCTCTTCTCGCTATACACCAAGTCACTTGGCTCTGTCATATCCTCACATGGTCTCTCCTATCATTGCTATGCAGACGACACACAATTCATCTTCTCCTTTCCCCCTTCTGATAACCAGGTGGTGACTCGCATCTCTGCATGTCCGGCAGACATATCAGTGTGGATGACGGATCACCACCTCAAGCTGAACCTCGGCAAGACGGAGCTGCTTTTCCTCCCGGGGAAGCCCTGCCTGTTCCATGATCACGGTTGACAACTCTATTGTGTCCTCCTCCCAGAGTGCTAAGAGCCTTGGCGTGACCCTGGACAACACCCTGTCATTCTCCGCTAACATCAAGGCGGTGACCCGATCCTGTAGGTTCATGCTCTACAACATTCGCAGAGTATGACCCTGCCTTACACAGGAAGCGGCGCAGGTCCTAATCCAGGCACTTGTCATCTCCCGTCTGGATTACTGCAACTCGCTGTTGGCGGGGCTCCCTGCCTGTGCCATTAAACCCCTACAACTCATCCAGAATGCCGCAGCCCGTCTGGTGTTCAACCTTCCCAAGTTCTCTCACGTCACCCCGCTCCTCCGCACACTCCACTGGCTTCCAGTTGAAGCTCGCATCTGCTACAAGACCATGGTGCTTGCCTACGGAGCTGTGAGGGGAACGGCACCTCCGTACCTTCAGGCTCTGATCAGGCCTTACACCCAAAGAAGGGCAAGGCGTTCATCCACCTCTGGCCTGCTCGCCTCCCTACCTCTGCGGAAGCACAGTTCCCGCTCAGCCCAGTCAAAACTGTTCGCTGTTCTGGCACCCCAATGGCGGAACAAGCTCCCTCACGACGCCAGGACAGCGGAGTCAATCACCACCTTCCGGAGATACCTGAAACCCCACCTCTTTAAGGAATACCTGGGATAGGATAAAGTAATCCTTCTAACCCACCCTCCCCCCCTAAAAAGATATAGATGTACTATTGTAAAGTGGTTGTTCCACTGGATAAGAGTGTCTGCTAAATGACGTAAATGTAAATGTAATGTAAATACTTTGACCTACCTTTTGGTGCTTACCTGTCCCAGCGTTCTGCCCAGGACCAGAAGCTGCATCCCTGCACCTTCCTTTCCCATCGTCTTAACCCCACTGATAGGAACTATGACGTGGGAAATTGAGATTTACTCGCTGTCAAGATGGCGTTGGAGGAGTGAAGGCACTGGTTAGAAGGGGCGGAACAGTCATTATTGGTGTGGACGGACCATATTAACCTGGAATATCTCCCAAGCGCCTCAACTCCAGGCAGGCAAGATGGGCCTTGTTATTCACTTGTTTCCATTTCACTACATCCTACCACCCGGGGTCCAAGAATGTGAAGCCTGACGCACTCTCACATCTGTACAGCCCCACTCCTACACCATCAGACCCTGAGATCATCCTCCATACTTCCTGTCTTGCGGCTGTTATCATCTGGGGAATTGAGATTCTGATCCGCAAGGCACAATGTTCCCAGCAGGGGGGGTACCACTAACCAGAAGTTTGTCCCGGCCTCTGCCGGTGCTCCTGTTCTGGAATGGGCACATAACTTGAGACTCACCTGTTATCCTGGCTCCCATCGGACCTTGGCTTTCGTCCGAAAACATTTTTGGTGGCCCACCATGGTTCCTGACATCTTTGCGTTTGTGGCCGCCTGTACTGTGTGTGCGCAGAACAAGACTCTGCATCAAGCTCCGGCTGGACTCCTTCAACCTCTCCCAGTCCCTCACCACCCCTGGTCACATATATACTTGGACTTTGTCACTGGCCTCCCTCCGTCAGATGGCAACACAACCATCCTTATGGTGTTGGACAGGTATATCCAAAGCTGCCAATTTTATTCCCCTTCCTAAGTTGCCAGCAACTAAGGAGATGGCCCAGCTTATGGTGCAGCACATGTTCCGGATCCATGGACTGCCGGTCGACATGGTCTTCAATCGTGGTCCTTAGTTCTCGTCCCGGTTCTGCACCCTTATTGGGTCGCGGTTCAGCCTGTCCGCTGGTTTTCATCCCCAGTCTAATGGCCAGTTGAAGCGAGGCAATCAGGACCTGAGACGACTCTTCGCTGCCTCGTCTCCACCAATCCCACCACCTGGGGCCAGCAACTCGTGTGGGTGGAATATGCCCGCAACACCCTTCCCTTTTCTGCTACAGGTCTCTCGCCTTTTGAGTGTTCCCTGGGATATCAAGCTCTGAAGCAATCTTCCAGAAAATTGGAACGGAAATGGCGCCACACCAAACTGGATGTCTTCCGACTAGCTTGGAAAGACAGTACCATGCAGTATCGAAGAGCCCTCACTGCTGCTCGATCATCCTATTTCTTTTCAACTTAATTGAGGAAAATAAGAACAATCCAAAATGTATTTTTGATACTTTCGCAAAGCTAACTAAAATGCAGCATTCCCCAAGAGAGGATGGCAAATTACAGACTCCTCTTTAAATCTGTATATTCCTCCAAAGCTCAATTGTCCTGAGTCTGCACAACTCTGCCAGGACCTAGGATCAAGGGAGAGAATCAAGTGTTTTAGTACTATAGCTCTTGACACATTGATGAAAATAATCATGGTCTCTAAACCTTCAAGATGCACACTGGACCCTATTCCAACTAAACTACTAAAAGAGCTGCTTCCTGTGTTTGGCCCTCCTATATTGAACATAATAAATGGCTCTCTATCCACCGGATGTGTACCAAACTCACTAAAAGTGACGGTAATAAAGCCTCTCCTGAAAAAGCCGAACCTCGACCCAGAAAATATAAAAAACTATTGGCCTATATCGAATCTCCCATTCCTCTCAAAGGTTTTTGAAAAAGCTGTTGAGCAGCAACTCATTGCCTTCCTGAAGACAAACATTGTATACAAAACACTTCAGCCTGGTTTTAGACCCCATCATAGCACTGAGACTGCACTTGTGAAGGTGGTAAATTGCCTTTTAATGGCGTCAGACCGAGGCTCTGCATCTGTCCCCGTACTCCTAGACCTTAGTGCTGCTTGGATACCATCGATCACCACACTCTTTTGGAAAGATTGGAAACCCAAATTGGTCAACACGGACAAGTTCTGGCCTGGTTTTGATCTTATCTATCAGAAAGATATAATTTTGTCTCTGTGGATGGTTTGTCCTCTGACAAATCAACTGTAAATTTCGGTGTTCCTCAAGGCTTCGTTTTAGGACCACTATTGTTTTCACTATATATTTTACCTCTTGGTGATGTCATTCGGAAACATAATGTTAACTTTCACTGCTTTGCGGATGACACACAGCTGTACATTTCGATGAAACATGGTGAAGCCCAAAAATTGCCCTCCCTGGAAGCCTGTGTTTCAGACATAAGGAAGTGGATGGCTGCAAATGTTCTACTTTTATACTCGGACAAAACAGAGATGCTTCTAGGTCCCAAGAAACAAAGATCTTCTGTTGAATCTGACCCTGATCTCTCTTTTGATGAACATATCAAGACTGTTTCAAGGACAGCTTTTTTCCCCATCTACGCAACATTGCAAAAATCAGAAACTTTCAGTCCAAAAATAATGCAGAAACAATAATCCATGCTTTTGTCACTTCTAGATTAGACTACTGCAATGCTCTACTTTCCGGCAACCTGGATAAAGAACTAAATAAACATCAGTTAGTGCTAAACACGGCTGCTAGAATCTTGACTAGAACCAAAAATTGTGATCTTATTACTCCAGTGCTAGCCAGTCTACACTGGCTTCTTGTTAAGAAAAGGGCTGATTTTCAAGGTTTTACTGCTAACCTACAAGACATTACATGGGCTTGCTCCCACCTATCTTTCCAATTTGATCCTGCCATACATACCTACACGTACGCTACGGTCACAAGACGCAGGCCTCCTTACTGTCCCTAGAATTTCTAAGCAAACAGCTGGAGGCAGGGCTTTCTCCTATAGAGCTCCATTTTAATGGAATGGTCTGCCTACCCATGTGAGAGACGCAGACTCGGTCTCAACCTTTAAGTCTTAATTGAAGACTCTTCAGTAGGTCCTATGATTGAGTGTTGGCTGTGCCAGGAGTGTGAAGGTGAATGGAAAGGCACTGGAGCAACGAACCGCCCTTGCTGCCTCTGCCTGGCAGGTTCCCCTCTCTCCACTGGGATTTTCTGCCTCTAACCCTATTACAGGGGCTGAGTCATTGGCTTACTGGTGCTCTTCCATGCCATCCCTAGGAGGGATGCGTCACTTGACTGGGTTGATTCACTGACGTGATCTTCCTGTCAGGGTTGACGCCCCCCCTTGGGTTGTGCCGTGGCGGAGATCTTTGTGGCTATACTCGGCCTTGTATCAGGATGGTAAGTTGGTGGTTGAAGATATCCCTCTAGTGTTGTGGGGGCTGTGCTTAGGCAAAGTGGGTGGGGTTATATCCTGCCTGTTTGGCCCTGTCCGGAGGTATCGTCGGATGGGGCAACAGTGTGTCCCGATCCTTCCTGTCTCAGCCTCCAGTATTTATGCTGCAGTAGTTTATGTGTTGGGGGCTAGGGTCAGTCTGTTAAATCTGGAGTATTTCTCCTGTCTTATCCGGTGTGCTGTGTGCATTTAACCTCTATGGGCTACTCAACAGCCAGTGCAATCCCGTGGCGCGATATTCAAATACCTTAGAAATGCTATTACTTCAATTTCTCAAACATATGACTATTTTACACCATTTTAAAGACAAGACTCTCGTTAATCTAACCACACTGTCTGATTTCAAAAAGGCTTTACAACGAAAGCAAAACATTAGATTATGTCAGCAGAGTACCCAGCCAGAAATAATCAGACACCCATTTTTCAAGCTAGCATATAATGTCACATAAACCCAAACCACAGCTAAATGCAGCACTAACCTTTGATGATCTTCATCAGATGACAATCCTAGGACATTATGTTATACAATACATAAATGTTTTGTTCAATCAAGTTCATATTTATATCAAAAAACAGCTTTTTACATTAGCATGTGACTAGCATGTGACTAGCATTCCCACCGAACACTTCCGGTGAATTTACTAAATTACTCACGATAAACGTTCACAAAAAAACATAATTATTTTAAGAATTATAGATACAGAACTCCTTTATGCACTCGCGGTGTCCGATTTTAAAATAGCTTTTCGGTGAAAGCACATTTTGCAATATTCTGAGTAGATAGCCCGGCCATCACGGCTAGCTATTTTGACACCCACCAAGTTTGGCACTCACCAAACTCAGATTTACTATAAGAAAAATTGGATTACCTTTGCTGTTCTTCGTCAGAATGCACTCCCAGGACTTCTACTTCAACACCCAATGTTGTTTTGGTTCCAAATAATCCATAGTTATATCCAAGTAGCTCTGTTTTGTTTGTGCGTTCAAGTCACTATCCGAAGGGTGATGTGCCGGCGCGTTTCGTGACAAAAAATGTCAAAATATTCCATTACCGTACTTCGTAGCATGTCAAACGCTGTTTAAAATCAATTTTTATGCGATTTTTCTCCTAAAATAGCGATAATATTCCAACCGGGTGACGTTGTATCTGTTCAAACACTGAAAGAAGAAAATGGAGTCATCACATGCACGCGCGCGCCAGTGTCATTGTTCTCAGAAGTACCACTCTCCAAAACCCCTACTGTTTTCCGACCCAGAGACTGCAGAGTTATCATTCAACGTTCTTGTGCCTTCTGAGAGCCAATGAAAGCCTTAGAAAATGTCACGTTACAGCAGAGATCCTGTATTTTTGATAAAGAGGCTACAGAAGGCCAAGAAATGGTCAGACAGGGCACTTCCCATATAGAATCTTCTCAGGTTTTGGCCTGCCATATGAGTTCTGTTATACACAGACACCATTCAAACACTTTTAGAAACTTTAGGGTGTTTTCTATCCAAATCTACTAATTATATGCATATTCTAGTTTCTGGGCAGGAGTAATAACCAGATTAAATCGGGTACGGTTTTTATCCGGCCGTGAAAATACTGCCCCCTATCCCAAACAGGTTAAACATTACTGGGTCTTTTCATCACTAAGTATATATTCACAGGAGTACAGCCTCCTGTTAAATTGATACCTCTGCCTAACCCTAACCTTTCTTCCTCAGATTTTAAGTTGTCACCCTGGACATTAGAGGGGAAGCTGACACCATATAGCTGTGTGACTAATCAAGGCTTGCTATTGTTTCAGCCGTGTTGGATGGGCTGTTGATACTAGCATTACCTAGCACGTGGTAGGCTTGCTAAACACCCACATGGCGATGAGTGTTGGCGATCAAGAGTTCATTACCTCTTTTGGGAAGGTCTGTTAAAGCTTATTTCAGACACTTTTATGCAGGCTTATTCTAGTAATCTATGGGGTCTATTTCTCTCGTTATCAGGTCATTTATTCTTCTCTCATGGCTTACCGGTAGATACCATTAGACATTAGCCTTCAGCTCAGGTAGACTATTTGTAGGTGTAGGTTTTGATTATCAGGTCACTCTCACTGTGCACACAGTGCATGCTGTAGATTCATCAGCTAAGCAATTTCAGTAGGACAGGCTATTTAGATAAGGTAATTACGTAACTAATGTTTAGTTTCAGTTTTGTGGGTTTGTTAGTATTACTGTATGTTTTATGCTATGTAATGGTATATCATGGCTGAGCTGTGCGCTCTGCAGCAGTCGACTTTATGGTTTTCTCTCTATACAATATCTTCTGTTATATAACCACGTAGGCCTTTTCTATTCTAAGTTCAGTCAGGCAAATGTCTCCTTATCATGCTCCAATAGCAGAGATTCAGTTCATATTGGGCGTCAGGACCCTTCAGCGTGCAGTCTGCTCAAGAATACATCTGTCTGCCTCCTCATTTTACATTTGCTCTTCATGGCTATGGAGAAGCAACCAACATGCATATCAAAGAGTTTCTCTCCTCTCTCAGTAGCACAAGTTTGAGTTCATGTTAAGGCAACGGTGTTACATTACGCTTTTCCAGAGGCGGTCCGTATGATGGCTTTAGGGGTTCTTCAGTCTGAATACACTAAATGTTCCTTCCCTTACAATTTGCATGATCTCTCAAGTTCTTTTTGCATTATGGACTCACACATGTGGAACATTGTCATCACCAGAACGAACAGTGCTTTGTCCTCTCATGTTATGCTGCCTGCATGCTGAGCACGGGCAGCACCTGGCGAACCTCTGTTCAACATTGATGCTGGTAACCAATGACAAGATACTAGAACTCATGTAGCTGTGGTTCCTTCGTCAGCGCTGAGGGCTAGATCTGAGCTATTGGCGCCCAATTCTGTATCGGCACTGCTACTGCTTCTCAGTTCACCCTGGCTTCACTCTGGTCCTCTGCTGCTACAATGTTAAAATGTATCTATTCTGAGATTGTGAAACCTACCTGAGTTCTTGCAGTATTGCCCTATGATCATGATTCTGTCAGCCCCTGGTCCATTAGCTATGTTGCATAGGTAGAATATCCCCATACACCAAGATGACAGCTCCTTCTGCCTGATGGGCTTCAAAAGAGCTTCTTCAGGCAATGACAAAGGTTACCTATCAACCTTACTCTATGCAATTTTTTTTTATGTACAATGATATTTTATTCGAGGCAGTCATCTTATAGCTTTCTACGTTTTTTTTACGGTTGGGGAATTCACTTCGTATTCATTTCTCTTTAATCATTGCATGATCTCATGATTTTCTGATTTAATTATGGACACTCTCACATGTTCACCGTGTTGGTAAAGCATTCCCAAACTGATAGGAATGGGTAAGGTACGCCAGGTATCATTGCTCAAACTAACACTGCTTTCTTTCCTCTATTCCATGTTACACTATGTAACGATCATCTGAAAGAGGGGACCAAGATGCAGTGTGGTGAGTGTTCATATTGAAGTTTTAATAATACAAAACACTTGAACATAAGAAACAAACGAACGCCAACAGTTCTGTCAGGTGCAAACCACACAACAGAAACAACTACCCACAAAACCCCAAAGGAAAACAGGCTGCCTAAGTATGGCTCCCAATTAGTGACAACGATGTACAGCTCTCCCTGATTTAGAGCCATACCAGGCCAAAACAAAGAAATACAAAAACATAGAAAAAAGGACATATAATGCCCACCCAAATCACACCCTGACCAAACCTAAATAGAGACATAAAAAGGCTCTCTCAGGTCAGGGCGTGACACACTACCTGCAATGGCGACCACTGGCCACGTCGGGCAATCCATTATTCATCACTGACGCTGGGAAACCAATGACGAGATACTGGTTTTTCATCACGGCTCCGTCTCCTCTGTCACTACTGTGAGGGATCTCCTGAGCTATGCGCAGCCCATTCATTTTGGATCGGCACTGCTTCAACGGCTTCTCTATCTGTCCCTGCATCCACACTGAAGATTATGGCGCATCTGTCCTTTGCTTCCCATGAATGCTATTTTAGATTAAATGCCAAAAGTGATGAGTTCCTCTGCGAATTCCATTCTTTATGCGCTGGTTGCTTTAGAGGGCACCTTTGGATGGTCTGTGTAGGGGCCAGTGTCCATGTCAAGTGTTGCAGATGTAACATGCATGCTCATCCCATTTGATGAAGACACACTAGTCTCCAAGCAACTGCATGCATTCTGGGAGCTTGAGTCTCTGGGTATCACACGCGAGAAAACAGAGAACCCAGAGGAAGACAAGTCTCAACAGAGGTTTGAGAGAACAACTACCTTCAAAGATGGACAATACCATGTGGAGTTTCCATGGAAACGGGAAATGCCAGAACTCCAAGACAACTATAGAATCATCAAGAAACAGAAAAAAAGAAAAGACTAAAGAAGGATGTGATGTTGTACAGCAGATACAATGAAGTAGTGGAGGACTACTTACAACAGAATATGGAAGACGACGTGCCCAAGGACAACGCATCAAGCGCAGACAACGTGAAATACTACTTACCATGCAGTACTCCGAGAGGACAAGGTGATGAAAAAACTGAGAGTGGTGTTTGGTGGCTCGTCCCATGAAGATGGCTGTTAATTCCTCAATGACTGTCTACTCACAGGACCAAACCTGAATCCGGATCTGCTCAGCATTCTGATAAAGTTCAGACTACATGAGATCGCATTCATAGCAGACATCAAGAAGGCTTTCCTGCAGATATCCCTAACAGAGAGAGACAGAGACGCCGTGAGATTTCAATGGCTCACAGGCCCACCAAGGGAAGAAAATGAAGAGGAGCTGTACGTGCTGAGGATGAACAGAGTGGTATTTGGAGCTTCCCCAAGTCCATTCTTGCTCGCAGCTACAGAACGCGCCTGAAACTATGAAACAGAACAACCAGAAGTTGAAGAGACATTGAGAGAGTCACTCTATGTAGATGACTTCATTGCAAGTTCACGTGATGTTGAAGAGGCTTACTTTGTGACAACTGCAAAGCGAATGTTGTCAACTGCAGGCATGGACGTCTGCAAGTGGATAACCAACTCTCCTGAACTGAAAACAAAATGGGAGAGTATGACAGCTGACCACCCATTGGCGCTAGAAACACAAGGTTTAGTGCTAAAATGGTGCCGACAGAGAGGGCTGCCTTGCTTCTAGCTCTTAGGAAACTTTGCAGTATTTAGTTTTTGTATGTATTATTTCTTACATTATTAGCCCAGAAAATGGTTTGTGTTATTACATATAGCCGGGAAGAACTATTGGACATCTGAGTGGCGGTAACTCACCAGCACTACCAGCATTACGACCAGTAATACGACTTTACCGAAGCGGATCCTTTGTTCGCACCCCCCAGGGCAATTGAACTGATTCCAGAGGCCAACCCAAAACAACGCCTGCAGAAGAGTGGTATTCGGAGTTGTCTTAGGAGGCGCGCACACCACCCACCGCTTCCGAGTATATTATATTCAGTCTCTGGATAATAAAGTTGATGGGCTCAGGGTGAGGGTTTCTTTCCAGAGAAATATCAGGGATTGTAACATACTCTGTTTCATGGAAACATGGCTCTCTCGGGATATACTGTCTGAGTCAGCCCAGCCAGTTGGGTTCTCAGTTCATCGCAGACAGGAATAAATATCTCTCCGGGAAGAAGTGTGGGGTGTTTGTTTCATGATTAATGACTCATGGTGTAATTGTGATAACATACAGGAACTCAAGTCCTTTTGTTCACCCAACCTAAAATACCTCACAATCAAAGGCCGGTCGTATTATCCCCCAAGAGAATTTTCTTTGGTTATAGTCATGGCCGTGTATTACCCCCCCCCCAAGCCAATACCACGACGGCCCTCAAAGAACTTCACTGGACTTTATGCAAACTGGAAACCACATATCCTGAGGCCGCATTTATTGTAGCTGAGGATTTTAACAAAGCAGATTTGTAGAAAAGGCTTCCGAAGTTCTATCAACACATTGACTGTAGTACTCGTGCTGCTAAAACACTCGATCACTGCTACTCCAACTTCTGGGATGCCTACAAGACCCTTCCCCGCCCTCCTTTCTGCAAATCTGACCACTACTCCATTTTGCTCTCCTCTTCCTATAGGCAGAAACTCAAACAGGAAGGACCCGTGCTAAGGACTATTGAACGCTAGTCTGACCAATCGGAATCACCGCATCAAGATTGATGATTTTGATTTTGATCACGTGGACTGGGATATGTTCTGGGAAGCTTCCGAGAATAATATTGATGAATATACTGATACGGTGACTGAGTTTATCAGGAAGTGTATAGGAGATGTTGTACCCACTGAAACCTACCCTAACCAGAAATCATGGATAGATGGCAGCATTCGCACAAAACTGAAAGCGAGAACCATCGCATTTAACCATGGCAAGGTGATTGGGAATATGGCAGAATACAAACAGTTTAGTTATTCCCTCCAAGGCAATAAAACAGGCAAAACGTCAGTGTAGAGACAAAGTGGAGTCGCAATTCAACGGCTCAGACAGGAGACATATGTGGCAGGGTCTACAGACAATCACAGACTACAAAAAGAAAATCAGACATGCCGTGGACACCGACGTCTTGATTCCAAACAAGCTAAACTCCTTCTTCGCCTGCTTTGAGGATAACACAGTGCCACCGACACAGCCCGCCACCAGGGACTGTGTGCTCTCCTTCTTTGTGGCCGACGTAAGAGACATTTAAGTGTGTTACCCTCACAAGGCTGCCGGCCCAGACGGCATCCCTAGCTGTGTCCTCAGAGCATGCGCAGACCAGCTGGCTGGTGTGTTTACGGATATATTCAATCTCTCCCTATCCCAATCAGCTGTCCCCACATGCTTCAAGATGTTCCTGTACCCAAGAAAGCAAATGTAACTGAACTAAATGGCTATCGCCCTGTAGCACTCCTGTTATCATGAAGTGCTTTGAGAGACTAGTCAAGGATCATATCACCTCCACCTTACCTGTCACCCTAGACCCACTTCAATTTGCTTACCACCCCAATAGATCCACAGACAATGCAATCACACTGCACACTGCCCTATCCCATCTGGACAAGAGGAATACATATGTAAGAATGCTGTTCATTGACTATAGCTCAGCCTTAACTACCATAGTACCCTCCAAACTAATCATTAAGCTCGAGGCCCTGGGCCTGAACCCGCCCTGTGCAACTGGGTCCTGGACTTCCTGACGGGGCGCCACCACCTGGTGAAGGTAGGCAACAACACCTCCACTTCGCTGATCCTCAATACTGGGGCCCCACAAGGGTGCGTGCTCAGCCCCCTCCTGTACTCCCTGTTCACCCATGACTTTGTGGCCAAGCACGCCTCCAACTCAATCATCAAGTTTGCGGACGACAAAACAGTAATAGGTTTGATGACCAACAATGACAGACAGCCTACAGGGAGGAGGTGAGGGCTCTGGGAGAGGGGCCGGGAAAATAACCTCAGTCAATGTCAACAAAACAAAGGAGATTATCATGGACTTCAGGAAACAGCAGAGGGAGCAGCCTCCTATCCACATCGACGGGTCCTCAGAGGAGAAGATGGAAAGTTCCTTGGCGTACACATCACTGACAAACTGAAATGGCCCACCCACACAGACAGTGTGGTGAAGAAGGCGAAACAGCACCTAAAACCTGCACAAACTTTTTTACAGATGCACAATTGAGAGTATTCTGTCGGGCTCTCCAGAGGGTGGTGCGGTCTGCCCAATGCATCACCGGGGGAAAACTACCTGCCCTCCAGGACGCCTACAGCACCCGATGTCACAGGAAGGCCAAAAAGATCATCGACAACAACCACCCGAGCCACTGCCTGTTCACCCCACTATCATCCAGAAGGCGAGGTCAGTACAGGTGCATCAAAGCTGGGACAGCTATCTCAAGGCCACCAGACTGTTAAATGGCCATCACTAGCACATTAGAGACTGCTGCCTATATACATAGACTTGAAATCACTGGCCACTTTAATAAATGGAACATTAGTCACTTTAATAATGTTTACATATCTTGCATTACTCATCTCATATGTATATACTGTATTCTATACTATTCTAGTGTATCTTAGTCTATGCCGCTCTGACATTGCTCGTCCACATATTTATATATTCTTAATTCCATTCCTTTACTTAGATTTGGGTATATGTTGTGAAATTGTTAGATATTACTGCACTGTCAGCGCTAGAAACAACAGCATTTCGCTACACCTGCAATATCATATGCTATACACGTATCTGACCAATACAATTTGATTTGAAAGTTTTAGGTTTAGTGTGGAGACTGGGAACAGATTACTTTGTGTTTGACCTCAGGCTGCTACTGAGCATTCTAAAGCAAAAGGAAAACACAAAGAGAAGTGTTCTGCATGCGTCTTCGACCTTCTTGGCTTCCTGACCCCCTTCTCCATCAGGATCAAGTGCATGTTCCAGGAAATGTGGGAGAGAGGACTCAGCTGGGACTGATCTGACACTAGAATGGCAACAGGGATGTGCAGAACTACCCCAGCTACACCAGCTCGCCATACCAAGGTGGTACAGAAAAGATTTGCAACTGCAGAACAGCCACACACTGAAACTAAACGTGTTCTGTGATGCAAGTGAAAGGGCTTACAGTGCAGTAGCTTACCTGCAAGGTGAAACACAAGATGGGAAAACATGTCTAGTCGCATCCAAGTCCAGTGTAGCCCCACGCCTGGAGGTCATGGGAGCTGTGATTGGGGAGTGACTAGCAAACAACCTGATGACCACCCCGAAATGGAAGAAAAACAGATGAAAATATGTACAGTCTCGATGCTCGTGCTGCATTGGATAAGCAACTGAGCTCAGAAATGGAAACAGTTTGTCGCAAATAGAGTGACAGAGATCCAGTCCTTGAACAGTCCAGAGTCAAGGTTGCATATTGAATGGAAAACAAATCCAGCCAACTTCCCTACAAGAGGACAAACTTTTCAAAACTTGACACAGAGCCAGCTATGGTGGAACGGACCCAGCATTCTGACATAATCCAATCAGTTGGAGGAGACTGTTCCAGAAGAGGTGAATACAGAACTCAAGTCCTGTCACCAGGTCACTGTACAGCTCACAGCAAACAGCACAGACATCACTGAACCCATGTTGGAGCTTGAAAGATACAGCAAACTGAAAAGATTGTTCAGAGTGAAGGCCTGGATAAAGACATTCATAGCCAATACTCATACAAACACAAAGATGCAAGGTGAACTGACCATTGACGAACTGTTCGAGGCAGAAAAGTACTGGATCAAGGTAACACAACAGAGTTTCAGTCAGAAGATCAAACTACTGAAGGCAGGAAAAAGCCTAAATAATGACTGTAATATCAGAGAACTACTCAGTGTAGGAGGAAGACTGCAATAGTCCAACTTCACATTCAGAGAGCAGCACCCATGGGTTCTGCCCAACAAGCACACATACTCAGAAATGCTGATACAGGACCATCATGAGAAGGTGATGCATTCTGGAGTAAGAGGCACTAGTACAAATCAGAGAGCGATACTGGATCTTGCGTGCTAGGTACTGTAGCTAGTCAAGAGCACAGTGGTAAGATGTATAGTCTGCAAGGGCCGGACAGCAGGTCACTGTGCTTGAATCCCCACCATTCAAAATCACAGGTGTGGATTTTGCAGGACCGCTCTACATGAAAGAAAATAGTTCTGTCAAGAAGTCATACGTTACGCGGTTCACTTGTGCTGTAAGAGCAGTGTATTTGGAACTGGTCTCATATCAGTCAAGAGACATTCCTGTTAGCTCTGAAAATATTCATCTCAAGGAGAGGATTATGCAAGGTAATCTATTCGGACAATGTAAAAACGTTCAAGAGAGCTGACCAAGACTTGAAAGAGCTGTGGAAGGCAAGCAAAGGGCCCCAACTCTTGGTGTTCTTCTCAGAAAGGGGCATCACCTGGAGGTTCATCGCTGAGCTAGCAGCCTGGTGGGGAAGATTCTGGGAAAGAGCTTCCCTCCAATTTGAAGAGATGTGCACAGTCCTGATAGAGGTTTAAGCTATCCTAGATTCTAGGCCTCTGACCTTTGTCCACAATGAGGTGGATGAACCAGAACCCCTGACACCAGCACACATCCTGGTGGGTAAAATACTAACCTCTTTGCTGCCCAAGCCATTTCCAGCTGACACTCAGCACCCAATGCTCAACAAGGAGGAAATTACACGCAGATGTACAGGCAGAGACTTGTGGCCAGCTTCTGGAAAAAAGCTGGCGAAGAGACTACTTGCTGAATCTAAAGTCAGGACACCACTGACACACTACAGCCCACCCCACTGAAGTGGGTGACGTTGCACTCATCGGAGAAGATAACACACCCAAACAAACCTGGAAACTAGGGATGATTGAGGAACTGTTTCCAGGCTGAGATGGCTTAGTTAGGTCATGTTCAGTTCGTACTGCCTCAGGGACTTTGGTGAGACCTATTCAGTTTATATACTGCTTAGAGATTTAGATGAACACAGTTGTTCATCGGGGGGAGGATGTAGTAAATTTAATGGGTTACTGTCAGTGTTCACCAGGAAACAGGAGGGTCGAAGTCAGACGCAGGAGACTCAAGTCCGTGAACAAATCAAATCAAATCAAATTTATTTATATAGCCCTTCGTACATCAGCTGAAATCTCAAAGTGCTGTACAGAAACCCAGCCTAAAACCCCAAACAGCAAGCAATGCATGTGAAAGAAGCACGGTGGCTGGGAAAAACTCCCTAGGAAAAACTCCTGAGAAAGGCCAAAAACCTAGGAAGAAACCTAGAGAGGAACCAGGCTATGAGGGGTGGCCAGTCCTCTTCTGGCTGTGCCGGGTGGATATTATAACAGAACATGGTCAAGATGTTAAAATGTTCGTAAATGACCAGCATGGTCAAATAATAATAATCATAGTAATTGTCGAGGGTGCAACAAGCACGTCCGGTGAACAGGTCAGGGTTCCGTAGCCGCAGGCAGAACACACAAAATATATTTATTATATATCCACACGTTGCCCAGAAAACAGGTAAGGCAGGGCAAGGCAAAACAAATGCCCAAAACAAACAGCCCGCACGCAGCTTAGGGACGCAGCCCAAAACACGCTGCACTGAAACCCACAGGCAGAGGGGAAAAAAACACCTGTACCTCAAACACGTAACACCTGACAACAAACAATCACGCACACAGCACAAACTACACAGAACGACTAAATACCCTCCCCCACTAATGAACTAATAAGAAAGAGGTGCCAACTTAACAAGACCTAACCAACAGAAAATAAAAAAAGGATCGGTGACCGCTAGTAGGCCGGCGACGACGACCGCCGAGTGCCGCCCGGGCGAGGAGGGGCGCCACCTTCCGTAGATGTTGTGACAGTTACATAGTTCATGTTTACAGTTAATTAATTGAGCTGTATCTAAAGATATTTTTCTTTTACAGTTATTTACATATGTACAAGAGTAATTGTATTAGAATTCATGTGAAGTAGATTGAGAGAACTATGTACATATTTCTGTTGTATTGGATTACGCTATTGACTGCAAGTACCAGAATGCCTTACGACAGGAAGTAAGAAAAACAAGAATGCTCCAGTTATGTACAAGGGACAAGGGATTATCCTGGCTTTCACTAGCAACTATCTTTTATTGTTTTTTAGAAACTAAAGTGGTAAAATGTAACGTGGCAAGTATTATTACGTCCTGAGTCATTACTTTGAAGATAGCAAACTATATATATATATATATATATATATATATATATATAGTTTGCTATCTTATATTATATATATATATATATAGTTATTTTTTTATATATATATATATATAGTTATTTTATATATATATATATATATATATATATATCGTTATTTTATATATATATATATATATATCGTTATTTTATATATATAGTTTATTTTATATTTATAGTTATTTTATATATATATATAGTTATTTTAAATATATATATATATATACACTGCTCAAAAAAATAAAGGAAACACTTAAACAACACAATGTAACTCCAAGTCAATCACACTTCTGTGAAATCAAGAGCGTATCCAGAGCGTTGGTGACGCTTTGTTGCCGACGTTTACTGACATATGACATATTCAACGGGTGTTGAGCGTTCCAAAATTCATCAGTTATTCTGTGCTCTGGCACACTAACACAAGAGTCTTTTGTTAAGAAATGTAGCTAGATAGCTAGCTAGGTAAACAATGAATCCCAACGCATGACGTAACATTAGTTAGCAAGCCAGCCAAGTAACGTTAGGTAGCTAGCTAACAGTACACTAACTTGAAATTAAGATACATTGTCAAAATTAGAGTGGAGTCTTTTGGTAAGACATGTAGCTAGCTAGCTAGCTAAACAATGGACCATAATCACAACTCATGACGTTACTACCCTGCATGAATCTGCAGGTAGCTAACCAACCAGGTTCTAAGGCTATAACTAGTCAAGCAAATGTGTCTGAGATACGAAGAATAAGATCATACACAACGTTAGCTAGCGACCCAACCAGCTAACGTTAGCTCTAGCTAACATTAGTTAGCTAACAGTACACTTGAAATGAAACCACTTTCTGTCAAAATTAGAAATGTGTAATAGACTATCTTACCAGTATACATCATGGTTGGACGTGGCTCCTGTCTGATGCCATGCATGGTTGCCCTTAGTTTGACGATGTAATCCAGACTGGTGTTTTCTCCATCTCCTTAGCTATCATACTCAAATTCCACTAATTTCAAAACTTGGTCCTCCAGAAGGTGGAGAGTATACACAATGTTAGCTAGCGAGCCAGCCAGCTAACGTTAGCTAGCTAACAGTACACTTGAACTTGACATTAGATTTATGTAGCTTTACTACACAATACATTTTTTAAAAAGACGCGTTTGACAAGATTACCTAGACATACTGACCAGCTCCAATAGACAGACGCGTGCTATATGGCAGACCAATCCAAACTCATCTCTCGGCATGTCCAGCCCACTCATTATCTCAGCCAATCATGGCTAGCGGGAAGGTTGCTTGCTTTTTCTCTGGCTAAACCAACTAGGCTCGTAATTTAAACAATTTTACAAGTTTGATATTAAGGCACTTTTACCAAAAAACATATTTTGATAAAAATACTTTTATGTTCAAACAGCTCTCCTGTGAAGTCGTGACTTGCGACATATGCCTAGTTTCCTGAATCGGGTCACATTTAAACTTACCGGGTCTGCTCACTCATCCTACTGCCGCTTGCTGCTCCTGCAACTATGCGCTGGCTTCTTGCTCCCACAACCACCCCAAGCCTCCAGCTGTTAGGTTCTGTGTTCCTGCTGGGGGGATTGGTATAGCTTACCACGCTCACTGCCTGTAGGCTATTTTATATTGATGCTTTGCTTGGGCAGTGAGCTACCCTGAATGAGCAAAGCCTACTGTATATCGCCAAGACTTATATTATTAATTGCTTAATAAATGGTTAAACATATTGCTACATGCCGTTTTCTTTCTGAAATTAGTTCTTGTTTGAGAACTCAGTGCCACCAACGGCACATACATTTCACCCCCTATCCATACAGATGATCACAATGATCACATAATCATTCAGAGATTATGAATCCAAAGAAAACATAAAATTGCCTACATATCAGATCGGTTACGTTACTTAATTCATCACCACAGTTTGAATTCTTATAATGGTTTGTTTTAACGCACCAGGACACTGTGATTGCTTTGGATGGATTGGTTTGATGGTTTGATTTTCTGATTTGGCTTCTTAGACTAGAGCAGAATGTACAAGACTAACATAGCTCAAAACAATTGATTTCAACCAGTAATGTAAGTATTATCCACAGTTACCAGTCTAATACATTGTATCATAATGGTTATATTAGAGTGAATGAAATGAAAAAAAAATCTGACTGTCCCTTTTCATGGACACACACACCTTGTGTGTGACTCAAGGACTCTTTCAATGTTGCCACGACAACTGGACTTCTTGAATATTCTCCTTAGTGAGCAAGCAAGGGAGTGGAGGGAAGAGAATGAGAGTTTGAATTTTAATAGGACAACATACAAGTGGAGTTGGACTTGAGTCTTCTTATGCCAGCCTCAGCCAGAACACATTGTGTGTGCGTCCCAAATGGCGGTCTATTGCGCTATATAGAACACTACTTTTGACCAGAGCTCTATTGGCCCTGTTCAAAAGTAGTGCACTATGAGGGCAATAGGGTGCCACAAACTTTATTTGTCACATGCACCGAATACAACCTAAGCGTGAAATGCTTACTTACAAGCCCTTAACCAACAATGCAGTTCAAGATAGAGTTAAGAAAATACGTACCAAATAAACTCAAGTAAAAAATTATAAAAAGTAACACAATAAAATAACAATAACGAGGCTATATACAGGGGGTACCGGTACCGAGTCAATGTGCGGGGGTACAGGTTAGACGAGATAATTTGTACATAAAGATAGGGGTAAAGTGACTATGCATAGATAATAAACAGTGAGTAGCAGCAGTGTAAAAACAAATGGGTGGGTGTCAATATAAATGGTTCGGGTGGCCATTTGATGAATTGTTCAGCAGTCTTATGGCTTGGGGGTAGAAGCTGTTAAGGAGCCTTTTGGTCCTAGACTTGCACCTCCGGTACCGCTTGCCAGGCGGTAGCAGAGAGAACTGTCTATGACTTGAGTGACTGGAGTCTTTGACAATTTTTGGGGCTTTCCTCTGACACCGCCGAGTATATAGATCCTGGATGGCAGGAAGCTTGGCCCCAGTGATGTACTGGGCCGTACGCACTACCCTCAGTAGCGCCTTACTATCAGATGCCGAGCAGTTGCCATACCAGCCGGTGATGCAACCGGTCAGGATGCTCTCGATGGTGCAGCTGTAGAACTTTTTGAGGATCTGGGAACCCATGAGGAGGAAAAGGTGTTGTCGTGCCCTCTTCACAACTGTCTTGGTGTGTTTGGACCGTTATAGTTCGTTGGTGATGTGGACACCAAGGAACTCGAAACTCTTGACCCGCTCTACTACAGCCCCGTCAATGTTAATGAGGGCCTGTTCGGCCCGCCTTTTCCTGTAGTCCACGATCAGCTCCTTTGTCTTGCTCACATTGAGGGAGAGGTTGTTGTCCTGGCACCACAATGCTAGGTCTCTGACCTCCCTATAGGCTGTCTCATAGTTGTAGGTGATCAGGCCTACCACTTAATGATGGTGTTGTCGTGCCTGGCTACGCAGTCGTGGGTGAACAGGGAGTACAGGACGGGACTAAACACTCACCCATGAGGGGCCCCAATGTTAAGGATCAGCATGGCAGACATGTTGTTGCCTACCCTTACCACCTGGGGGCGGCCCATCAGGAAGTCCAGGATCCATTTGTAGAGGGAGGTGTTTAGTCCCAGGGTCCTTAGCTTAGTGATGAGCTTTGTAGGTGCTATGGTGTTGAATGCTGAGCTGTAGTCAATGAACAGCATTGTCACATAGGTGTTCCTTTTGTCCAGGTGGGAAGGGCAGTGTGGAGTGAGATTCAGATTGCGTCATTTGTGGATCTGTTTGGGCGGTATGCAAATTGGAGTGGGTCTATGGTATCCGGGATGATGCTGTTGATGTGAGCCATGACCAGCCTTTCAAAGCACTTCATGGCTACCGACATGAGTGCTATAGGGCGGTAATCATTTACCTTCACTTGCTTGGGCACAGGGACTATGGTGGTCTGCCTGAAACATGTAGGTATTACAGACTCGGTCAGAGAGAGGTTGAAAATGTCAGTGAAGACACTTGCCAGTTGGTCCGCGCATGCTTTGAGTACATGTCCTGGTAATCCGTCTGGCCCCGCAGCTTTGTGAATGTTAACCTGTTTATAGGTCTTGCTCACATCGGCTACCGAGAGCTTTATCATACAGATGTCCGGAACAGCTGGCGCTCTCATGCATGCTTCAGTGTTGCTTGCATCGAACGAGCATGAAAGGCATTTAGCTCATCTTGCAGGCTCTTGTCACTGGGCAGCTTGCGGCTGGGTTTTTCTTTGTAGTCCATAATAGTTTTTAATCCCTGCCACATCCGATGAGCATTATAGCCAGTGTTTTTGGATTCAACCCTAATCCTGTATTGACGCTTTGCCTGTTTGATGGTTCGTCTGAGGGCATCTTATAACGGTCCGTATTAGTGTCCCGCACCTTGAAAGCGGCAGCTATAGCCTTTATCTTGATGAGGATGTTGCCTGTAATCTATGGCTTCTGGTTGGGATATGTATGGTCACAGTGGGGACGACATCGTCGATGCACTTATTGATGAAGCCGATGACTGAGGTGGTATACTCCTTAATTTTTATTTATTTAAACTTTATTTAACTAAGCAAGTCAGTTAAGAACAAATTCTTATTTACAGTGACGGCCTACCCCAGACAAACCCTAACCCGGACGACGCTGGACCAATTGTGTGCCGCCTTATGGGACTCCCAATCACAGCCGGTTGTGACACAGCCTGGAGTCAAACCAGGGTCTGTAGTGATGCCTCTAGCACTGAGATGCAGTGCCTTAGACCGCTGCACCACTCGGGAGCCCAATGCCATTGGATGAATCCCGGAACATATTCTAGTCTGTGCAAGCAAAACGGTCCTGTAGCGTAGCATCCACGTCATCTGACCACTTCCGTATTGAACAAGTCACTAGTACTTCCTGCTTTAGTTTTTGCGTGTAAGCAGGAATCAGGAGGATAGAATTATGGTCAGATTTGTCAAATGGAGGGCGAGGGTGAGCTTTGAATGTGTCTCTGTGTGTTGAGTAAAGGGGGTCTAGATTTTTTTTCTCCTCTGGTTGCACATGTGACATGCTGGTAGAAATGAGGAAAAACGGATTTAAGTTTGCCTGCTTTAAAGTCCCCAGCCACTAGGATTGCCGCTTCTGGATGAGCATTTTCTTGTTTGCTTATAGCCTTATACATCTCATTGAGTGCAGTCTTAGTGCCAGCATCGGTTTGTGGTGGTAAATAGACGGCTACGAATAATATACATGAGAACTCTCTTGGTAGATAGTGTGGTCTACAGCTTATCATAAGGTAATCTACTTCAGGTGAGCAATACCTCAAAACTTCTTTAATATTAGACATCACACACCAGCTGTTATTGACAAATAAACACACAACCCCGCCCCTTGTCTTACCAAACGTAGCTTCTCTGTCCTGCCGATGCATGGAAAATCCTGGCAGCTCTATATTATCCGTGTTGTTGTTCAGCCACGACTCAGTGAAACCTAAGATATTACATCCATTTTCATTTCCAATGATTGCATGTTGGCCAATAGAACGGATGGTAGTGGAGGTTTACTCACCCGTTACAAATAAAACTAACAAAATAGCACAGTTGGTTAGGAGCCCGTAAAACGGCAGGCATCCCCTCTGGCGCAATCTAATAACATGTATTGACTCAGGGGGATGAATACTTATCTAATCAAGATATGTTAGTGTTTTACTTTTTATTACATTTTTTCTACAAATGTTCCCATTTTTGTTCCACATTGACATTACACTATTTTGTGGAGATTGTTGATTTTTTTTAAAATGACCATAAATCAACTTTAATCCCACTTTGTAACGCAACTAAATGTGGAAAAAGTAAAGGCATGTGCATACTTGCTGAAGGCTCTATAAAGAAATAGATGGACAAAGATCAAGGGAGAAATGTAGCCACTTGAAAAGAGACAGACAGAGAAATCAACAGCCAAATCCTGTGACGCAGATGGGGACCCATAAAAACATCATGCCGTGCTCCAAAAACCCAATTGTCTTCAACCGGTTGCCAAAGCGAGATGATTGTGTGCAACATTCGTTGTTGTCGGCGATGACGGTAACCCAGATGCTGTTGGGGGGTCTCGTTAACCGACTATACCCTTCTTTTTGTTTTTCAAGTGACACCAGTCCCCCACACAAGATGGCTTCCGGTGCCAGCTGGAGGCTTGTGGGTAATTGCCTCCTCCGTTTAAATTCTTGAGCGAAGCGTTTAAGGTAAGGGCCATCTCATACTGTCCTAACAGCAGATACCACAGGGAGCGAGGGAGAAAGGGGAGAGCAAGCGATAGAGAGAAAGAGATTACCTTCCTCCACTGACCCCTTTATTTTCTCTTACATGTTCATTCACATGCTTCTAGATGTTTATCCATACGCCTTTTTAAATGTTTGTTCAGGCAAAAAAACATTGAATAAAATACATATCTTTCTAAATTTTGAGCAACTCCAGGACTCTGCTTTCTCCCTGCTTCTCAAGGTTGATTTAGAATATGTTTTCCTCACCTACATGTTTTCTCCCTCTTCTTGGGCCTGGAGTGGGTAGGTGGTCATTAATATTTTGGGGAGGACATTTAACATTTAGCTCACGTGTCGGCATACACACACGTGTCTTGTGTCGCTGCCTGCGAGCCTGTCCCAGAGAATGGATTGCTTTGTCGCTAGAAAAGTGCAAAACTGATCAAATATTTAAATCTGATCATTACCTTGCTACCTTACCTTGCTGCTTGCCGCGTGATTACACACACTAATTCTGTATTCCCCTCTGTGTTTGTGTGTTTTTTTGTGAGTGTTGGCAGAGCTTCACTCTCTTGTATTCAGTTGTTTCCCTCCACTTCTCTCCAGTTCTCACTTCTCCTGGGCACAATGAAAGGCAGCAGGCTGAATCTACTAGACTTTGATAGGTAATGAAATGCACGGTGTTCAACATATCGTTGTCCCATCGCCTCAGAGCAGAAGGGAGGTGCTTCAAAGGCTACTGCTGTTGTGTAACCACCTGTCAACCATACAGGCTATGTAGGGACAAAGAGGAGAGCTATACACTTCATCCCTAGTGTTGTTATTATTGATTCTCACTCTCGTCTCTTGTGGAGACAATCCAGTCTGTAGTTTTCCTATGTGGCTTAGTGTGAGCTGAAAACCAAGTATTTTCTTCCCTGTGGACTACAAAGCACCCCTCCCACAGTAAACTACACTTCCTACACCTAGTGTTTCTCAAGAGGGGAGGATGTGTTGATATGTTCTCAGGTTTGGTCCCTGGTCAGGGTATGAACAAGCTGAATAGTTGTACAAAACAGTTAGAGTGAGTTTGAAGTATAGTCAGAGTTGTTCTGGATGACAGCAATTTCATACTGTGTTGGTCTCCTTTCTCTTACCGTCTTTTATCCCATTTGTCACCATTACCTCTCAGCTCACTGTAAGCTTTTTGACATCTAAGTCCTAACCTTTAACCCCTGCCCCTGCACAGGACTTCCTACAGCAGCCCATGAGGGAAACCTACGGACTCAACCTGACCGAATTCCCTGACAAGGAGGACATGCTCATATATGAGGGTTAAGACCTTTACACACACACACACACACACACACACACACACACACACACACACACACACACACACACACACACACACACACACACACACACACACCGTGTAAAGAGGTGTTTCCACCCATCATGTGAGCAGGGTTCAACAGTCACATTTGCCTCCTTTTGACTTGGCAGTGCGACACACATTTTTAATTGGTCGCAAGGGTACCAGTGAAATAAATGTACCTGGTCACATTAATTTTCGTTCCAAAATTGCTTTTTTTATTATCATGATTTATTCAAATCATGACGATTTGCATCAATCAAGTGGTATTTGTTTTGAAAACTCCAATCACAACTGCCCTACAGAAACACTGCTAGCCAAATACAACTGTATGGCTGCTGCTCACCTGAATTTAAAAAAAAAATGGGAGAAATCAGTCCTTCGTCCCACTTTTTTTGTTGCCGTGTTATCGTTTTTCTATCAAGTATCTTTTTACATGTTTTATTCTGGCCTCTAGAGGATTTCGCAGAAAATAACCAATGGCACGTTGAAATCTGTTACAGTAAATCTATCCAAATTAATGTAAGAACACAAGGGCATGCTTATTTAAAATATGGCTAGTCATTACTAGCCTGGTTTGTATGTTATGTAGGCACATTCTGGGACACAGGCCAGGTCATTATTAATTTTAAAAAAAATATACAGTACCAGCCAAAAGTTTGGACACATCTGCTCATTCCAGGGTTGTTCTTTATTTTTTACTATTTTCTACATTGTAGAATAATAGTGAAGAAATCAAAACTATGAAATTAGACACATTAGAACCATTAGTAACCAAAAAAGTGTTAACCTCTACGGGCTAGGGGGCAGTATTGAGAATTTTGAAAAAAATATGTGCCCATTTTTTAAACAAATCAAAATGTATTTTATATTTGAGATTCTTCAAAGTCGCCACCCTTTGCCTTGATGACAGCTTTTCACACTGTTGGCATTCTCTCAAACAGCTTCATGAGGTAGTCACCTGGAATGTATTTCAATTAACAAGTGTGCCTTGTTAAAAGTTAACTTGTGGAATTTATTTCCTTTTTAATGCGTTTGAGCCAATCAGTTGTGTTGTGGCATGGTAGGGGTGGTATACAGAAGATGGCCCAAATAAATGCTTCACAGAGTTCAAGTAACAAACACATCTCAATATCAACTGCGTGAATCAGGCCTTCATGGTCTAATTGCTGCAAAGAAAGCCCTACTAAATGACATCAATAATAAGAAGAGACTTGCTTGGGCCAAGAAACATGAGCAATGGACATTAGACTGGTGGAAATCTGTCCTTTGGTCTGATGAGTCCAAAGGAGAGTGATGGAGTGCTACATCAGATGACCTGGCCTCCACAATCACCCAACCTCAACCCAGTTGAGATGGTTTGGGATGAGTTGGACCGCAAAGTAAAGGAATAGCATTAAACAAGTGCTCAGCATATGTGGGAACTCCTTCAAGACTGTTCGAAAAGCATTTCTCATGAAGTTGGTTGAGAGAATGCCAAGAGTGTGCAAAGCTGTCATCAAGGCAAAGGGTGGTTACTTTGAAGAATCTCAAATATAAAATATATTTGGATTTGTTTTACACTTTTTTGTTTTTTTTCATAGTTTTAATGTCTTCACTATTATTCTACAATGTAGAAAATAGTAAAAATAAAGAAAAACCCATGAATGAGTAGGTGTGTCCAAACTTTTGACTGGTACTATATTCACACTACTGTTCAAAAGTTTGGGGTCACTTAGAAATGTCCTTGTTTTGAAAGAAATGCAATTTTTTTATTCATTTAAAGTAACATCAAATTGATCTGAAATACAGTGTAAACATTGTTAATGTTCTAAATGACTATTGTAGCTGGAAACGGCTGACTTGAAAAAAAATTGGATTATCTACATAGACGTACAGAGGCCCATTATCAGCAACCATCATTCCTGTGTTCAAATGGCACATTGTGTTAGCTAATCCAAGTTTATCATTTTAAAAGGCTGATTGATCATAAGAAAACCCTTTTGCAATTATGTTAGCACAGCTGAAAACGGTTGTGCTGATTTAAAGAAGCAAGAGGACAAGTACATTAGTGTCTAGTTTGAGAAACAGATGCCTCACAAGTCCTCAACTGGCAGCTTCATTAAATAGTACCCTCAAAACACCAGTCTCAACGTCAACAGTGAAGAGGCGATTCCGAGATGTTGGCCTTCTAGGCAGAGTTGCAAAGAAAAAGCCATATCTCTGTCCAGTGTTTGTTCTTTTGCCCATCTTAATCTTTTCTTTTTATTGGACAGTCTGAGATATGGCTTTTTCTTTGCAGCATCCCAGAGTCGCCTCTTTACTGTTGACTGAATGCAGAACAGATCGTCACTGCCTTCACACTGGGTATTGAATGTCAACCTCCCTGAGCTGAATGTTAATGTATTGAATGTCAACCTCCCTGACCTACAGACACATAATTGTCTAATCACGTTTTGTTATGTCACGTTAAAAGTGGTCCCTGTTAGATGTACGGGACTGATGATGGACCTGACTGGCCAAGCTATTCAGTATTCAGCCAGTCAGTCAGTCTGTATGATTGTGATCCTTTTCTCGGTAATGATGTTGATAATGATGATAGAAGGTGTCCTGTCCTAGACCTTTTAGAAAGATAGGAACAGGCCATCCCATGTCACTGTTATTCCTCTGGTTATTACAGCCTGCTGGGTGAGAATGGCACACCATGTCCCATTGTGAAGCTCATGCCCTGTTGTGAAGCTCCTTTCTTTCTCCCAATTTCCCCCCCCCTTTCTATCTCTATTCTGTTCCCTCATTTCTCTCCTCTCTCTCTCACGCTCTCTCAAATCAAATTGTATTGGTCACATGCGAATACAACTGGTGTAGCTTTTACTGTGAAATGCTTACTTGCGAGCCCTTCCCAATGATGGAGAGTTTGAATATAATAGAAATAAAACAGAAACACGAGGAATAAAAAACAAAACAAGAATGGAGCTATGCACAGGGAATATCAGTACCAGATCAATGTGCAGAGGTATGAAGTAAACACAGCAAAAAAAGAAATGGCCCTTTTTCACAACTCTGTCTTTCAAAGATAATTTGTAAAAATTCAAATAACTTCACAGATCTTCATTGTAAAGGGTTTAAACACTGTTTCCCATGCTTGTTCAATGAACCATAAACAATTAATGAACATGCACCTGTGGAACGGTCGTTAAGACCGTTTACAGACGGTAGACAATTAAGGTCACAGTTATAAAAATATAGGACACTAAAGAGGCTTTTCTACTGACTCTGAAATACACCAAAAGAAAGATGCACAGGGTCCCTGCTCATCTGCGTGAATGTGCCTTAGGCATGCTGCAAGGAGGCATGAGGACTGCAGATGTGGCCAGGGCAATAAATTGCAATGTCCGTACTGTGAGACGCCTCAGACAGCGCTACAGGGAGACAGAATGGACAGCTGATCGTCCTCGCAGTGGCAGACCACGTGTAACAACACCTGCACAGGATCGGTACATCTGAACATCACACCTGCGTGACAGGTACAGGATGGCAACAACAACTGCCCGAGTTACACAAAGAACGCACAATCCCTCCATCAGTGTTCAGACTGTCCGCAATAGGCTGGACTGAGGGCTTGTAGGCCTGTTGTTAGGCAGATCCTCACCGGACATCACTGGCAACAACGTCGCCTATGGGCACAAACCCACCGTCGCTGGACCAGACAGGACTGGCATAAAGTGCTCTTCACTGACGAGTCACGGTTTTGTCTCACCAGGGGTGGGATGGTCGGATGGTCGGATTTGCATTTATCGTCGAAGGAATAAGCGTTAGACTGAGGCCTGTACTCTGGAGTGGGATCGATTTGGAGGTGGAGAGTCCGTCATGGTATGGGGCAGTGTGTCACAGCATCATCGGACTGAGCTTGTTGTCATTGCAGGCAATCTCAACGCTGTGCGTTACAGGGAAGACATTCTCCTCCCATGTGGTACCCTTCCTGCAGGCTCATCCTGACATGAACCTCCAGCATGACAATGCCACCAGCCATACTGCTCATTCTGTGCGTGATTTCCTGCAAGACAGGAATGCCATGGCAAGCGAAGAGCCCGGATCTCAATCCCATTAAGCATGTCTGGGACCAGTTGGATCGGAAGGTGAGGGCTAGGGCCATTCCCCCCAGAAATGTCCGGGAACTTGCAGGTGCCTTGGTGGAAGAGTGGGATAACATCTCACAGCAAGAATGGGCACATCTGGTGCAGTCCATGAGGAGGAGATGCACTGCAGTAAGAGATGCACTGCAATAACTGACTGTTATTTTAGATTTTGACCCCCCCCCCTTTGTTCAGGGACACATTATTCCATTTCTGTTAGTCACATGTCTGTGGAACTTGTTCAGTTTATGACTCAGTTGTTGAATCTTGTTATGTTCATACAAATATTTACACATGTTAAGTTTGCTCGAAATAAACTCAGTTGACAGTGAGAGGACGTTTCTTTTTTTGCTGAGTTTATGTGATGCAGAAAAATAAATTGACAGCGCTGAAGACATCTATATACTGTAGGTCTGCTAATATAGGACTCGTAAAGGCCCAGTGCACTACTTTTATGAAAAACATTTTTACTAAGTTAATTTGAGTGCTTACCAGCATTTGTAACTTAAGTCTGATAATTATCTATACAAAACAGTTAATCTGATATTACTTGTGGAATATAAAAATATTTGCTTTGTATTTGTCTTGAAATACTCAGCAAATCCAACTTATTTCTATATGAACTAAATGGTCTATTCATTCCTTTTCCATTTCAGTAGATGCATACTTTTTTGTACTGGTCCCCCATGGGAATCAAACCTATAACCCTAGCATTACAAGCAACATGCTCTGCCAATTGAGCCACATCAGATCATCACAAACCACTTGATGTCTCAATGTACTCAATTACTGGTTTGTGCATTGTTTTTCTTCATGGTGATTGAAAGTACCGGAACAAACCTTGATGACCAGCCTATGTACAATACAGTCATTTAAATTAAGTGCTTTGTAAGAATGGTAAATATTACTGCACAAAAAGTGGTTGTTTTCCATGTTATTGATCAATGTGGATGTTTTGTGTCTACACATAACTTTGCACCTTTTGATGTAAATGTTTGACGCCAGGGTTTTGTTATTTCTGGATTCAATTAGAATGACAATCACAGAGAAAGGGACAGGGCAACAACTCTTACAATTCCAACTTTTGAATCCTGCAAGATACTGTTCTTGATTATACAACTACCTTTTTTGCCAACGCAGAGATGATGATAAAACAAATGTGTTTGCCTGCGCTACAGATGTCTACATTGGTCCGCTAATACTAGTAAAGTCCCAGTGCACTACTTTAGTGTTTTTTGAAAGAAAAAAACGTTTTTTTATTCTGATTTTTCAGGGGGTGCTGCAGCACCCTCAACACCCCTAATTCCCACGGCTATGATCTACTTCCTGCGACAATGATAATCAGAGTAAAATAAAGAACAGAGTAGCAGCAGCAAATGATGAGTGTAAAAGTGTGTGTGAGTGTGTATGTAAACAGTATGTGGACACCCCTTCTAATTAATCGATTCGTCATATCAGTCCCATTGCTGACATGTGTATAAAATTGAGCACACAGCGATGCAATCTTCCTAGACAAACATTGGCAGTATAATGGGCCGTACTGAAGAGCTCAGTGACTTTCAACATGGCACCGTCATAGGTTGCCACCTTTCCAAAAAGTCAGTTTGGCAAATTTATGCCCTGCTAGAGCTGCCCCAATCAACTGTAAGTGCTGTTGGAAACTTCCAGGAGCAACAACGGCTTAGTCATGAAGTGGTAGGCCACTCAAGCTCACAGAACGTGACCGCCGAGTGCTGAAGCATGTAAAAATGATCTGTCCTCGGTTGCATCACTCACTACCGAGCTCCAAACTGCCTCTGTAAGCAATGTCTTCACAGTAACTGTTTGTCGGGAGCTTCATGGAATGGGTTTCCATGGCCGAGCAGCCACACACAAGCCTAAGATCACCATGTGCAATGCCAAGCGTCAGCTGGAGTGGTGTAAAGCTCGCCACCATTGGACTCTGGAGCAGTGGAAACGCGTTCTCTGGAGTGATGAATCACGCTTCACCATCTGCCAGTCCGATGGACAAATCTGGGTTTGGCGGATGCCAGCAGAACGCTACCTGCCCGAATGCACAGTGCCAACTGTAAAGTTTGTTGGAGGAGGAATAATGGTCTGGGGCTGCTTTTCATAGTATGGGCTAGGCCCCTTAGTTCCAGTGAAGGGACATCTTAACATTATAACATATAATGACATTCTAGACAATTTTATACTTCCAACTTTGTGGCAACAGTTTGGGGAAGGCCCTTTCCAGTTTCAGCATGAAAATGCCCCCGTGCACAAAGCGAGGTCCATACAGAAATGGTTTGTCGAGATCGGTGTGGAGGAACTTGACTGGCTTGCACAGAGCCCTGACCTCAACCCAATCGAACACCTTTGGGATGAATTGGAACACCGACTGCGAGCCAGGCCTAATCACCCAACATCAGTGCCCAACCTCACTAATGATCTTGTGGCTGTTTCTGTGAAGTGGAAACGACTAGGAGCAACAACGGCTTAGTTGTGAAGTGGTAGGCCACACAAGCTCACAGAACGGGACCGCCGACTGCGAGCCAAGCCTAATCGCCCAACATCAGTGCCCGACCTCACTAATGATCTTGTGGCTGAATGGAAGCAAGTCCCTGCAGCAATGTTCGACCATCTAGTGGAAAGCCTCCCCAGAAGAATGGAGGCTGTTATAGCAGCAAAGGGGGGACCAACTCCATATTAATGCTTGTGATTTTAGAATGAGATGTTCGACGAGCAGGTGTCCACATACTTTTGTAGTGTATGTGTGTTTGTGTTGTCGGTATTCTTGTGTATGTTATGTGTGTGTGAGTGCGTATGAAGTATATATTAATGTGTGTGGGAGTGTCAATGTAGAGTGAGTGAGTGTGTGTATATGGTGTGTGTATCTAGTGAGTCTAGTCTATTGAGTGTGCGTAGGGTCAGTGCAAGTGCCTGATATTGAGGTCCCGGATGGCAGGGAACTTGAAGCTCTCGACCCGCTCCACAACAGCCTTGTCGATGTGGATGGGCACCTGCTCTCTCTCTCTCTCTCTCTTTCCCTCACGCTCATGCTCTCTCTCACGCTCGCTCTCTTACGTGTGCTTTCTCTTGCTCTCTTTCTTTCACCATCGAACAACCAAGACGCTCGAAATGAAGACTATTTTGCCGCTAAAACACGGCTAAACAAAGAAACTGTTATTGAACACCATGTTCAACAAACCTTTCCATGTTGTTCATTGGTCCATATTACAATAGCCCCCCCACCACAACCACCTACCCCCCCACTGACTCTCTAAGAATGTGGGTAATTGGACTAATCTTTTTATTTAACCAGGTAGGTCAGTTGAGAACAAGTTCTCATTTACAACTGCGACCTGGCCAAGATAAAGCAAAGCAGTGCGACAAAAACAACAACACAGAGTTACACATGAGATAAACAAACGTACAGTCAATAACACCATAGAAAAATCTGTATACAGTGTGTGCAAATGAAGTAAGGAGGTAAGGCAATAAATAGGCCAATAGTGGTGAAGTAATTTACAATTTAGCAATTTACACTGGAGTGATAGATGTGCAGATGAGGATGTGGAAGTAGAAATACTGGTGTGCAAAAGAGCAGAATAACAAAAACAAATATGGGGATGAGGTAGGTAGTTGGTTAGATGGGCTATTTACAGATGGGCTGTGTACAGCTGCAGCAATCGGTAAGCTTCTCTGACAGCTGACGCTTAAAGTTAGTTAGGGAGATATAAGTCTCCAACTTCCGTGATTTTTGCAATTCGCTCCAATCACTAACAGCAGAGAACTGGAAGGAAAGTCGGCCAAAGAGGTGTTGGCTTTGGGGATGACCAGTGAAATATACCTGCTACGGGTGGGTGTTTCTATGGTGACCAGTGAGCTGAGATAAGGCGGGGATATACCTAGCAAAAAGTTATAGATGATCTGGAGCCAGTGGGTTTGGTGATGACAATGTAGCGAGGACCAGTCAATGAGAGCATACAGGTCGCAGTGGTGGGTAGTATATGGGGCTTTGGTGACAAAACGGATGGCACTGTGATAGACTACATCCAATTTTGTGAGTAGAGTGTTGGAGGCTAATTTGTAAATGACATCGCCAAAGTCAAGGATTGGTAGGATAGTCAGTTTTACAAGGTTAAAATTGGAAGCATGAGTGAAGGTGGCTTTGTTGCGAAATAGGAAGCCGATTCTAGATTAAAAACTTTGGATTGGAGATGCTTAATGTGAGTCTGGAAGGAGAGTTTACAGTCTAGCCAGACACCTAGGTATTTATAGTTGTCCACATATTCAGAACCGTACAGAGTAGTGATGCTAGTCGGGCGGACAGGTGCGGGCAGCAATCGGTTGAAGAGCATGCATTTTGTTTTACTAGCATTTAAGAGCAGTTGGAGGCTACGGAGGAGTGTTGTATGGCGTTGAAGCTTGTCTGGAGGTTTGTTAACACAGTGTCCAAAGAAGGCCAGATGTATACAGAATGGTGTCGTCTGCGTAGAGGTGGATCAAAGAATCACCCGCAGCAAGAGCGAAATCATTGATATATACAGAGAAAAAGGTCGGCCCGAGAATTGGACCCTGTGGCAACCCCATAGAAACTGCCAGAGGTCCAGTCAACAGGCCCTCCGATTTGACACACTGAACTCTATCAGAGAAGTAGTTGGTGAACTAGGTCTAGTCATTAGAGAAACCAAGGCTGCAGAGTCTGCCGCTAAGAATACGGTGATTGACAGAGTCGAAAGCCTTGGCCAGGTCGATGAAGCTGGCTGCACAGTACTGTCTTTTATCAATGGTGGTTATGATATCATTTAGGACCTTGAGCGTGGCTGAGGGGCACCCGTGACCAGCTCGGAAACCAGATTGCACAGCGGAGAAGGTATGGTGGGATTTGAAATCGTCGGGGATCTGTTTGTTCACTTGGCTTTCGAAGACTTTAGAAAGGAAGGGCATGATGGATGGATATAGGTCTGTAACAGTTTGGGTCTAGAGTGTCTTCAAAGGGGGAGAGGGGGATGACTGTGGCTGCTTTCCAATCTTTAGGAATCTTAGACAATACGAAAGAGAGGTTGAACAGACTAGTAATAGGGGTTGCAACAATGGCGGAAGATAATTTTAGGAAGAGAGGGTCCAGATTGTCTAGCCAAGGTGATTTGTAGAGATTCATATTTGTAGGGATCCTAATGCCCGCTGAGTGCACCAAGGTGCGACCCTGTACATATGGCCTCTCAGCTCCTCATTCAGATTTAATAACAATAATGAGTACGGATGAGAACACTTACAGCTAATGTCACGCACTGTTGCAGTATGGAAATTACTAGGTCAATGGCATTCACACACAGGGAAAGGAGCAGAGTAATGGAACACTGGAGTGGGGAATAAAGTTAATGGTCATGTGAGAGAGTTGAGGAGGTGGGGGTGTTGGACATATTGGCTTTAGAAATTCCGGTAAGTTTGCCACAATTCCCAGGTTTTCACAAAATATCCTACTTTTTCTGGATTATGGGATTCTTCCACACTGGGAATTTGTTGAAGTAACCAATTTTTTGGGCAACCATCTTTCAATAGGTAGGCCCCTAAAGAAGGCAGACCATGTTTTTAATATTTTTTTTTACATTGTAGTCATTTCAGAATACATCCAAAATGTTTGTTTTCTTCTGAATTAGAGATAATAATGCCATGAATGTTAATAAAGTGCAGCTTTAGCCAGAAGGATGTTCTTAACAAGTTATTTAAAAGATTTTAGCTGAATGTTATGAGGAAAACTGTCCTTAGGTGGAAGAAATGGAAAGCGGTTTGCTGTGAACACTGTTGAAGGCTTATTTAAGGCTTCCATTGTTTTCACTAGACTATCCCGAGACTTGCCACTCAAGTTGGTAAGCCATAAAGTGAAAGCTTGTAGTGTTTATAACTATACATGGATAAAACCGTCAAGACCGTGTGTGTGTGTGTGTGGTTGTCAGGGATGTGAATTATTCTCATTTCATCACCATCTGCTCCCTCTTATCTTTGACCCTTTACACACGCACATTGGCACCCATACAAACACACATCAGCAAACTGTCAATCATTAACTCAACATTACACCTATCTCTCGGTATAGCAGACTGAACATTTAGACAGTGAATCATTTCAAATTAAATCAAAGTTTATTTGTCGCATGCGCCGAATACGACAGGTGTAGACCTCACAGTGAAATGCTTACTTACAGGCTCTAACCAATAGTGCAAAAAAGGTGTTAGGTGAACAATAGGTAAGTAAAGAAATAAAACAGTAAGGTCTACAATTTTTTGTTGTTGAGGTCTTGGCTGATTTCTTTTGATTTTCCCATGATGTCAAGCAAAGAGGCACTGAGTTTGACAGAAGGCCTTGAAATACATCCACAGGTACACCTCCAATTGACTCAAATGATGTCAATTAGCCTCAGAAGTTTCTAAAGCCATGACATCATTTTGGGGATTTTTCCAAGCTGTTTAAAGGCACAGTCAACTTAGTGTATGTAAACTTCTGACCCACTGGAATTGTGGTACAGTGAATTATAAGTGAAATAATTTGTCTGTAAACAGTTGTTGAAAAAATTACTTGTGTCATGCACAAAGTAGATGTCCTAACCGACTTTCCAAAACTATAGTTTGTTCACAAGAAATTTGTGGAGTGGTTGAAAAACGAGTTTTAATGACTCCAACCTAAGTGTATGTGAACTTCCAGCTTCAACTGTACACTACCGTTCAAAAGTTTGGGGTTACTTAGAAATGTCCTTTCAACTGCCTGTTGGATCTAGTGGATAGGGAGTGTGCACGTGCATGTATCGTATCTGTTTTGGCATGTATGTGCAGGGGTGTTGTTGGGTGAGAAAGGAGTGGTGTTCACTCAATCACACCTCCTTAATTACCCCCTAAATTGATCTCTTATTATAGTGAGAACATTAATTAGTTGTGTGTTTGTGTGTGTGCTAGAGGTGAGGGGGGGTTTCTGATACCTCAATCCCTCTTCACCACCACCCACAAACATGCCTGAGTGCCCTCACCATAGAACCTTTGCTCATCTCCATAGCCTGTTGTCAAGGTAACACTCTTTTGTCTCATCCACCTCCTGGATGTTGAAGTGGTGCACACATAGAAATCATCTACATATTTTAAATACTTTATTTTTAATCCACACACACATACACTACCGTTCAAAAGTTTGGGGTCACTTAGGAATGTCCTTGTTTTGAAAGAAAAGCACATTTTTGGTCCATTTAAATAACATCAAATTGATCCGAAATACAGTGTAGATACTGTTAATGATGTAAATGACTATTGACACCAGTCACCATGACACCAGTCTCAACGTCAACAGTGAAGAAGCGACTCCGGGATAATGGCCTTCTAAGCAGAGTTCCTCTGTCAAGTGTCTGTGTTCTTTTGCCCATCTTAAACCTTTTATTTTTCTTGGCCAGTCTGAGATATGGCTTTTTCTTTGCAACTCTGCCGAGAAGGCGAGCATCCCGAAGTTGCCTCTTCACTGTTGCCGTTGAGACTGGTGTTTTGTGGGTACTGTTTAATGAAGCTGCCAGTTGAGGACTTGTGAGGTGTCTGTTTCTCAAACCAAACACTCTAATGTACTTGTCTTCTTGCTCAGTTTTGCACCGGGGCCTCCCACTCCTCTTTCTATTCTGGTTAGAGCCAGTTTGCGCTGTTCTGTGAAGGGAGTAGTACACAGCGTTGTACCAGATCTTCAATTTCTTGGCAATTTCTCCTTGAAAGTGGGAATATGCCAGGCCTATTAGGCTAAAATCAATTATGACCTATTGTATAGACAGTAGAGTAAAAATGTGTGAAACTTTTAATAGATCAGATGTTTTGTTTATAAATACGTTGCTACAATGACACACTTAGTTATCTACCACCTTGTTTAGCATGTGCACGTTGTAAGAACACCATCATGCTTTCGGGATATGTGTCTTTTCAATTCCACAATGATTTTTTTAGTTGTGGACTACATCACTGCACCCTCTCGCTTGCTCTTGGTCCTCATCTTATTAAGTTATCTTGATGTTGCCCCTGTGTGTTTTATTAGTTTCTTTATGAAAATATTTAGCGAACTCCATGACAGTAGCTGAAGCAAGGGGCTATAGCAGTACACAAGTAGACTAAAAATGCATGCTGGGCCGGGCATGCCCTGAGCTTGTGAAGTGAACGCTACCGGAGTGCTACTGGAGAGAAATTGGAGCAGGATAGAAGGATGACTATCCAGCCTTTGGGAATCTCGCTCCAAGCTTCAGTCAAACTCTACTCCTCGCTCCGCTCACATACTCTTCTGGCATCCGATCATAAGGCGCTACAGAGGGTAGTTCATACTGCCCAGTACACCACTGGGACCGAGTACCCTTCTATCCAGGACCTCTAACAAGGCGTTGTCAGAGGAAGGCCCTAAAAATTGTCCAAGACTCCAGCTACTCATCTCATAGACTGTTTTTCTGCTACCGCACAGCAAGCGGTACCGGAGCGCCAGTTCTGAGATCAAAAGGCTTCTGCCGCCAAGCCATAAGACTGCTGAACAGTTAACCAAACGGCTACCCAGACTATTTGCATTGACTCACTTCTTATCTGCACTGATTCTCTTGCACTGGCTTTATGCACACTCACACATACTACACTGACACTTCAACACAATTATACACTCACATGGTTTCACATCACTGCAGAGATCCTGCAGAGATCCATCTCACAGGAAGTTGAATTGACATGTTGAGAAGATCTGAAAAAAAGAAGGTTGATCTGAAGGCTGATGTCAAACAATAAACACAGTCCTAACAAAAGCAGGTTCTGAAAGGCTTTTCCAATTCCCCACTTATCCAGCCATGCTTTTAATGCATACATTTGGATGTGCCCTGTTCCCTGACCTGTTCATATTTATGACTGGACATGTACTGTTCTCTTAAAGGGAGAGGTCTGTATCACCAATCATATAGATGAGTGTGCCTATACAGATAAATAGAAAGGGGATCACTCGTGTACTTGTGGTATTTCATCTCTCCCCTTCATATGATTTTCTGCTTGATTGATATTTTAACCCTTTGTGGAGGGGTATGGACAGACACATGTCATCCTTTGTTGAATGTTCTAGCTGATTCTCTGTTATGATGTTAACATCACAGTGAAGCTGGCTGAGTGTTGTCTTCATCACTCTGTATTCTCTATGGAGAGCTTTGTCAGCCAGTCATCCAGCTCTGATGGGCCCCAGGTGTGTGTGGCTAGGGAAACAAACTGATTCATCAATATAGCTATCTTTGGATCAATCTCTCACTCTCCCCCTTCTCTCTCTCTCGCTCTATCACTTGCTCTCCATTACTGTCATTCTAGTCCTCTCTCTCTTTCCCTTCTTCCCCCTCCCCCTTCATCCCTCCCTCCAAGTCTCTCTATGTATTGGCCACGGGTCCAGCAGGTGTGCCTGCCATTACATAACAAGGCTATTCTCAGACATGTTCTTTCTATTTTTTTTCCATCATTTGAGCTTGGCTTTATCCGTTTGACCCATCATGCACTGGCTGAGCTGAATGGAGACACCCTATTGGTGGGAAAGGCTGATAAAAGAGAAAAGCAATTTTTTGTTTTGATTGGCTGATCATGGGACAGTCTGATGCAGTGATCTATGTATTCTGACTTATTTCTTTCAGGCAGTGCCAAAAAGGTAATGTCTTTCTTTGCAAATGTATGTGTGTGTGCACTCACCTCACATGCCCTTGTTATTAGCAACCAGCCTTCAGCAATTCCATCCTCTGGTCCTCATCATTTTTTTGGAATGCGTATTTCGTAGGTTTAGTGCTGCAGGAGCTGCACTTCCATGTCTAGACTATCCCACACACCCTCCATTGACTCACGAGTTTCTGTGTGTGTTTGTGTCAGAACATGTTCCACTCGATAATATTTTTTAGGACACTCTTAAAGTGTCAGTGTCTACTCTCTCACACACCCTTAGGGTGGGTTGCACCAACATGGATTATGAACTCAAACTGGCTTAAATCCTATTGCAACGGTGAATCCATTATGACATGTGTCACTAATCATAGTTTAGTGAATTACCCTTAGATTAATTAATCCAGTCTGAAAATTAAGTGGTGCAACACATACACTTAGATTTAGAAAATTTGGATTAGGACTAATCTAAGATTCATTTAAACCATGTTGGTGCAACCCACCCTTGTTCTCAAAAACACACACCCACACATGCTCTCACTTAATCACCTAAAAAATGTTCCTTCCAGAAATGGAAAGTTACTACACCTCAACTGTTTCTCTCTCAGTACTCCCAGACACCACACAGAAACCTACACACTTAAATCACTGCCTGAGACTGAGGATAGGGGAACTGGTATAAAGAGAGATGAGATAAATGTTCTTGCCAGTAATTTGATTTACTGTAGAGGAAGTTTGTCATCATACATGCTTGCACAACGGAGAGGAAGACAATGTTGCAACAGGAAATGTTAGTAGGAAAGGTGTTAAGGTGGCACGTGACTTGATTACATGAGTTCTTCTCCACTTTCAGCTATTGTTCATCCGAGCCACAGTTGAAGTCGGAAGTTTACATACACTTAGGTTGGAGTCATTAAAACTCATTTTTCAACCACTTGTAACGGCCGTCGTAAGAATTAGACCAAGGTGCAGCAGAGGATGTGTTCATCATTAGAATTTTAATTCAAAAAAGAGAACACTTTACAAAAACGAAACAAAAACGACCAGAAACAGTCCTGTCAGGAAACACACTAAACAGAAACAATTACCCACAAAACCCAAAGGAAAAACATGCTCCTTATGTGTGACTCCCAATCAGCAACAACGAACTTCAGCTGTTCCTCATTGGGAGCCACACACGGCCCAAAACAAAGAAATACAAAATCATAGAAAAAGGAACATAGAACGCCCACCCAATATAACACCTTGGCCTAACCAAAATAAAGAAAACAAACCCCTCTCTATGGCCAGGGCGTTACAGTACCCCCCCCCCCCCCCCAAGGTGCGGACTCCGACCACAAAACCTGACTCTGAAAGGGAGGGTTCGGGTTGGCCTTCTTACGGTGGCGGCTCAGGTGCGGGACGTGGCCTCTGCTCCACCCTCGGCATCGCCCTCTTAGGTGGCGCACCTGGCCGCGCCGAAGGTCTGTTGGGCGACCCTGACTGCGCCCGGCTGGCGGTGATAGCTGCGCCCGGCTGGCGGGCGACCCTGGTTGTGCCCGGCTGGCGGGAGACCCTGGTTGCGCCTGGCTGGCGGGCAGTGATGGTTGTGCCCGGCTGGCGGGTGTCCCTGGCGGCTCCGGCCGCACTGACCCAGGATTCACCAGGCCGAGGAGACATGTAAGAGACCTGGCCCTAGCGCAGGCACAGGACTCACCGGGCTGGCGGGCGGCTCCGGACAGGCGGGCGGCTCTGGCGTCTCCGGACAGGCGGGCGGCTCTGGCGGCTCCGGACAGGCGGTTGGCTCTGGCGGCTCCGGACAGGCGGGCGGCTCTGGCGGCTCCGGACAGGCGGGCGGCTCTGGCGGCTCCGGACAGGCGGGCGGCTCTGGCGGCTCCGGACAGGCGGGCGGCTCTGGCGGCTCCTGACTGGCGGGCGGCTCTGGCGGCTCCTGACTGGCGGGCGGCTCTGGCGGCTCCTGACTGGCGGGCGGCTCTGGCGGCTCCTGACTGGCGGGCGGCTCTGATGGCTCCTGACTGGCGGGCAGCTCTGGCGGCTCCGGACTGGCGGGCAGCTCTGGCGGCTCTGGACTGGCGAGACCCACTGGAGGCCTAGTCCTAGGTGGCGGCACAGGACGGACCAGGATGGGGAGACCCACTGGAGGCCTGGTCCGAGGAGGAGGCACAGGCTTAACCAGGATGGGGAGACCCACTGGAGGCCTAGTCCTGGGAGGTGGCACAGGACGGACCAGGATGGGGAGACCCACTGGAGGCCTGGTCCAAGGAGGAGGCACAGGCTTAACCAGGATGGGGAGACCCACTGGAGGCCTAGTCCTGGGAGGTGGCACAGGATGGACCAGGATGGGGAGACCCACTGGAGGCCTGGTCCAAGGAGGAGGCACAGGCTTAACCAGGATGGGGAGACCCACTGGAGGCCTAGTCCTGGGAGGTGGCACAGGATAAACCGGGCTGTGGGGGAGCACTGGAGTTCTGGTCCGGATGCTCTTTACCCACACTCCAGGCTGAATGCCCACTTTGGCCCGGCACGGGCGGAGAGCAGGCATTGGGCGAACTGGACCCTCCCAGCACCCTGGAGACACAGTGCGCAGAGCCGGTGCAGGATACCCTGGCCCGAAAAGGCGCACTGGAGACCAGACGCGCTGAGCTGGCACAACCCGTCCTGGCTCGATGCCTGCCCTCGCATGGCACTTGCGGGGGGCTGGTATGTAGCGCACCGGGCTTTGAACACGCACTGGGGACACCATGCGCTCCAAAGCATAACACGGTGTCTTACCAGTATCACGCTGCTTCCGGTAAGCACGGGGAGTTGCTCAGGTCTACCGCCTGACTCCGCCAATCTCCCCGTGTGCTGCCTCTTGTGTCTGCTGCGCTCCCTTTCCTCATACCAGCGCCTCTCAGCTATCACTGCCTTGATCTCCCACTGCGGGCGGCGATTATCCCCAGCTTGAGCCCATGGTCCACCTTCGTCCAGTAATTCCTCCCATCTCCAGGAATCCTGAACGATCCTCTCCATTTTCTCCAAAGTCCATGAGTCCACATTCCTTTCCTTCTCCTGGTGCCTCTCCTTCCTCCGCTGCTTGGTCCATTTTTGGTGGGTAATTCTGTAACGGCCGTCGTCAAAATTAGACCAAGGTGCAGCAGAGGATGTGTTTCATCATTAGAATTTTAATTCAAAAAAGAGAACACTTTACAAAAACGAAACAAAAACGACCAGAAACAGTCCTGTCAGGAAACACACTGAACAGAAACAATTACCCACAAAACCCAAAGGAAAAACATGTTCCTTATGTGTGACTCCCAATCAGCAACAACGAACTTCAGCTGTGGCTGATTGGGAGCCACACACGGCCCAAAACAAAGAAATACAAAAACACAGAAAAAGGAACATAGAACGCCCACACAATGTAACACCCTGGCCTAACCAAATAAAGAACAAAAACCCCTATCTATGGCCAGGGCGTTACACCACTCCACAAATGTCTTGTTAACAAACTATAGTTTGGGCAAGTCAGTTAGGACATCTACTTTGTGCATGACAGAAGTCATTTTTCCAACAATTATTTACAGACAGAATATTTCACTTAAAATTCACTGTATCACAATTCCAGTGGGTCAGAAGTTTACATACACTAAGTTTACTGAGCTTTTAAACAGCTTGGAGTATTCTAGAAAATGATTTCATGGCTTTAGAAGCTTCTGATAGGCTAATTGACATCATTTGAGTTAATTAGAGGTGTACCTGTGGATGTATTTCAAGGCCACCTTCAAACTCAGTGCCTCTTTGCTTGACATCATGGGAATATCAAAAGAAATCAGCCAAGACATCAGAAAAAAAATTGTGGACCTCCACAAGTCTGATTCATCCAAACGCCTGAGGAACAAGATTCATCTGTACAAACAATAGTACGCAAGTATAAACACCATGGGACCACGCAGCAGTCCTACCGCTCAGGAAGGAGATATGTTCTGTCTCCTACAGATGAACGTACTTTGGTGCGAAAAGTGCAAATCAATCCCAGAACAACAGTAAAGGACCTTGTGAAGATGCTGGAGGAAACAGGTACAAAAGTATCTATATCCACAGTAAAACAAGTCCTATATCGACATAACCTGGAACTTATTTAGACTTGCCATAACAAAGGGGTCGAATTGTTATTGACTTTTCAGCTTTTCATTTTTAATTAATTTGTAAAAATGTCTAAAAACATTATTCCACTTTGACATTATGGGGTATTGTGTCTAGGCCTGAGACACATAATCTCAATTTCATCCGTTGTAGGCAGTTTTAGTCTGCAATACAAAGAAATATGGAAACATTTGAGAGGTGTGAATAACTCTAAAGTCCATTTTGGGTCCAGACAGTCATAAATGGGCGGCACGTGCATGAGGTTTGCGTGTGGTGTAGTGTGGCTACCCTCCAGGAGGATGACATGAGAATCCTGAGGTAGCTAATCAGCTGTGTAGATGACTGAACATGCACAGGGTTCAGCTTCCACATTTACTAGTTATTATTGGTCATTATCAGGGCTCTAAAAATACCCACATTTCTTTCTCCCTCCCTGTCTCCTTAATCATCTCCAAATCTATCTTGTGCCCCATGATCTCTTCTCTTATGAACACGTTTCTCTCAGTTTCAAATGTTTCTGTTGTCTTCTGCTCTCTTCCCAATGGGCACAAACTGGTGGAATCAACGTTGTTCTTAATGTAATATGTCAACGTAACGTGGCATGGAATCTACATGGAAAATATATTGGATTTGAAAAAAGATCTAAGGCTGAAATTTCAATCTCGGGATTATGTCATCAATTTCAACATAGACAAACCTTGTATAAAATATGTTGATTTGGTGTCTTGAAAACAACGTCAGATCTTGTCCACTATTGTCATGTCCACTATCAGACAACAACAAAAAACAATAGGCTGTATCTATCTATGTCACGACTTCCGCCGAAGTTGGTCCCTCTCCTTGTTCGGGCGGTGTTCGGCGGTCGACGTCACCGACCTTCTAGCCATCACTGATCCATTTTTCATTTTCCATTGGTTTTGTCTTGTCTTCCTTCACACCTGGTTCCAATCCCATCAATTACATGTTGTGTATTTAACCCTCTGTTTCCCCTCATGTCCTTGTCGGAGATTGTTTTATTGTATGTTTGTGCAAGTCATGTGTCGGTGCGCGACGGGTTTTGTACCCACATATTATTTTTTGTATATTTTGGTTTTGGAGTTTTATGAGCACTTATTAAATGACTCCGTTTATACCAAGTTCATTTTTCTGCACCTGACTTCCCTGCCACCGACACGCACCCATTACAATCTATCCTTTGGTCTCCCATCCAGGATTTTAAGTACGCCCAGTACTGCTTAGCTTTGATATTTGTCGCTGACTAATACCAATGTGCTATGTTGGGAGTGCTCCACTTAAAAACAAGATAGATTCATTGTTGCTATCGAAGTCATTCCAAAGGGTAGGTTTAACAGAGCAAATGAAATGTGACCATACTTTATCACTCATATCATCAGTGATGCTATTTAGGCCTATATAGTATTTGCAAAGTAATCAACAGCTATTGATTCAATTCAACCCAGAATTCAACTAAAAATAGACAATACAATAATAGGCCGAGGGTTTCATGCTCTGGTTGATTTCAAATGTAATGATATTTAGTGATATTGAATTGTGTTTGGTTGTCAACACCAAATATCAACATTTGAAGGAGATGTGCTGTACCTTCTGCTTGGATAGTTCCATCTGTGCCACGTACTTAGTCTGGCTTTAATTCCAGTTTGTTTTCAAATGAATAATTGATATGTTGGATTCACATCTCCATCTCAACCAAAATGGAAGTTAAAGAAAATGCACTTTAAATAAAGTTTGATTTGATTTAGTCCTATTCTTTCACTTAGGTTTTTGGCTGAGATGGAGAAGTGAATCCAGCATATCAATTATTAATTTGAAGACAAACTGGAATTAAAGCCAGACTAAGTCAGTGGCACAGATGGAACTATCCAAGCAGAAGGTACATCTCTGAAATACAACAGCCTATTAACTTGTCGACAAGTTAACAAATTATATGTTGGATTCACGTCTCCAACTCAACCAAATATAAAAGTTAAAGAATGGGATTAAGCCAGTGGCTCACATGGAACTATCCACGCAGTAGATACATGACCTTCAAATGTTGATATTTGGTTGCGCTGTCAACCAAACACAATTCAATATTACTTTTGTAATAGCGTAAATAGTCTAAAGTTAAGGCTTTCCTCTAAGCTACTGTAAAATGAGTAACACATCCATGGCCACATTGAGGTTACAGTAACTATCCATTTATTCTTATGCAATCATATGAAGTGGACATGTTCAAGACAGCATGCATAGGTTGTCGCAGGTCTGTGGAGATCTTCACAGTTGCTGTACTAATCTGCAGAATCTCGAACGGACGGCATTGATCACTTGCCCTATGTACTCTTAATGTAATCTGAACTGCAATACATGTCATTTGGTTCTGCTATCAGATAGAACACAGTGAAATATCTGACATTCAGTGGGGGCAGGTAAGGCAGAAAAAAATACAGTATGTACATTTTTAGGGGGGGCTTGCCTGTTTGCATGTTATTTCGGCATTAATACGTGTCACATATCAGTTTGTAAACAATGTAAAAAAATATATAGAATTGAGTTAATAAATTCGAATACAATCAGGCAGCTCCAAAATGCAGGTGTTTCAGCCTAGCTCAGTGCTTTCTGTGGTGGTGGGGCAGGCCAGCAGAAAATAGGAACATTGCACTGTGATTGGCTCAGCATTGCACCATGATTGGCTCAGTGTTCTGTCACTCATGGGGACACTGTCACCTGCCTTTAGTAAGGGTAGACATCAAGAATGTAAGTCCTTTGGGTGCTGCCATAGAGTTACATTAGAAGTGCCCTTCCAAGAAGGCTCAAGGTCATTGGCCACAGAAATTACATCAAATCACGTTATATATACCGAAGCTTTGATTGGACTGATCATGTCAACATCTTACTTTCACAATCTTAGCTAACAGTCATCATCATGAATCAAGTCTACTGGCAAATCCTTTTTAATAATCCTTGTCATATGAAGAGAAATAATGAAGAGAAAATATAGATAAAACGTATCGGTGGTCATTGGCCATTCGACATAAACATTACACGACAATTTGTAGATCGCAAATTCAACAATGAGTGGTTTGTAAGCAATCGGTGACAGTGGCTACCTGCAAACATTTCAAATGGGAAGTCGGGAATAAACAGATCAAACTGGGAAAATACGTTCTGAATGGTCATTCAACTCGGAATTGTAAATCCGGCATCTTTTTATTTTATTTTTATTTATTTTAATTTTTTATTTTTTTTACTTTTATTTAACCAGGTAGGCTAGTTGAGAAAAGTTCTAGTTTGCGAACTGCGACCTGGCCAAGATAAAGCATAGCATTTAAACACATACAACACAGAGTTACACATGGAATGAACAAAACATACAGTCAATAATACAGTAGAAAAAAAGAAAACAAAAAGTCTATATACAGTGAGTGCAAATTAGGTAAAATAAGGGAATTAAGGCAATAAATAGGCCATGGTGGCAAAGTAATTACAATATGGCAATTAAACACTGGAATGGTAGATGTGCAAAAGATGGATGTGCAAGTAGAGATACTGGGGTGCAAAAGGAGCAGAATAAATAAATAAATACAGTATGGGGAGGTAGATAGATGGGCTGTATACAGATGGGCTGTGAACAGGTGCAGTGATCTGTGAGCTGCTCTGACAGCTGGTGCTTAAAGCTAGTGAGGGGATGGGAATCTCCAGCTTCAGAGATTTCTTGGCAGCAGAGGACTGGAAGGAAAGGCGACCAAAGGAGGAATTGGCTTTGGGGGTGACCAGTAAGATATACCTGCTGGAGTGCGTGCTACGAGTGGGTGCTGCTATGGTGACCAGCGAGCTGAGATAAGGTGGGGCTTTACCTAGCAGAGACTTGTAGATAACCTGTAGCCAGTGGGTTTGGCGACAAGTATGAAGTGAGGGCCAGCCAACGAGAGCGTATAGGTCGCAATGGTGGGTAGTGTATGGGGCTTTGGTGACAAACCGGATGGCGCTGTGATAGACTGCATCCAGTTTGTTGAGTAGAGTGTTGGAGGCTATTTTATAGATGACATCACCGAAGTCAAGGATCAGTAGGATGGTCAGTTTTACGAGGGTATGTTTGGAAGCATGAGTGAAGGCTGCTTTGTTGCAAAATAGGAAGCCGATTGTAGATTTAATTTTGGATTGGAAATGCTTAATATGAGTCTGGAAGGAGAGTTTACAGTCTAGCCAGACACCCAGGTATTTGTAGTTATCCACGTATTCTAAGTCAGAGCCCTCCAGAGTAGTGATGCTGGATGGGCGGGCAGGTGCGGACAATGATCGGTTGAATAGCATGCATTTAGTTTTATTTGCATTTAAGAGCATTTGGAGGCCACGGAAGGAGTGTTGTATGGCATTGAAGCTCGTCTGGAGGTTAGTTAACACAGTGTCCAAAGAAGGGCCAGAAGTATACAGAATGGTGTCGTCTGCGTAGAGGTGGATCAGAGAATCACCAGCAGCAAGAGTGACATCATTGATGTATACAGAGAAGAGAGTCGGCCCAAGAATTGAACCCTGTGGCACCCCCATAGAGACTACCCGAGGCCCGGACAACAGGCCCTCCGATTTGACACACTGAACTCTATCAGAGAAGTAGTTGGTGAACCAGGCGAGGCAATCATTTGAGTAACCAAGGCTGTTGAGTCTGCCAATAATAATGTGGTGATTGACAGAGTCAAAAGCCTTGGCCAGGTCGATGAAGACAGCTGCACAGTAATGTCTCTTATCGATGGCGGTTATGATATCGTTAAAAACCTCTTACATCTAGACGTTCCGCTAGCGGAACACCTGCTCCATTATCCAATGATGGGCGTGGCGCGAAATACAAACTCCTCTAAAATCCGAAAACTTCCATTTTTCAAACATATGACTATTTTACACCATTTTAAAGACAAGACTTTAAAATGGTGTAAAAAAAATGGATTACCTTTGCTGTTCTTCGTCAGAATGCACTCCCAGGACTTCTACTTAAACAACAAATGTTGGTTTGGTTCCAAATAATCCATAGTTATATCCAAATAGCGGCGTTTTGTTCGTGCGTTCAAGACACTATCCGAAGGGTAACGAAGGGTGACGCGCGTTTCGTGACAAAAAATGTCAAAATATTACATTACCGTACTTCAAAGCATGTCAAACGCTGTTTAAAATCAATTTTTATGCGATTTTTCTCGTAAAATAGCGATAATATTCCGACCGGGAGTCGTTGTTTTCGTTCAAGGACTGAGAAAGTAAAATGGACTCTTCACGTGCACGGGCGCCTCCGTCTCATTGTTCTCAGATCGACCACTTAACAAATGCGCTACTGTTTTTCAGCCATGGGCTGCAAAGTCATCATTCAACGTTCTGGCGCCTTCTGAGAGCCTATGGGAGCCTTAGAAAATGTCACGTTAAAGCAGAGATCCTTTGTTTAGGATAGAGATGACAAAGAAGGCCAAGAAATGGTCAGAGAGGGCGCTTCCTGTTTGGAATCTTCTCAGGTTTTGGCCTGCCATATGAGTTCTGTTATACTCACAGACACCATTCAAACAGTTTTAGAAACTTTAGGGTGTTTTCTATCCAAATTAAACAATTATATGCATATTTTAGTTACTGGGCAGGAGTAGAAACCAGATTAAATCGGGTACGTTTTTTATCCGGCCGTGCAAATACTGCCCCCTATCCCCAACAGGTTAACCTCTTACATCTAGATGTTCCGCTAGCGGAACACCTGCTCCAATATCCAATGATGGGCGTGGCGTGAAATACAAACTCCTCTAAAATCCGAAAACTTCAATTTTTCAAACATATGACTATTTTACAGCATTTTAAAGACAAGGCTCTTGTTAAGCACGTCACAACAACTTGAGTCCAAAAATGTCTTATGCTGCTTCATAAATTATGTAGGATGCCAGAGAGGTATGTATACTGTAGCTAAGAAAGTAATACGACGTGTATGTTGTGTAGTAAGCTGTTAGTAGCCCATGTGCCTTACCCTAATACATTGGTCTATTTTCACCAAAGTGGTATTGTAAACACATCGTTCGTGGTCGGTGTGTGCTTGTTTTCATACTTTTTTGTACAGCTTTGACAGTGCTACTGATAGTAGTACACTGTAAGAACAGCCCATGTTCTGAATTAAGTCGCTGTACATTTCAAAAGTGCTGAACAAATAGTTATATTGACTACGTCCATCGTCGCTGACTCATTAATGTCTTAATTGAGATTGCCTCTTATCCAATTGTCGTCCCCTTATGCCATAGTTTGTACAGTACATCTCAATTGTCAGTAGAAACCACATTTGTTTAAGCAAGTCAGCCATATCAGCTATGTTTTTTTAAAGGCAGTAAATGAGGCTGAATTAACTGTTTCGCTGCCAGACAAGACTCCGCTGAAAGCCAGGTGTAGCAGTGGTAAGGTCTTGGGACTGCTGTTGGGACTCTGCTGTTGGGACAGCTTTATGTAGGCCCTAACAGTTTGTGGGCATCGTTTGTCACCATTATAGGGGCTGCAAAAATACTTTACTAATTATTAGTACATGGTTTATAAATGTGGGAATAATGATTAATAAATGGTGAACACACACTTTTAAAATGTTATTACATTTTCTCTCATGCCATTTTAAACACATCTCTGTATTTTAAAATACAGCTTTCAAGTTTTATACACATTTCGCACAGCTGTCATTTTTTCTGTTTCAGAAGGATGTTGGACAAAGAAAATAAGAATTTGTTCTTAACTGACTTGTTAAATAAAGGTTAAATATAAAAACAAATAAATAAATACTAAACGAATGAATGAATTGATTTGAGTCCATGTCATATAAATAATAAAGATTATATGATTATTTACATTATGATATACTCCCCTACGTATTTATTTGGACAGTGAAGCTAAAGCGTTAATTTGGCTCTACTGTATACTCAAGCATTTTGGATTTGAGATCAAATGTTTTATGAGGCGACAGTACAGAATGTCACTTTTATTGTAAAATAAAAATATAATATTTTTCTGAAAACTTGTACATTAATGTGGATACTACCATGATTATGGATAATCATGACTGAATTGTGTATAATGATGAGTGAGAAAATTACAGAGGCATAAATAGTATACCCCCAAAATGCTAACCCCCCTTGTTATTAGTAATATTGAGAGGTTAGCATGTCTTGGGGGTATTATCTTTGTGCCTAAAACTCTCACTCATCATTATTCACGATTCATTCATGATTATCCTAAGTGTAACGGTCGTCGTATATAGTGGACCAAGGCATAGCGGGTTGAGTGCTCATATTAACTTTTATTAGAACACTTACAAAAACGAAACAAGAAAACGAACGAACAGTATTGCAGGCTAACACAGCAGTGCAAAACAACTTCCCACAAAACCCATTACAAAAACACCCCTCTATATAGGACCTTCAATCAGAGGCAACGAGGAACAGCTGCCTCCAATTGAAGGTCCACCCAATAACCCTAAACATAGAACTAAAAAGACTAGACCAAAAGATAGAAATATACTAACATAGAACATAACCAAAAACCCTGGAACACTCTCAACAAACACCCCTCTACCTAAACACATAGCCCAACAAACCCCGAAACACTCTAAATAAATACCCCCTGCCACGTCCTGACCAAACTATAATAACAAATAACCCCCTTACTGGTCAGGACATGACAGTAAGCATGGTAGCATCCATATTAATGTACAAGTGTTCAGGAACATACTGGGTCCATTCTTACGAACATCCGAAAAAGTTTAATAAAAAAAAAAATCTGTCTCAAAAGTCACTTCCGCCAATTAAAATCATTCACGTCTTTGCATGTGATACAACGTTACGTTAGCTGTTCCCATTACATAACCTGGCACATTTAGCCCTATGCTAATCTGAACAGGTGGAAGTGATTAATTATGTCCACTAACAAATTCTGCATTGGCCAATTACAAATGTTGACATGATCGAACACTTTTCCATGAGAGCGTTCTTAACAGAAGTCAAATGGCACCGTCTGCTCCTGAGTGGTGCAGCGGTGTAAAGTACTGCATCTCAGTGCAAGAGGCGTCACACAGACCCTGGTTCAATTCCAATCTGTATCACAACCTGCCGTGATTGGGAGTACCATAGGGTGGCACACAATTGGCCCAGCATCATCCTGGTTAGGGTTTGTCTGGGGTAGGCTGTCATTTTAAGTAAGAATTTGTTCTTAACTGACTTTCCTAATTAAAGGTTAAAAAAAGAAAAAAATATCAGTTTCTAAAGCGTGTGAAATTTTTACTTGACAAATAAATCCTGGTAATTTTCTCTGTTTGAGGCAAGTTTGAATCTTAGGTGAGATATAGTTTGTCCTTTGAAATGTAGAATTATATTTATTGTGTTAGTATGTTGTGTAGGGAAGTGCAGCTCACACATTGAAAATGAAGGTTAAGAATAGAATAGAATTTCATGAGCAGCATCTTTCCTCAGCCTTGTAGACAAGCACACCGATAATAATCAAGTTTACTAGGCCTACATAAACTGAGTGAACAAAACATTAGGAACACCTGATCTTTCCATGACATCCAGTAGACTGACCAGGTGAATCCAGTTGAAAGATATCATCTGTTATTGACTTCACTTGTTAAATCCACTTAGTGTATATGAAGGGGAGGAGACGGGTTAATTAAACAATATATTTTTGAGATTCTTCCAACCGTTCTGTCAATCAGCTTCACCTGGATTGCTTTTCCAACAGTCTATAAGGAGTTCCCACATATGCTGAGCACTTGTTGGCTGCTTTTCCTTCACTCTGCTGTCTAATTGAGAGAATGCCAAGAGTGTGCAAAGCTGTCATCAAGGCAAAGGGTAGCTACTTTAAAGATTCTCAAATATAAAATGTATTTTGATTTGTTTAACACTTTTTTGGTTATTACTGTACATGATTCCATGTGTGTTATTTCATAGTTTTGATGTCTTCACTACTATTCTACAATGTAGAAAATAGTAAAAATAAAGAAAAACCCTTGAATGAGTAGGTGTGTCCAAATTTTGGAGTGTCACTACCAGATAAATAATTCTCAATAAATGAGCACTGTGTACTGTCATGTGCAGTTATTTTAGAGTGACAGCAGTAGAGGATGGGAACAGGCAAAGGAGGAGAGGAAAGAAAGAAGAGACTATGAAGAAGTGTCAACTATGGCTTGGTCTTATTTTCAATGACATAGCTGTCTGTGGGATGCTACCGTATTGTTATCACCAGTTACCAACCTTGCCCACTGACCAATAAAACCCTCTTTCATTTCAATTTACATTATATTTAATAAATAAGCAAGTTTAATATGGAGCTACACACTAAATAGCCCGCAGTATTTACCGTAAGGCAGTTGTCCAGAACATATTAAAGTAAACCAAAAGCAAAAGCCAACCAAAAAGGGCAACATACACTCCCCTACGTATTTATTTGGATAGTGAAGCTAAAATGTTTAATTTGTTTCTATACTCTAAGCGACAGTACATAATGTCACCTTTTATTTGAGGGTATTTTCATACACATCTGTTTTACCGTTTAGAAATGAAAGCACTTTATGCATCTAGTCCCCCCATTTGAAGGTGTCTGTCACCTCCTGACCAGTATAAAGGTTATTTGTTATTGTAGTTTGGTCAGGACGTGGCAGAGGGTATTTGTTTTGTGGTTCGGGGTGGTGTTTTATGTAGTAGGGTGTTTGATTTATTATTTCCGGGTTTTTGGTCTATGTTCTATGTTTTGGTATTTCTATGTTCTTTCGGGTTTGTTGTATTTCTATGTTTAGGTTAATGGGGGGTTGGACTCTCAATTGGAGGCAGGTGCTTTCTCGTTGCCTATGATTGAGAGTCCTATATATGGGTAATTGTTTGGGTTAGTGTTTGTGGGAGGATGTTTCTTGTTTTGCCTGACTGTTTTGTTGTTCGTGAGTTATTCGTTGTTTGTTATTTTGGTGTTAACTTTATTTTAAAATAAATCAAGATGAGCATCCACATTCCTGCTGCGTTTTGGTCCTCCATTCCAGATGACAACCGTTACAGTGTCCTAAGTACCAATTCACCAATATGTGTTTTAAAGTAGTCAAAAGTTTAGTATTTGGTCCCATATTCCTAGCATGCAATGGCTACCATCAAGCTTATGACTACACCATTTTGTATGTTTATTTTGTGTTGTGTTTCAGATTATGTTGTGTCCAATAAGAAATTAAAGGTAAATTATGTAATGTGTCATTTTGGAGTCACTTTTATTGTAAATAAGAATAGAATGGGTCCATACTTGCGAACATTAAACTTTTAAGTTGACACTTTTTTGCAGGTAATAAAACGCTACGTTAGCTTTTCTCATTACATAACCTGGCACATTAAGCCCTATGATAAGCTGACCAGTTGGCAGTTAATATTTCCTGTAACAAATTCCGCATCAGGCTATCAAAGATCTTAGACTTTATATCCACCAACAACTGGCATTTCTTAAAATGGGTCAACTTGGCCCCAAGAGGGATATTTTAAATCTCCAAGGTTAACTTTTGTTCCACTTGGTCTCTGTAAAGTGTATTGTCCCAATATTTTGCATGATGCATCCTTGACTAGGCTACTAGCTACTAACATTAGACAAAATTCAAAAGGCATGTTTTTGCATATTTGAAGAAAAAAAATAGCAAGTTTCTACTTATCCGTTTCACAAAAATCCATATGCCTTCATGGGAAAAGATAAAGGAGGTCTATACAACATTTAAGTTTATCATATATCTTTAAAAAAGTTGATGAGCCTTATGGTCTTCTCAAATAGCTGTCATATACCTCCATTACAATCACTGCCAAGTGGCATACACCCCTAAATCGGTTAATTGTGAATCTATAGGGCACAGTAACAGTGGGTTTCAAGGAACCCTCATGTCAAGTTTTTTTGTTAAGGATAAAACTGTTCACTGCTGGTCCTTGACGCTCAATTCAAATAACGCATATATGACGAAGTGGATTATTCTAATAATGCATAAAAACATCTATGAAACGTCTATGTAATAATGCCAACACGTCTATGTAATATACACTGAGTGTACAAAACATTAGGAACCCCTTTCTAATATTTTTGCCCTCAGAACAACTTCAATTCGTAAGGGCATGGATTCTACAAGGTGTCGAAAGCGTTTCACAGGGATGCTGGCCCATGTTGACTCCAATGCTTCCCACAGTTGTGTCAAGTTGGCTGGATGTCCTTTGGGTGGTGGACCATTATTGTTACACAAGGGAAACTGTTGAGTGTGAAAAACCCAGCAGCATTGCAGTTCTTGACACACAAACCAGTGCGCCTGGCACCTACTACCATACCCCGTTCAAAGGCACTTAAATATTTTATCTTGCCCATTCACCCTCTGAATGGCACACATACACAATCCATGCCTCAATTGTCTCAAGACTTAAAAATCATTTTTAAGACCCTTTCTTTCAGTTTTTGCATAAATGACATACCCAAATCTAACTGCCTGTAGCTCAGGCCCTGGAGCAAGGATATGCATATTCTTGATACCATTTGAAAGGAAACTCTTTGAAGTTTATGGAAATGTGAAAGGAATGTAGTAGAATATAACACAATAGATCTGGTAAAAGATAATACAAAGAAAAAACAAACCATTCTTTTGTATTTGTAAATTGAACAGTGCAGTTAGATTAACAATACACTGTGTGCACAATTATTAGGCAAGTCAGTATTTTGACCATATCATCATTATTATGCATATTTCCCAACTCCAAGCTGTATAAACTGGAATGCTTATTGGATTTAAGCATATCAGGTGATGTGTATTTGTGTAATGAGGGAGGGTGTGGCCTAAGGAGATCAACACCCTATATCAAGGTGTGTATAATTATTAGGCAGCTTCTTTTCCTCAGGCAAAATGGGCCAAAAAATAGATTTATTAACTGACTCTGAAAAGTCAAAAATTGTAAAAAGTATTTCAGAGGAATGCAGCACTCTTCAAATTGCTAAGATATTGGGGCGTGATCACAGAACCATCAAACGTTTTGTTGCAAATAGTCAACAGGGTCGCAAGAACCGTGTTGAGAAAAAAGATGCAAATTAACTGCCAAAGATTTGAGAAGAATCAAACGTGAAGCTACCAGGAACCAATTATCCTCCAGTGCTGTCATATTCCAGAACTGCAACCTACCTGGAGTGCCCAGAAGTACAAGGTGTTCAGTGCGAAGAGACATGGCCAAGGTAAGGAAGGCTGAAACCCGACCACCACTGAACAAGACACATAAGTTGAAACGTCAAGACTGGGCCAAGAAATATCTGAAGACAGATTTTTCAAAGGTTTTATGGACTGATGAGATGAGAGTGACTCTTGACGGACCAGATGGATGGGCCCGTAGATGGATCAGTAATGGGCACGGAGCTCCACTTCGACTCAGACCCAGCAAGGTGGAGGTGGGGTACTGGTATGGGGTGGTATTATTAAAGATTAGCTAGTTGGACCTTTTCTGGTTGAAGACGGACTCAAATTCAACTCCCAAACCTACTGCCAGTTTTTAGAAGACACTTTCTTCAAGCAGTGTTACAGGAAAAAGTCTGCATCTTTCAAGTAGACCATGATTTTTATGCGGGACAATGCTCCATCGCATGCATTGAAGTACTCCACTGTGTGGCTAGCCAGTAAAGGCCTTAAAGATGAAAGAATAATGACATGACCCCCTTCCTCACCTGACCTAAACCCTATTGAGAACTTGTGGTCCCTTCTTAAACAGACGCTTTACGGTGAAGGAAAACAGTACACCTCTCTGACCAGTGTCTGGGAGGCTGTGGTTGCTGCTGCACAAAAAGTTGATCGTCAACAGATCAAGAAACTGACAGACTCCATGGATGGAAGGCTTATGACTGTTATTGAAAAGAAGGGTGGCTATATTGGTCACTGATTTTTTTTGTTTGTTGAAATGTCAGAAATTTTTATTTATAAATGTTGAGTTGTTTGTTTATTATTCTCACTTTAACAGATGAAAATAAACAAGTGAGATGGGGAAATTTTCATTTTCATTTAGTTGCATAATAATTCTGCACACTAATAGTTGGCCAATAGTTGTGCACACATAGATATTCTCCAAAGAAAGCCAAAACCTCACTTTCACTTTCTTAAATATTCAGGTTTGAGGTTTATTAACATTTTGGATTGACCGAGAGCGCTGTAGTTGTTCAATAATAAAATTAATCCTCAAACATACAACTTGCCTAATAATTGTGCACACAGTGTAATTTAAGCTTTCTGCCAATATCAGACATGTCTATGTCCTGGGAAATGTTCTTGTTACTTACAACCTCATGTTAATCGCATTAGCCTACGTTAGCTCAACCTTCCCGTGGAAGGGACACCGATCCCGAAGAAGTTTTAACACTTTTAAAGTTTACTAAATGATTCCATATGTGTCATTTCATAGTTGTGATGTCTTCACTATTATTCTACAATGTAGAAAATAGTAAACAATTAAGAAAAACCCTGGAATGAGTAGTTGTGTCCAAACTTTTGACTGGTACTGTACATTGTCGTATTCATTCTCTTCATCTCTGTCTATGTATTGCTCTCTCTCTTCATCTCTCTATCTGTGTGTGTGTCTCTCTCGCTCTTTCTCTCCCCATTTATTGTGACTTGATTTGCAGCCACAGGTGTCAGACAGACAATGTGAGGGGAACTGGCCTTATCACATCCTTCAACACTCACAGATATGCCACACGCATTCAGTTATCACACACACACACCCACAAACACACACACTGGCAGCTGGTCCTTTCTCCCTGGCAGTCTCTGTGTCTGTGTGACTTGTGAGGCTCTGCATGAGAATACAGGAATGAGACTGAAAGAGGGGGAGGGAGAGAGGAGGGATAGGTGAAAAGGTGTGAGATGGTGTGGGGGGAAATGGCCTGCTGCACATGCCCACTTGTAGAAGAGAGAGAATGAAACAGAGAGTGAACATCTATTAGCTGTTACTAAGCACAGATTGAACCAAATAGGAATAGCAATGGAGGTAGAGAACATGTGTGCCGGCGTCTCCCTCTCACAGCCTAGAGGGTTAAGCAAGGCCAATCAGACGTCAGAGAGAAACAACAACAATTATGACATGTCTATTTATACTTAATCTTTCTGGTTTCCTCTTCTAGTGATATCACAAACAGCATAAGCAAACAGATCCCACGAGAGCATGTCATGTACATAGGAAAGCGTGCCTCCTGAAACGACATCCTCCATCAGGCAAGGAAATTCGCCTAACGCTGAATTCTTAATTCTTGCATGTGTGTGTGATTTTTTTTTTTATGGACAAGAGGCCTGTGTGTATGAGTCATCATGTTTTTGTGAGAGATTTGTTATTTTCCATATCTAATGGTGTATATACTACAAAGCAGAATCAATGAGTTTTATCAAAATGAACAAGTTATTTCAGAACATTCAGACAAGTTAGCTGGCTAACTCCTTAATCTTGTTTTGTAGTATATCCCTCTGTTTTGGGTCATGAGCTGGGAGTTTGAATTGTTCCAATTCTACCAGTTTTTACTGTAAGACCAGCCCTCACTGCACTTCAGCTATAACCCCATTTCCACTCCATCCACCCACATCTCTTTCCCTCCATTGCTCTCTCTCTCGCCATCTCCCACCACACAAATTCCTCACTTTCCATTGCCCTTTCATTCTTCGCTCCACTCTAAATCCTTCTACCTCAACCCTCTCCTGACCCTTTCTTCTCATTGTTCATCCTCTCTTTCTCTCCTTTCCCTCTTTTTTTCATTTTTTCCCTTCATTGCAAATGGCTGTTGGCATTAGTAGGCATGCACAGCTTTATCGAGGTAAACAAGGTGCGGCATTTAAAGATTTCAGGGTAATTGTGTGTGTGTGCATACTGTATGTGCGTGTGTGTGTGTGTAAGAATCAATTAGTTAGGACAAGCAGGGTCTTTATATAAACCTGTTTTTCTCATTTGTTTTTTGGCCCAAACAGCTAGTGTCAAATCAGTGATTTGTTTTGCTCACACACCTCTCATTCACCTGAGGGGTATACTACAAAGCGAAATCAATTAGTTAGCTGGACAACTTTGATAGACAACCAGAAATAACTACTGATTTATGGTTTGTTAAGAAAGCTAAACCAAGATATGTGTTTTTGGTTGTTGAGACAGTTGGATGCCCATTTCAAGGTTATCTTTCCAAAAAATAAAAATACATTCAGAATATTAAGGCAAGTTAGCTAGCTAACTCCTTGATCCTTCTTTGTAGTATCCGCTCTGAAATAAATGTATAATCTGGAGCCAGCTACCTTTCATGGGGTAGCAATCCTGATAAATGTATGTCCGCAAAAACAAAAACACATTGCATGGCTAGTTGACCAGTGGAGGTGTACCTCCCTCTGTGCATGTGCATTGTCGTGTCTTTGGCATCATTAAAGTGAAGATTATTATTTTATCAAATCAAATCTCTGTAATTATTATTACGTGATTAAAGTAATCATGTAAATGTAATTAACTAGGAAGTTGGGGCACCAAGAAAAATCTTCAGATTACGACGTTTTAATATTTTAATATCTGATCAATTATTCTTCTTATTAATTAATTATTCTTTACCTCACGTTAGTCTCATTCCAAATGTCGTAAATGGTTGTTTATCTGCACTAACCTAGTCTTCACTATGAATCATCAATACACCAATTGTCTTAATCATTTATTTATTTATTTACTAACTAAATAATCACAGAAATGCATAAACAAACAACACAGCAGATATAATTACAAGGAAATGATAGGGTAGGTTCCCTAGTGGGCTAAGCCGATATGACGGCTTGGTGGACAAAGGGAAGTGGGTGTGGACTGAAAAAGGTGGGAAAGACAAAAGGAGTCACTACATTTACATTACATTTTAGTAATTTAGCAGACGCTCTTATCCAGAGCGACTGCATACATTTCATTTCATGCATTTTCTTTATTTTGTACTGGTCCCCCGTGGGAATCAAACCCACAACCCTGGCGTTGCACACACCATGCTGGCATTGCAAACACCATGCTCTACCAACAGAGCCACAGGTAAGGCACTACACAGTTGATAATTATATTAATTGAAATGCTAATCCTTTGCACATGAACGCTCACTAATTCGGGAATAATCGCAATCAATATATATTTCTGCGGAGAGTCCGTTCATCAGAGCGTCTCTCTCTCTGCTTCCCTGAAGTCTTTCGTGGTTAGAATGGATACTTCAGAGTACCATTCAGAAATGTTCTCATATAATAGTGGTTTCGGCGGATGTCGGTCTTCGCATCCTAGGTTGACATAATTTCTAGCTGCAGACTAGTAATTATTATCTAAGATTTGTTCTTATTCGGTGGGGATCGATAGTCTCAGAGTTTAATCATTTCAAGCCGTGGAGCCAATGCTCCACGTGGTATGGTTAGGAATTCAACAACCATTGCAAACTTAGCGGACACTGAGGTTTATGTGGTCTAAACTCAACCTGTGCCCCCTCAGTGTCCATCGAGGTACGCTTGATCTAAAGAGGATTTCCTCAGGAGGGGGTTTCATTAGTAACAGTAGAAAAGGGCTGTTCCATGATGCCAGGTCAATGATGTAAGGTGATGTTATTCATTTTATACAAGAATTAGATGCAAACCACATAAGTGAGAAATGTAGATATTCAGAGATCTAGTTGTGTGTGTTTCCTGTCCTCTCTGAGGTCACCAAATGAAACACACTCATCATACCCGTCCCTTAAGTGTCCACGGACCATTCCCACCATCTCACAAGTGGACCTTTTGTATCAAATCCCCATTTCGGGGATTTCGGAGTTTGCCATGTGAAATCCTTTGCGTCTCTTTCTGCATGGCCAGGGGGAGAGAGTCTCCTCCAGGAATTTATGACCTGAGATAACAGAACCTGTGTGTAGGAAAGATAGAGAGGGGGATGCCACGATCTATACCCAGAAAGGGCCACGTCATGACAGCATGGTTAATGGTAGTTCACCTGCTGTGATCATCACATAGAAGGGAGATTATCTTCCTCTCTTTCCCTCTCTCCTTTTTACCCATGTCTCGCCCTCCCTCTGCTCCACCTATTACACCCCCCTTCTCTTTCCTCCAATCTCACTCTCTCTCTCTCCCCAAATCTTGGTAGAGAATAGAGATGCATCTAAGGGCTGTGGTTGCTTGGTAACCAAGAGACCGACAGTGGTAAAAGCATATAGCAGTGACTGCAACACTTGGAAATAAGCAAAAAAGGGATGAATTCTGATTTCATTTAAAAGCACATAAATCGAACGCAATTCCCTATTAATGCACTTTTCTTAAGCATGAGAATAGCATGCTAGATCAAATAAATAAAGGTGGGGCTGAGGTGTGTCTACAGATATGCTGTACTCTGACCTTAATTTAATTCCCTCATAATTCCACCACCTTTACACGCAGTGAAACTATGAATAAGGTCAAGCAACCTGTCGGTTCCAAGTGGAACAACATCTACTTATTTCTTTCCGATAGAAATAACACCATTCTCCGTGCACTGTAAATTACAAGTGGATAAGAGCTATTGATAAGGGCTAGGTAAATTAGTATTTGAGTAAGGGGATTGTAAATATAAAAGACATGTTTTAGATCTATTTTACCTTATAATCACTGGAGACGAATGTGAAACCAGTCATATGGCAGCAAACTGAAGCGTATCAACATATCTACTTTTCCACAGTAAAGTTTATTAAATGCTGGCCTTATAACTTGCCAGGGTTCCATTTTAAGACCCAAGCTATAGGCTTTTGTAGCAACGTCCATATGACCGTATTGCAACAAACCTACAGAGTTGATTTGATTTCTAGAATGTTTTAATTATATGGCGACATTTTTTACTGTATTTCTTTTTTCAATTTGTATAGTGTTGAATATGAAATTTGGTAGCCACCTTTAGTTTTTAGTTATACCCACATCCATTTATAACTGTCACTTTAGTGTTCGTTTCCTTACATTTTGCATCATTAATTTACATTGTTAGTTTACCTTTCTCTCCTCTGACACGTTTGTGTGGTTGTTCATGAGGATTGCTAACAATAGTGGATGATATTAGGCTAACATATAACAACTTCTGCAATAATTTGGGACATGTAGCCTATTTGAATCATTATGGAACGCAGACCATACAGCAGATTAAACCTGGAACCTGGCGCACGGTTCACGATGACTGGACCATTGCCATCACAGTTTCATGATTAATGGGGATTGTAGGGTAGATGTATAGGGCTACTGTTCAAACCCTATTGTACACATTTCTCACCTTCCAATGTTTCATAGTTTGAACAATTGAATATGACAACATAACGCTCAGGAAGGAGACGTGCTCTGTCTCCTAGAGATGAACGTACTTTGGTGCAAAAAGTGCAAATCAATCCCAGAACAACAGCAAAAGACCTTGAGAAGATGCTGGAGGAAAAGGTACAAAAGTATCTATATCCACAGTAAAACGAGTCCTATATCAACATAACCTGAAAGGCCGCTCAGCAAGGAAGAAGCCACTGCTCCAAAACCCCCATAAAAAAGCCAGACTACGGTTTGCAACTGCACATGGGGACAAAGATTGTATTTTTTTGGAGAAATGTCCTCTGGTCTGATGAAACAAAAATACAACTGTTTCGCCATAATGACCATCATTATGTTTGGAGGAAAAAGGGGGAGGCTTGCAAGTCGAAGAACACCATCCCAACCGGGAAGCACGGGGGTGGCAGCATCATGTTGTGGGGGTGCTTTGCTGCAGGAGGGACTGGTGCACTTCACACAATAGATGGCATCATGAGGAGGAAAATGATGTAGATATATTGAAGCAACATCTCAAGACATCAGTCAGGAAGTTAAAGCTTGGTCGCAAATTGGTCTTCGAAACGGACAATGACCCAAGCACACTTCCAAAGTTGTGGCAAAATGTCTTAAAAACAACAAAGTCAAGGTATATGAGTGGCCATCACAAAATCCTGACCTCAATCCCATAGAAAATTTGTGGGCAGTACTGAAAACGTAACGTGTATGCGAGGAGGCTTACAAACCTGACTCAGTTACACCAGCTCTGTCAGGAGGGATGGCCCAAAATTCACCCAACTTATTGTGGGAAGCTTGTGGAAGGCTATCCGAAACAATTGACCCAAGTTAAACAATTTAAAGGCAATGCTACAAAATACTAATTGTGTGTATGTAAACTTCTGACCCACTGTGATGAAAGAAATAAAAGCTGAAATAAATCATTCTCTCTACTATTATTCTCACATTTCACATTCTTAATATAAAGTGGTGATCCTAACTGACCTAAGACAGGAATGTTTTACTTTATTAAATGTCAGGAATTGTGAAAAGGTGAGTTTAAATGTATTTGGCTGAGGTGTATGTACATTTCCGACTTCAACTGTATATGTACAGTAACAGTCAAAAGTTTGGACACACCAACTAATTCCATGGTTTTTTATTTTTGTAACTATTTTCTATATTATAGAAAGTAGCCACCCTTTGCCTTGATGACAGCTTTGCACACTCTTGGCATTCTCTCAACCAGCTTCATTAGGTAGTCACCTGGAATGCATTTCAATTAACAGGTGTGCCTTGTAAAAAGTTAATTTGAGGAATTTCTTTCCCTCTTAATGCGTTTGAGCCAATCAGTTGTGTTATGACAAGGTAGTGGTGGTATACAGATGACAGCCCTATTTGGTAAAAGTCCATATTATACAGAAGACAGCCCTATTTGATAAAAGTCCATATTATGGCAAGAACAGCTCAAATAAGCAAAGAGAAATGACAGTTCATCATTACTTTAAGACATGAAGGTCAGTCAATCTGGAAAATTCCAAGAACGTTTCAAGTTTCTTCAAGTGCAGTCACAAAACCATCAAGTGCTGTGATGAAATTGGCTATCATGAGGACCGCCACAGGATAGGAAGACCCGGAGTTACCTCTGCTGCAGAGAATACATTCATTAGAGTTACCAGCCTCAGAAATTGCATCTGAAATAAATGTTTCACTGAGTTCAAGTAACAGACACATCTCAACATCATCTGTTCAGAGGAGATTGCGTGAATCAGGCCTTCATGGTCGAATTGCTGCAAAGAAACCACTAATAAAGGACACCAATAAGAAGAAGAGACTTGCTTGGAACAAGAAACACGAGCAATGGACATTAGACCGGTGTAAATCTGTCCTTTGGTCTGATGAGTCCAAATTTGGGATTTATGGTTCCAACCGCCGCGTGTTTGTGAGATGGTCTCCGCATGTGTGGTCCCCACCGTGAAGCATGGAGGAGGTGTGAGGGTGTGGGGGTGCTTTGCTAGTGACACTGTCTGTGATTTATTTAGAATTCAAGGCACACTTAACCAGCATGGCTACCACAGCATTCTGCAGTGATTCTCCATCCCAACTGGTTTGCGCTTAGTGGGACTATCATTTGTTTTTCAACAGGACAATGACCCAACACACCTCCAGGCTGTGTAAGGGCTATTTGACCAAGAAGGAGTGTGATAGAGTGCTGCATCAAAATGACCTGGGTTCCACAATCACCCGACCTCAACCCATTTGAGATGGTTTGAGATGAGTTGGACCGTAGAGTGAAGGAAAAGCAGCCAATAAGTGCTCAGCATATATGGTAACTCCTTTAAGACCGTTGGAAAAGCATTCCAGGTGAAGCTGGTTGAGAGAATGCCAACAGTGTGCAAAGCTGTCATCAAGGCAAAGGGTGGCTACTTTGAATAATCTAAAATGTGAAATATATTTGGACTTGTTTAACACTTTTTTGGTTTCTACATGATTGCATATGTGTTATTTCATTGTTTTGATGTCTTCACTATTATTCACCAATGTAGAAAATAGTAAAAATAAAGAAAAACCCTTGAATGAGTAGGTGTGTTCAAACTTTTGACTGGTCTGCAGGCCGACAAAAGGGGGGCTGCCACTTGCTCATCGCTGCATTACATAATGTAAGCTTGGACACCAGTGTACATTTTGGTTACCACGCTTGCCATTTAAACTGTTTTGTGGAGTGGACTGGAGAGGGTAGTGCAGGACTAACATAACAGGATCTACGTCCAGCAAAGATGGACTTTTGACTGATTCCTCTTCAGCCTGCCTGTTAATGCCTGGTAACACGTGGAGCAGCACTAAGGGGGGTATAGTAGTGGTGGTGCTGTGTTGAACCCTCTATTACTACACTATGAGTGTACAAAAATAGTCGTTAGCAGCGCAGGGAGAATATAATTATCTCAGCAGCCCCACACCTAAACATCTTCCCCCAGGCCATGAGAGTCAATACATAGCTGTATTCCCTCTCCACAAATTCAACCTCACTCATCTATCGCCTCACATCAACACATCAGGCAGGTGTAGAGGTTCCCTTTGAGCATGTGAACGCAAGGCGGACTTCTCAGCTCTCTCTCGCGCGCGCTCTACAATGGGCCTGACGTCACTTGGGTTTAATAATGCTCCACTGCTCGCAGACGTTTGTCTTTACCGTTCTGGCTATCGAGCTCTAGTCACTCTCCCCCGCGCGCGTCAATGCTACAGGTCGCACCTGCCCTCGGTGTCTCGCCCTTGCGAGGGAAACAGAACAAAAACGAGGGCTTTAGCTGAGCGGTTTCGATGAAAGGAACGCTTTTGATTTTCTATAAAGACGGTTTTCTCCTAAACTCTGTGTGAAACGAAGGTAGGTAGCCCACATCGTCCTTTTACATAGAAACTACAACTTGGTGAATAGAAGGTATGCTACTTAATTGACTTATGATAATATTGTTTATCAGTTTGTTTCGTTTTTGGGAGTTAAGTGGGACAGGGTTGAAGTTTTATTCACGATCATAGCCTATTATTCAGTTTCACGTTTCAGCACCATGGATAGCTCCTCGAGTGCTGCTGTTCCTGTGGTCTCTGAACTTGGACGCATTACCGTGTTGTCATAACAGTTTTAGGTATCTGTCTTTTGTGAGGTTTTAATGTTTTTACCCTGCAGTTATTAAGTTGCCCAAGTTTCAGCACCATGGATGGCTCCTACTTTGCTGTCCACCTATACAGAAGCCTAATATAGCAACATACACTGAGTGTACAAAACATTAGGAACACCTTCCTAATATTGACTTGCACCCCCTTTTGCCCATAGAACAGCCTCAATTTGTCGGTGTTGAAAGCCTTCCATAGGGATGCTACCCAATGTTGACTCCAATGCTTCCCACAGTTGGCTGGATATCCTTTGGGTGATGGACCATTCTTGATATACTTGGAAAACTGTTGAGCATGGCGTGGCAGCGTTGCTGTTCTTGACACACTCAAACCAGTACGCCTGGCACCTATAACACGCTCAAAGGCATTTAAATATTTTGTCGTGCTCATTCAACCTCTGAATGGCACACATACACAATCCATGTCTCAATCGTCTCAAGGCTGAAAAAATATTATTTAACCTGCCTCCTCCCCTTCATCATCACTGGTTGAAGTGGATTTAAGAGGTGACATCAATAAGGGATCATAGCTTTCACCTGGATTCACCTGGTCAGTCTATGTCATGGAAAGAGCAGGTGTTCCTAATGTTCGTACACTCAGTGTATATTTCAAATAAATAGCTAAGAAAATAGCTACACAGATTATATGAGTTAACTCTGGATAATGCAGAGACAGAGAGTCAAATGAAATTCTACACAATATGAAGAATTCCAGGTTAATGTTCATGAACATCAAATTGATACTTACAATGCAGATTTCTTAACCTCCAGGGTTAATTTTCAGACTCAAAAGTTGACAGTTACCCTGTGGATAATGCAAAGACAGAGACTCAGTGAAACTTTTCCACACAAGATGAAGAACAAGGGGTTAATGTTCAGGAACTAGCTAACTAAATTATGCAAAAGAATAACTTACATTGGCTGTGGTCTGTCCAAAGGCAGTTGAGGCTCCAGACCAACTACCTTTTTAACTAGAAATAATCTAGCTAGTTAGCCAGTTCTAGCTAAATTGCTCTCAGAGAAACCCAACACTCACTGCAAGCAACATTTAACATGAACTAGCTCGCTTTGGCAATTCGATTATATCCAACATATACAGTACATGATGTGGTGGAAAGCTAAAACAGCTAGCTAAATTCAAAGGGTGCGTTTGTAAATTCCCTCTGGCTATCTACTCCGATTTCAGAGTGTACCAGAGTGGTGCAGGTCATGTTCTTCTTCACTCTGGTAAACACACACTATATCAAATAAAATCTAAGTTTATTTGTCACATGCACAGGATACAGAAGGTGTAAACGGAACAGTGAAATGGGTACTTGCATAGTTGAGTCTTTTGTTCAGACATGTAGCTAGCTAGCTAACTAAACAATGAACCATAATCCCAACTCATAATGTTACTACCTGAATCTGCTGGTAGCTAAAGGTAACCAACTATGGTTACCGTTCAATGTTAGCTAGCTATAAATAGCAATGCAAATGGCTCTGAGATACGAATAATATTACTACACAGATCATACATGTAATGTTAGCTAGTGAGCCAGACAGTTAACGTTAGCTAGCTAGCTAACAGTACGCTTTAACTTGCAATGAAAATTACTTTGACAAAATTAGAAACGTATAATATCAAGAAATTTAGCTAGCTAAACTCTCTTACCCATATACATGGATGAACGCTTCTCCCTCTCTGTCATGGTTGCTATGGTTTCCCTTAGTGAAACTAAACCACAATCTCTCTCTCTATCTCATTGTCTCTTCAGGAGGGGAAAGCAGACATGTGCGCAGACATGAACAAGACTTTCCTGTGTAACGACACCGCAATGACGGTTGTGGTGGCTGGAGAGGCTCTCCCGTGGATGGAGACCGACTTTCCAGAGCGCAATGTCAGCCTGGGGCTCTCCACCGCCCCTCTGGACTTATCCATTAACCCGTGGGACATCATGCTTTGCATGGCGGGCACTGTCATCGCCTGTGAGAACGCCATCGTGGTGGCTATCATCTTCTATACACCCACCCTGCGCACCCCCATGTTTGTTCTCGTAGGAAGCCTAGCCACAGCGGATTTACTGGCAGGCATGGGATTAATCCTCAACTTCGTGTTCCAGTACGTCCTCTCCTCAGAGACTATCAGCCTTATTACTGTTGGGTTCCTAGTGGCCTCCTTCACGGCGTCCATAAGTAGCCTGCTGGCTATAACAGTGGACCGGTATTTCTCTTTATACAATGCACTGACTTACTTCTCAGAGAAGACGCTCCACTACGTGCACCTGATGCTGGTGAGCACATGGGGCGTGTCTCTGTGCCTGGGCCTGCTGCCTGTGCTAGGCTGGAACTGCCTGGACGACCCAAGCTTGTGTAGCATCGTGCGCCCACTCACTCGCAGCAATGTGACATTGTTGGCGGTCTCTTTCTTCATCATCTTCATACTCATGCTGACCCTCTACTTCAAGATCTGCAAGATCGTGTGCCGCCACGCGCACCAGATCGCTCTTCAACAGCACTTCTTCACCACATCGCACTACGTGGCCACCAAGAAGGGTGTGGCCACGCTCGCCATCATCCTAGGCACCTTCGGCTCGAGCTGGCTACCCTTCGCCATCTACTGCCTGGTGGGAGAGCGCGAATACCCGTCGGTATACACGTATGCCACGCTGCTTCCGGCCACCTACAACTCCATGATCAACCCAATCATCTACGCCTACCGTAATGCCGAGATCCAGCGCTCGCTCTACGTCCTCTTCTGCGGCTGCTTTCAGAGCAACGTAGCCACCCACTCCAGGTCACCCAGTGAAGTTTAGAGGGGTGCTGAGTGAACGTATGTGTGTGTACGTGTGCATGTTGAGAACCGACAATTCGCTTTCAGTTGACCGTTAAATCCTTTAAACAAAATGTATGTCTAACAAGCATCTGCACTTTATTGCGACTGAAGACAAGGACACAGTCCGTCTGAAATGCTGTGAACAACAGCTTTTGTAAAGAAAAAAATACGGCATTATGTATTTATATGAGCAAAGAATGAAAAAAACTAGCACTTTATTGAATGTATTTGAAATGCCAAAGCAGTATTGCATAGGCCTATATATGTTGGAGTTATTGGCTACTTTGTATTTGTCAGTACTGTGGGTCATTTTTGGATTTTGTTAAGTTGTTTATTTGATTGTACATTTTATACGAGATGAGTATATGAATAAAATGAGAAAATAAGTTTGCGCCTCGTGTTTGACTGCCACATGTTTCTCTGTAAGTGTTCTTTTGCCGCACCTGGGTTGTTTTCTTTTTTCGCTCAGCATCTTCCTGTCTTTTAACTCAGTCAATTGGGTATGGCAGAGTATGGAAGTCTCCATACCCTAGCTCAACACCAACAATTTAAATTAGGCTACTAAAGTCTTTCCAATCCCAATTAAAAGGCAAATGCAGTTGGTTAGGACCATGCGCAATCGCTCAGGAAGGGTGTTTGTCCGGCTGGATGCCTTTGAGAGAGCACATTGACGCAGCTGCAGTGAACAGAGCAACTTTTTTCTCAAAATACTGCAGAGGTGGAAGATGGTTGTAGATGGCTAGGTAACTGCTGTTTGACTTGACATGAAACTAAACTAGAGTTTTTAATCCATCCCGGTGCTGAGCTAGTGCGTAATGTATCAGCTAATTTTGACATGTTGGTAGAATGTTGTTGTTTATCGACTGAGGTGAATGAAGCTACAGCAGCAAGGTGATAATGGAAGGATTACATAGTGAAAGTCTACACACCCCCTTGCAAAGTCTTCATATTTCGGTGGCTTCAATCTTAAAAAGGATTATTTATATTTTATCCATACCGATCTACACAAGCTACCCCACATTTTCAAAGTGAAAGACAATTTCTTTTACATTTTTCAAATGAATAATAATTAAAAACATCTTAATTGTATATGTCTTCACACCCCAGAGTTAATATTTGGTGTAAGCACCTTTGGCAGCCCTAAGAGCTGTGAATAATTCTGAACAAGATTTTACCAACATTGCACAACTCCTAGGGCAACATATATCATTTTTTTTGTCAAAATTGCTCAAGCTCAGTAAATTTTGTTGAGAATCATTGATGGAGAGCAATATTCAAACTTTAAGCACATTTGAGTCAGGACTGAGACTGGACCAGGACCACTTAGGAACAGTCAACACCTCTTGGCAAGCTATTCTGGTGTGTCTTTGGCATTACATTTTTTGTAGTTGTCCCGCTGTGAAATAAAACTCTATCCCAGGGTTTTCAGAAGACTGAGGCAGGGTTTTCAGAAGACTGAGGCAGGTTTTCCTCTACCCTGGGCTTTGCTCCTTTGACATTTATTTTGATCCTGACAAACTCCCCAGTCCCTGCTGGTGACAAGCATAAGCAAAACCCACCACAATTCTTGAAAATGCAGTGGGTTTCAGGATGTGTTGTGTTGAATTGGATTTGAACCAAACCTGTAGTTATTATTATGATTTTTTTTCTATTGGATAACAATCTGTTCTTAACCAAGACAAAAAAATATATAACAGACTTTTTCCTGCATAACATAGGTACAGCAGAGCCCCTCGTTGCATGGGAGAGTTTAAAACGTGCCTTCAGAGGTCATGCAAAGAAATACTAATCTTTAAAACGAAAACATTTTAAGTCAAAAGAGATAGAGGAACTAAGAAAGGAAAAGAAGGAACTAGCAGAACAGATGGATGGCAATAACACTGTACCATAGAGGCACAGAATAAGTTAGAGGAAAAACTAAAATAACTGGAGGAACGATCAAGAACGATCAAGTATCACACTTTTATTACACATTCATCACAAAGTAAAGCAAGCTTGATGGAAAATTGTGAAAAATGCACCACATTCTTGGTAACATTTTACTGTCAAGTAAAATGTTACTCAGAGTCATAACACATTATGAATCATAACCATGTCATAATATGTCATAGCAGCTGACATAACTTGCCATTACCCATCATAATATGGTCATAACACTGTCATGACCCATATATTTACAACTGTTGTGACATATATTGCATTATTTTATGGCTGGTTATGACACCTACATAAGAGTGTCAAAACCCACATTTATTCCCCTCCCAAAAATCCCTGCCAAGAAGTTTCCTTTTGTTTAAAAGTTTGTTTCTTAAATCCTTTGTTGGTGTTATGAATTCTTTACATATTTTAAATAGCTTGTAGAAAATACACATATCCCGTCACTTTACTTGGACTAAGAAAATACACTTTATGACACTGTCAAGAAGCATTATCACCATCGTAATCATATAAGCCAGATACAGTGAGGGGAAAAAAGTATTTGATCCCCTGCTGATTTTGTACGTTTGCCCACTGACAAAGAAAATGATCAGTCTATAATTTTAATGGTAGGTTTATTTGAACAGTGAGAGACAGAATAACAACAAAAAAATCCAGAAAAACGCATGTCAAAAATGTTATGAATTGATTTGCATTTTAATGAGGGAAATAAGTATTTGACCCCCTCTCAATCAGAAAGATTTCTGGCTCCCAGGTGTCTTTTGTACTGAGAGCTGAGATTAGGAGCACACTCTTAAAGGGAGTGCTCCTAATCTCAGTTTGTTACCTGTATAAAAGACACCTGTCCACAGAAGCAATCAATCAATCAGATTCCAAACTCGCCACCATGGCCAAGACCAAAGAGCACTCCAAGGATGTCAGGGACAAGATTGTAGACCTACACAAGGCTGGAATGGGCTACATCAAGCCAAGCATCTTGGTGAGAAGGTGACAACAGTTGGTGTGATTATTCGCAAATGGAAGAAACACAAAAGAACTGTTAATGTGATTTAATAACAAACTTGTATGCCATCTGTAAATGCAAATAAAATTGTTAAATTACGACACTTGTTGGTTAAGTCACAGAAAGGCTAGCAACCTTCCCACTAGCCAAGATTGGCTGAGATAATGAGTGGGCTGGACATGCCGAGAGAGGAGATTGGATTGGTCTGCCATATTCAATGCTTCTGTCTATTTGAGGTCGTCAGTCTGCGTTGGTAATCCTGTCGAACACGGCTTTTACATTTTTTCATTGTGTAGTGGAGCTGCATGAGTGTTGCTCTCCACTTTCTGGAGGATCAAGTTTTGAAATCAGTGGAATTAGAGTATGATAGCAAAAAAAGATGGAGAAAACACTTGTCTCCGGATTACATCTTCAAACTAAGGGCAATCATAGTATGGCATTCCTGACCGGTAGACGCGTCCATCATGCATAATGATGTATACAGGTAAGATAGTCTAGCGTTAGCTAGCTACATTTTCAGATATTACATGTTTCTAATTTTGACAGAAAGTGTTTTCATTTCAAGCTAAAGTGTACTGTTAGCTGTCTACCTAAAGTTAGCTGGCTGGCTCCCTTGCTGACATTATTATTTCTTTCCCAGAGCCGTTTACTTTTCTAGTTCGAGCTTTATGCTATCTTGCTAACGTTGGACCTGGTTCGTTAGCTCCCAGCACTGTGGCATTGTTGGAACGTTGTTCATTGTTGTTTAACTAGCTAACGTTAGCTGGCTTGCTCCCTAGCGGAGGTTATTATTTGTTTCCCAGAGCTGTTTGCTTTTCTAGTTAGAGCCTAATGTTAGACATTGTTGGCACTTTGTTCATTTTTGTAAAACTAGCTAATATTAGCTGTCTGGCTCGTTAGCTAACGTTACGTGTGTACATCACCCATTGAATATGGCCAGTTTCAGTAAATGTCTTCTAAAAAGAAGAGAGCAAAAAGAGATTTACATTTTTACATTTACATTTACGTCATTTAGCAGACGCTCTTATCCAGAGCGACTTACAAATTGGTGCATTCACCTTATGATATCCAGTGGAACAACCACTTTACAATAGTACATCATTATATTTTTTTGGGGGGGGGGTAAAAGGATTACTTTATCCTATCCCAGGTATTCCTTAAAGAGGTGGGGTTTCAGGTGTCTACGGAAGGTGGTGATTGACTCCGCTGTACTGGCATCGTGAGGGAGCTTGTTCCACCATTGGGGTGCCAGAGCAGCGAACAGTTTTGATTTGGCTGAGCGGGAACTGTGCTTCCGCAAAGGTAGGGGGGCAGCAGTGCCCTTGTTTGGGTGTAGGGCCTGATCAGAGCCTGAAGGTACGGAGGTGCCGTTCCCCTCACAGCTCCATAGGCAAGCACCATGGTTTGTAGCAGATGCGAGCTTCAACTGGAAGCCAGTGGAGTGTGCGGAGGAGCGGGGTGACGTGAGAGAACTTGGGAAGGTTGAACAGCAGACGGGCTGTGGCGTTCTGGATGAGTTGTAGGGGTTTAATGGCACAGGCAGGGAGCCCCGCCAACAGGGAGTTGCAGTAATCCAGACGGGAGATGACAAGTGCCTGGATTAGGACCTGCGCCGCTTCCTGTGTAAGGCAGGGTCGTACTCTGCGAATGTTGTATAGCATGAACCTACAGGATCAGGTCATCGCCTTGATGTTAGCGGGTGTTGTCCAGGATCACGCCGAGGCTGTTAGCACTCTGGGAGGAGGACACAATGGAGTTGTCCACCGTGATGGCGAGATCATGGAAAGGGCAGTCCTTCCCCGGGAGGAAGAGCAGCTCCTTCTTGCCGAGGTTCAGCTTGAGGTGGTGATCCGTCATCCACACTGATATGTCTGCCAGACATGCAGAGATGCGATTCGCCACCTGGTTATCAGAAGGGGGAAAGGAGAAGATTAATTGTGTGTCGTCTGCGTAGCAATGATAGGAGAGACCATGTGAGGATATGACAGAGCCAAGTGACTTGGTGTATAGCGAGAATAGGAGAGGGCCTAGAACGGAGCCCTGGGGGACACCAGTGGTGAGAGCACGTGGTGCGGAGACGGATTCTCGCCACGCCACCTGGTAGGAGCGACCTGTCAGGTAGGACGCAATCCAAGAGTGAGCCGCGCCGGAGATACCCAACTCTGAGAGGGTGGAGAGGAGGATCTGATGGTTCACAGTATCAAAGGCAGCAGATAGGTCTAGAAGGATGAGAGCAGAGGAGAGAGAGTTAGCTTTAGCAGTGCGGAGAGCCTCCGTGACACAGAGAAGAGCAGTCTCAGTTGAATGACCAGCCTTGAAACCTGACTGATTTGGATCAAGAAGGTCATTCTGAGAGAGATAGCAGGAGAGCTGGCCAAGAACGGCACGTTCAAGAGATTTGGAGAGAAAGAAAGAAGGGATACTGGTCTGTAGTTGTTGACATCGGAGGGATCGAGTGTAGGTTTTTTGAGAAGGGGTGCAACTCTCGCTCTCTTGAAGACGGAAGGGACGTAGCCAGCGGTCAAGGATGAGTTGATGAGCGAGGTGAGGTAAGGGAGAAGGTCTCCGGAAATGGTCTGGAGAAGAGAGGAGGGGATAGGGTCAAGCGGGCAGGTTGTTGGGCGGCCGGCCGTCACAAGGCGCAAGATTTCATCTGGAGAGAGAGGGGAGAAAGAGGTCAAAGCATAGGGTAGGGCAATGTGAGCAGGACCAGCGGTGTCGTTTCAATTAACAAACAAGGATCGGATGTTGTCGACCTTCTTTTCAAAATGGTTGACGAAGTCATCCGCAGAGAGGGAGGAGGGGGGGAGGGGGAGGAGGATTCAGGAGGGAGGAGAAGGTGGCAAAGAGCTTCCTAGGGTTAGAGGCAGATGCTTGGAAGTTAGAGTGGTAGAAAGTGGCTTTAGCAGCAGAAACAGAGGAGGAAAATGTAGAGAGGAGGGAGTGAAAGGATGCCAGGTCCGCAGGGAGGCTAGTTTTCCTCCATTTCCGCTCGGCTGCCCGGAGCCCTGTTCTGTGAGTTTGTAATGAGTCGTCAAGCCACGGAGCAGGAGGGGAGGACCAAGCAGGTCTGGAGGATAGGGGACATAGAGAGTCAAAGGATGCAGAAAGGGAGGAGAGGAGGGTTGAGGAGGCAGAATCAGGAGATTGGTTGGGGAAGGTTTGAGCAGAGGGAAGAGATGATAGGATGGAAGAGGAGAGAGTAGCAGGAGAGAGAGAGCGAAGGTTGCGACGGCGCAATACCATCTGAGTAGGGGCAGAGTGAGTAGTTTTGGATGAGAGCGAGAGGGAAAAGGATACAAGGTAGTGATCGGAGACTTGGAGGGGAGTTGCAGTGAGATTAGTAGAAAAACAGCATCTAGTGAAGATGAGGTCAAGCGTATTGCCTGCCTTGTGAGTAGGGGGGGACGGTGAGTGGGTGAGGTCAAAAGAGGAGAGGAGTGAAAAGAAGGAGGCAGAGAGAAATGAGTCAAAGGTAGACGTAGGGGGGTTAAAGTCACCCAGAACTGTGAGGGGTGTGCCATCCTCAGGAAAGGAACTTATCAAGGCGTCAAGCTCATTGATGAACTCTCTAAGGGAACCTGGAGGGTGATAAATGGTAAGGATGTTAACCTCTACGGGATAGGTGGCAGTATTGAGAATTTTGGAAAAAATATGTGCCCATTTTTAACTGCCTCCTACACCAACTCAGAAGCTAGAATATGCATATTATTGTTCAGGTTTGGATAGAAAACACCCTAAAGTTTCTAAAACTGTTTGAATGGTGTCTGTGAGTATAACAGAACTCTTATGGCAGGCAAAAACCTGAGAAGGTTTCATGCAGGAAGTACCCTGTCTGGCAAGGTGTTGTTGTTCTTGCTTCTGTTTATTGAAGAGTCAGGATCTTAGCTGTAACGTGACAATTCCTAGGGCTCCAATAGGCTCTCAGAACCCGGGAAAAACCTGAACGATGACGAGGCAGCCTCAGGCTGAAACACAGAATCCCCTTTTCCAAGTGGCCCATCAGAGGACAATGGAATTAGGCGCGTGTGGGATTCGACCCCGTGCAGTATTTTCCTTCGGCTGTTTAGCTAATTGCAGATTCCCGGTCGGAATATTATCGCTTTTTTACGAGAATAATGGCATAAAAATTGATTTTAAACAGCGGTTGACATGCTTCGAAGTACGGTAATGGAATATTTAGAATTTTTTTGTCACGTTATGCGCCATGCGCACGACCGTGATTTACCATTCTGATAGTGTCTAGAACGCACGAACAAAACGCTGCTGTTTGGATATAACGATGGATTATTTGGGACCAAACCTACATTTGTTATTGAAGTAGAAGTCCTGGGAGTGCATTCTGACGAAGAACAGGAAAGGTAAGACCATTTTTCTTATAGGAAATGTGATTTTGTTGAAGGCTAAACTGGGTGGGTGTCTAAATAGCTAGCCCGTGATGGCTGGGCTATGTACTTAGAATATTGCAAAATGTGCTTCATCCGAAAAGCTATTTTAAAATCGGACATATCGAGTGCATAGAGGAGTAATGTATCTATAATTCTTAAAATAATTGTTATGCTTTTTGTGAACGTTTATCGTGAGTAATTTAGTAAATTGTTAGTAAATTCCCCGGAAGTTTGCGGGGGGTATGCTTTTTCTGAACGTCACATGCTAATGTAAAAAGCTGGTTTTTGATATAAATATGAACTTGATTGAACAGACATGCATGTATTGTATAACATAATGTCCTAGGTGTGTCATCTGATGAAGATCATAAAAGGTTAGTGCTGCATTTAGCTGTGGTTTGGGTTTTTGTGACATTATATGCTAGTTTGAAAAATGGGTGTCTGATTATTTCTGGCTGGGCACTCTCCTGACATAATCTAATGTTTTGCTTTCGTTGTAAAGCCTTTTTGAAATCTGATAGTGTGGTTAGATTAACGAGAGTCTTGTCTTTAAATAGCTGTAAAATAGTCATATGTTTAAGAAATTGAAGTAATAGTATTTCAAACGTTTTAAAAATCGCGCCACAGGATTCAACTGGCTGTTACGTAGGTGGGACGAATTCGTCCCGCCGGTCCCATAGAGGTTAATCTTGAATGGGCTGGTGATTTTGACAGCATGGAATTCAAAGGAGGAGATAGACAGATGGGTCAGGGGAGAAAGAGAGAATGTCCACTTGGGAGAGATGAGGATTCCAGTGCCACCACCCCGCTGACCAGATGCTCTCGGGGTGTGCGAGAACACGTGGTCAGACGAGGAGAGAGCATTAGGAGTAGCGGTGTTTTCTGTGGTTATCCATGTTTCCGTCAGTGCCAAGAAGTCGAGGGACTGGAGGGTAGCATAGGCTGAGATGAACTCTGCCTTGTTGGCCGCAGACCGGCAGTTCCAGAGGCTGCCGGAGACCTGGAACTCCACGTGGGTCGTGCGCACTGGGACCACCAGGTTAGAGTGGCAGCGGACACGCGATGTGAAGCGTTTGTATGGCCTGTGCAAAGAGGAGAGAACAGGGATAGACCGACACATAGTTGATAGGCTACAGGAGAGGCTACGCTAATGCAAAGGAGAAAAATTAACTAAACAACTGGGGAAGCGAGAGAGCACTAACAATTCACTGAAACACTAAAACAATCAAATATAACATTTCTAGCTACCACTAGAAATTAAAATTGATGTAAACTACAGTGGTTCAGTGTTTCCAGGAATAGGCTCAAACTTAGTTTATTCCGCTAGATAACTTAGTACAGTATTCTTCCGTGAAAACCCACCCAGTGCACCGTGTCCTATGACGCCGTAGCTAGCATCCTATAACACACGGTTAGCACCAATACTTGCTAACAACAAGCTACCAATGGATCATTCGTGTCCGTGTCTAATTCATAACGCAGAAGTAATTAAACGTTAGCTAGCTAACACAAAGTCAGTACTGCTAGCTACACAAGTGGACTACACATCTCGAATGTTCAGAAAGTTAAGCTAACGTTGCAAAAATCTTATTAACTAAAAATGATACAGCTAGCTGGTAGGGTTAGCTAGCTAGCAGTGGGCGCGTTGTTGACTATGTTAGAGAATGTAGCTGGCTAGCTAACCTCGATAGTTACTCTGTACTACGCCTTTATCTTGATACAAAGATAGCAGATACAAGTATGTAGCTAGCTAACAATACACTAATCAAATCGTTCCAATGTAATGTAATGTAATGAAATGTAATATAAGTTGGCTAGCTAGCTATGGTGTTATGGTGTTGACGCAGTTTCGAAAACGGCGCGAACGAACGAATACAGCTGGCTAGCTAACCTTGTTAGTTCCTCAGAGCTACACCTTTATCCTTGATACAAAGACAGCAGATACAACTATGTAGCTAGTTAACAATACACTAATCAAATCGTTCCAATGTAATGAAATGTAATATTACCCGCGGAGCGAGGTGCAGCACGACCACTCACTCCAGCATCAACACACTACTGTGAGATGGGTGGATCTAAAGCTTAAGAGGGTGTGAACAATGCTGAATGGGTGTAGACAAAGAAGAGCTCTTCACTAGATACCAAAACATTCAAAGGCGATTTTCTCAAAAGTGAGTTTACAAGTTGCAACTTTCAAAGCAAAATAACTTTTCCATTGTTCCTCAAATGCAGTGTATGATATACCATTTTGTAGCTCTGAGTCTCTACTTTTATTCAATGTAAAAAAAAACATTTCACATTTTGCTACATAAGACTGAATCCAGGTGGTGTGTCACGAATGTCAAGTAGATTTTTTGCCAAATTACCGTACAACAGACCATGTATTCATCCTACACACCCTTATAGACTGAAGGATCACCTTCAGTGCTTGGTTGTCTCCAACAAGTCTGTCCCCAAACAATATGATTTGCTGGTTTTAAGCATTAAACTTTCAAATATCTCTTTGTTGACTGTAGCTGGGTGCGATCGTCCTCCATCAGCACTGGTCTGTATCCTACCTGCCCTAAGCTCTCTCCTGGCCCCTTACACTAAGTCTGAATTTGGTGACCTAAACTGGGACATGCTTAAACCACCGGACCTTGTCCTAAAGCAATGGGACTCCCTAAATCTTTATCAGATTATTATCAATCCCACAAAGTATGACTCCAAACACCCAGAAAAGGCTCTTCTCCTCGATGTTATCCTCACAAATAATCCTGATAGGTATCAGTCTGGTGTTTTCTGTAATGACCTTAGTGATCACTCTTCTACAGCCTGTGTTCGTAATGGCTGCTCAGTGAAACGACCTGTCCTGATTTGTCATAGACGCTTGCTAAAAAACTTTTATGAGCAAGCCTTCCTTCATGAACTGGCCTCTGTAAAATGGTGTAGAATCAGCTTGATCCCCTCTGTCAAAGACGCTTGGACCTTCTTTTTTGATATTTTCACTGGTATTGTAAACAAACACACTCACATAAAGAAAATGAGAATTAAAAACAGGTGCAGCCCCTGGTTCGACCGTGATCTTGTAGAGTTACTCTACCTCAAGAATTGCATTGGGCAAAAGTCTCGGCACACGCATACTCAGGCTGATTGGCTATCGTTCAGGAAATTGAAAAATAAGTGGCCTCAGGCTATCCGGAAGGCCAAAGTTGGTTACTTTAAGGAGCAGTTCTCTCTCTGTGGGTCTAACCCCAAGAAGTTCTGGAAAACGGTTAAAGATCTGGAGAATAAACCCTCCTCTTCACAGCTGCCCATGTCCCTTAATGTTGATGATGTGGTTGTTACTGACAAGAAGCACATGACTGAGCTCTTTAATCACCACTTCATTAAATCAGGATTCCTATTTGACTCAGCCATGCCTTCTTGCCAGTCCAACATTTCCAAATCTCCCACCCCTTCTAATGCGACTATCCCCGATGCTTCTCCCTCTTTTTGCCCTGCCCCTCTACAAAATTTCTCCCTGCAGGCAGTCACTGAGTCTGAGGTGCTAAAGGAGCTCCTTAAACTTGACCCTTCTTCTTTAAGGTTGCTGCCCCTATCATCGCCAAGCCTATCTCCAACCTTTTAAACACGTCTCTCCTTTCTGGGGAGATTCCCATTGCTTGGAAGGCAGCCACGGTTCGTGGGGATCTGGGGAGATCAAGCTGATCCTAACTGTTATAGGCCTATTTCTATTTTGCCCTGCTTATCAAAAGTGTTGGAAAAACTTGTCAATAATCAACTGACTGGCTTTCATGATGTCTATAGTATTCTCTCGGGTATGCAATCTCGTTTCCGCTCAGGTTATGGATGTGTCACTGCAACCTTAAAGGTCCTCAATGATGTCACCATTGCCCTTGATATTAAGCATTGTTGTGCTGCTATTTTTTTTACTTGTCCAAAGCTTTTGATATGGCAGACCATTCCATTCTTGTGGGCCGGCTAAGGAGTATTGGTGTCCCTGAGGGGTCTTTGGGCTGGTTTTACTAACTACCTCTCTCCAAGAGTGCAGTGTATAAAGTCAGAAAATCTGCTATCTCAGCCACTGCCTGTCACCAAGGGTGTACCCCAAGGCTTGATCCTAGGCCCCACGCTCTTCTCAATTTACATCAACAACATAGCTCAGGCAGTAGGAAGCTTTCTCATCCATTTATATGCAGAGCATACAGTCTTATTCTCAGCTGGCCCCTCCCCGGATTTTATGTTAACCTCTATGGGACCGGCGGGACGAACCACCTACGTAACAGCCAGTTGAATCCTGTGGCGCAATTTTCAAAACGTTTGAAATGCTATTACTTCAATTTCTCAAACATATGACTATTTTACAGCTATTTAAAGACAAGACTCTCGTTAATCTAACCACACTGTCCGATTTCAAAAAGGCTTTACAACGAAAGCAAAACATTAGATTATGTCAGCAGAGTACCCAGCCAGAAATAATCAGACACCCATTTTTCAAGCTAGCATATAATGTCACAAAAACCCAGAAGACAGCTAAATGCAGCACTAACCTTTGATGATCTTCATCAGATGACACACCTAGGACATTATGTTATACAATACATGCATGTCTGTTCAATCAAGTTCATATTTATATCAAAAACCAGCTTTTTACATTAGCATGTGACGTTCAGAAAAAGCATACCCCCCGCAAACTTCCGGGGAATTTACTAACAATTTACTAAATTACTCACGATAAACGTTCACAAAAAGCATAACAATTATTTTAAGAATTATAGCTACATTACTCCTCTATGCACTCGATATATCCGATTTTAAAATAGCTTTTCGGATGAAGCACATTTTGCAATATTCTAAGTACATAGCCCAGCCATCACGGGCTAGCTATTTAGACACCCACCCAGTTTAGCCTTCATCAAAATCACATTTCCTATAAGAAAAATGGTCTTACCTTTCCTGTTCTTCGTCAGAATGCACTCCCAGGACTTCTACTTCAATAACAAATGTAGGTTTGGTCCCAAATAATCCATCGTTATATCCAAACAGCAGCGTTTTGTTCGTGCGTTCTAGACACTATCAGAATGGTAAATCACGGTCGTGCGCATGGCGCATAACGTGACAAAAAAATTCTAAATATTCCATTACCGTACTTCGAAGCATGTCAACCGCTGTTTAAAATCAATTTTTATGCCATTATTCTAGTAAAAAAGCGATAATATTCCGACCGGGAATCTGCAATTAGCTAAACAGCCGAAGGAAAATACTGCACGGGGTCGAATCGGGCACGCGCCTAATTCCATTGTCCTCTGATGGGCCACTTGGAAAAGGCGATAATGTGTTTCAGCCTGAGGCTGCCTCGTCATCGTTCATGTTTTTCCCGGGCTCTGAGAGCCTATTGGAGCCGTAGGAATTGTCACGTTACAGCTAAGATCCTGACTCTTCAATAAACAGAAGCAAGAACAACAACACCTTGTCAGACAGGGTACTTCCTGCATGAAACCTTCTCAGGTTTTTGCCTGCCATAGGAGTTCTGTTATACTCACAGACACCATTCAAACAGTTTTAGAAACGTTAGGGTGTTTTCTATCCATATATAATAAGTATATGCATATTCTAGTTACTGGGTAGGATTAGTAACCAGATTAAATCGGGTACGTTTTTTATCCGGCCGTGTAAATACTGCCCCCTAGCCCCAACAAGTTAAATGCTCTACAACAAAGCTTTCTTAGTGTCCAACACGCTTTCTCTATCCTTAACCTTGTTCTGAACACCTCTAAAATAAAGGTAATGTGGTTTGGTAAGAAGAATGCCCTTCTCCCCACAGGTGTGATTACTACCTCTGAGGGTTTAGAGCTTGAGGTAGTAATGTTGAATGCACCAAGCTGTCTGTCTAAACTACTGGCACACAGCTTGGACACCCATGCATACACCACAAGACATGCCACAAGTGGTCTCTTCACAGTCCCCAAGTCCAGAACAGACTATGGGAGGCACACAGTATTACATAGAGCCATGACTACATGGAATTCTATTCCACATCAAGTAACTGATGCAAGCAGTAAAATTACATTTAAAACCAGATAAAAAAACACGTTATGGAACAGCGGGGACAATGAAGCAACAAAAACATTGGCACAGACACATGCATACACACACACACACACACACACACACACACACACACACACACACACACACACACACACACACACACGATAACATATGTGCTATACATACACATGGATTTAGTACTGTGGATATGCAAACAGAGGAAGATCTTCAAAAGTAAGTGATTAGAGGCCTGAGGGCACACAGTGTGTTGTGAAATCTCTCAATGTATTGTAATGTTTTTAAAACTTGTTAGGAATAGGGTCTAGGTTCCTGAATTTCCGCCTGACTGACGTGCCAAAAGTGAACTGCCTGTTACTCAGGCCCGGAAGCTAGGATATAATTGGTAGCATTGGATAGAAAACACTTTGAAGTTTCTAAAAATGTTAAAATAATGTCTGATAGTATGAAACTATAACAGAATTGATATGGAAGGCAAAAAGCCGAAGACAATCCAACCGGTAACTTCTATGTAAATCCATCTCCCAGATTGCAATTCCTAAGGCTTTCACTAGATGTCAACAGTCTATTATTCAAGGTTTCAGGCTTGTTTTTTGAAAAACAAACAAGTATTTGAAGTTTTGGGGAGAAGCGCACGGAACAATATCAGTCTTTCGGCGCGCGAGGGAGAGGGCGCAGGCTTACTAATTTTGCTTTCCTATTGAACAAACTACTTTCAGTATGAAATATTATAGTTTATTTACATTTTAGAGTACCTGAGGATTAACCTCTCCGGGCAAGGTGGGATGTTTGCGTCCCACCCTAGACAACAGCCAGTGGAATCCCGTGGCGCGTTATTCAAATACCTTAGAAATGCTATTACTTCAATTTCTCAAACATATGACTATTTTACACCATTTTAAAGACAAGACTCTCGTTAATCTAACCACACTGTCCGATTTCAAAAAGGCTTTACAACGAAAGCAAAACATTAGATTATGTCAGGAGAGTACCCAGCCAGAAATAATCACACACCCATTTTTCAAGCTAGCATATAATGTCACAAAAACCAAAACCACAGCTACATGCAGCACTAAACTTTGATGATCTTCATCAGATGACACGCCTAATACATTATGTTATACAATACATGCATGTTTTGTTCAATCAAGTTCATATTTATATAAAAAAACAGCTTTTTACATTAGCATGTGACTAGCATGTGACTAGCATTCCCACCGAACACTTCCGGTGAATTTACTAAATTACTCACGATAAACGTTCAAGAAAAACATAACAATTATTTTAAGAATTATAGATACAGAACTCCTTTATGCAATCGCGGTGTCCGATTTTAAAATAGCTTTTCGTTGAAAGCACATTTTGCAATATTCTGAGTAGATAGCCCGGCCATCACAGGCTAGCTATTTTGACACCCACCAAGTTTGGTACACACCAAACTCATATTTACTATAAGAAAAATTGGATTACCTTTGCTGTTCTTCGTCAGAATGCACTCCCAGGACTTCTACTTAAACAACAAATCTTGGTTTGGTTCCAAATAATCCATAGTTATATCCAAATAGCGCCGTTTTGTTCGTGCGTTCAAGACACTATCCGAAGGGTAAAGAAGGGTGACGCGCCCGGCGCGTTTCGTGACAAGAACTTTCAAAATATTCCATTACCGTACTTCAAAGCATGTCAAACGCTGTTTAAAATCAATTTTTATGCGATTTTTCTCGTAAAAAAGCGATAATATTCTGACCGGGAGTCGTTGTTTTCGTTCAAAGAGAGAGAAAGTAAAATGGACTCTTCACAATGCACGCGCGCTCCCGTCTCATTGTTCTCAGATCGACCACTTACCAAATGCGCTACTGTTTTTCAGCCAGAGACTGGAGAGTCATCATTCAACGTTCTGGCGCCTTCTGAGAGCCTATGGGAGCCTTAGAAAATGTCACCTTACAGCAGAGATCCTTTGTTTTGGATAGAGATAACAAAGAAGGCCAAGAAATGGTCAGAGAGGGCGCTTCCTGTTTGGAATCTTCTCAGGTTTTGGCCTGCCAAATTAGTTCTGTTATACTCACAGACACAATTCAAACAGTTTTAGAAACTTTATGGCAGGCAACAACCTGAGAAAAATCCAAGCAGGAAGTGAAAAGTCTGAGAATTGTAGTTCTTCTTTTGATTCTCTATCGAAGCTACTTTGTCTGTGGGGTGACGTTGCACTTCCTAAGGCTTCCATTGGCTGTCTAAAGCCTTCAGAACGTGGTTTGAGCATTTTCCTGTCACTGGGCAGATAATAGGAGCTCAGTTACTGAGTGGTCTGCCTGGCAACAAAGGGATTGGATATGCACGGTCACGCAAGCATGCCGTTTCTTCTTTTTCTTCTTGAATGAATATGCTATTGTCCGGTTGGAATATTATCGCAATTTTACATTAAAAATACCATAAAGATTGATTTTTAACAGCGTTTGACATGCTTCTAAGTACGGTAATGGAACATTTTGACTTTTCGTCTCTCATTCCGCGCTCGCACGTTATGCCTTTGGATAAGTGATCTGTACTCACGAACAAAACGGAGGTATTTGTACATAAATATGGATTATTTTGAACAAAAACATCATTTCTTGTGGAAGTAGCAGTCCTGGGAGTGCATTCTGATGAAGATCAGCAAAGGTAAGAGAATATTTCTAATACTAATTCTGAGTTTAGGTTGCCCCGAACTTGGCGGGTGTCTGAATAGCTCACCGTGATGGCTGAGCTATGTACTCAGAATACTGAAAAATGTGCTTTCTCCGTAAAGCTATTTTAAAATCTGACACAGCGGTTGCATCCAGCGGTAGTCTATCTATAATTCTTAAAATAATTGTTATATATTTTGTCAACGTTTATGATGAGTATTTTTGTAAATTGATGTGCACATTCACCGGACGTTTTGGTGGGAATACATTTTCTGAACATCACGCACCAATGTAAAATGCTGTTTTTGGATATAAATATGAACTTTAGCGAACAAAACATACATGTATTGTGTAACATAATGTCCTAGGAGTGTCATCTGATGAAGATTGTCAAAGGTTAGAGCCTTCCCTGTAGCTCAGTTGGTAGAGCATGGTGTTTGCAACACCAGGGTTGTGGGTTCGATTCCCACGGGGGGCCAGCACAGAAAAAAAAAATGTATGAAATGTATGCATTCACTACTGTAAGTCGCTCTGGATAAGAGCATCTGCTAAAATGTAAAAAAAAATGTAAAAATGTAGAGCTTCATTTAGCTGTGTTTTGGGTTTTATTGACACACGTCCTTGCTTGGAAAATGGCTGTGTGATTATTTTTGTCTATGTACTCTCCTAACATAATCTAATGTTTTGCTTTCGCTGTAAAGCCTTTTTGAAATCGGACAATGTGGTTACATCAAGGAGAAGTGTATCTTTAAAATGGTGTAAAATAGTTGTATGTTTGAGAAAGTTGAATTATGACATTTTGTTGTTTTTGAATTTGCCGCCCTGATATTTCACTGGCTGTCCCACCTAGCCCATAGAAGTTAAATGATATAAGACACTTGTATGTTCATGAATGTTTGAATTGCGCGCACTCCAATTTCACCGGATGTTGTCGGCTGGTGTCCCGCCTATCCCTAAGAAGTTTTAAAATTGTATGAACTGCCTTAATTTTGCTGGACCCCACGAAGAAGAGCTGCTGCTTTGACATGAGGATCTTAAAAAATTACAAATACAAATACAAACTGGACAGTTATATCTCAATCTCTTCATTCAAAGACTCAATCATGGACACCCTTAATGACAGTTTTGGCTGCTTTGTGTGATGTATTTTTGTCTCTACCTTCTTGCCCTCTGTGCTGTTGTCTGCGCCCAATAATGTTTGTTCCATGTTTTGTGCTGCAACCACGTTGTGTTGTCATGTGTTGATGCCTTGCTATGTTGTTGTCTTAGGTCTCTCTTTATGTAGTGTTGTAGTGTCTCTCTTGTTATGTGTTTTGTCCTATATTTATATAGGCCCCCGCAAGAGGCCTTTTGCCTTTTGGTAGGCCATCATTCTAAATAAGAATTTGTTCTTAACTGACTTGCCTAGTTTAATGAAGGTTAAATAAAAAAATATAAATACACAAACTAAACAAAAGTGAAGTCTTCTCATGCTTTGTTGAGTTCAAAAAAGCTTTTGACTCAATTTGGCATGAGGGTCTGCTATATAAGTTGATGGAAAGCGGTGTTGGGGGGAAAACATACAACATTATAAAATCCATTTACAAAAACAACAAGTGTGTGGTTAAAACTGGCAAAAAAACACACAGATTTCTTTCCTCAGGGTGAGACAGGGATGCAGCTTGAGCCCCACCCGCTTCAACATACAGTACCAGTTAAAAGTTTGGACACACCTACTCATTTTCTACATTGTAGAATAGTAATGAAGACATCAAAACCATGAAATAACACATATGGAGAATCATGTAGTAACCAACAAATTGTTAAACAAATCAAAAAATATTTTATATTTGAGGTTCTTCAAAGTAGCTACCCTTTGCATTGATGACAGCTTTGCACACTTAGCATTCTCTCAATCAGCTTCATGAGGTAGTCACTTGGAATGCATTTCAATTAACAGGTGTGCCTTGTTAAAAGTTCATTTGTGGAATTTCTTGCCTTCTTAATGCGTTTGAGACAATCAGTTGTGTTGTGACAAGGTAGGGGTGGTATACAGAAGATAGCCCTATTTGGTAAAAGGTCAAGTCCATATTATGGCAAGAAGAGCTTAAATAGAAAAGAGAAATGACAGCCCATCATTACTTTAAGACATGAAGGTCAGTCAACCTGGAACATTTCAAGAACTTTGAATGTTTCTTCAAGCGCAGTTACAAAAACCATCAAGCGCTATGATGAAACTGGCTCTCGTGAGAACCGCCACAGGATAGGAAGACCCAGTTACCTCTGCTGAAAAGGATAAGTTCATTAAAGTTAACTGCACTTCAGACTGCTTCTCAAATAAATGCTTCAAAGACTTCAAGTAACAGACATATCTCAACATCAACTGTTCACAGGAGACTGCATGAATCAGGCCTTCATGGTTGAATTGCTGCAAAGAAACCAGTACTAAAGGACAGCAATAAGAAGAAGAGATTTGCTTGGGCCAAGAAACACGAGCAATGGACATTAGACTGGTGGAAATCTGTCCTATGGTCTGATGAGTCCAAATTTTAGATTTTTGGTTCCAACCGCTGTGTCTTTGTGAGATGAAGCATGGAGGAGGTGTGTTGGTGTGGTGGTGCTTGTTGGTGCCAATGATCCAAAACACACCTCCAGAATGTTTAACCTCTACGGCAGTGGTTCCCAAACTTTTATAGTCCCGTACCCCTTCAAACATTCAACTTCCAGCTGCATACCCCCTCTAGCAGCAGGGTCAGCACACTCTCAAATGTTGTTTTTGCCATCATTGTAAGCCTGCCGCACACACACACACTATACGATACATTTATTAAACATAAGAATGAGTGTGAGTTTTGGTCACAACCCGGCTCAAGGGAAGTAAGAAACTATAAATAACAGACGCCTCATAAGTCCTCAATTGGCAGCTTCATTAAATAGTACCCGCAAAACACCAGTCTCAACGTCATCAGTGATGAGGCGACTCTGGGATGCCCCATTTCTTTTATTTTTCTTGGCCAGTCTGAGATATGGCTTTTTCTTTGCAACTCTGCCTAGAAGGCCAGCATCCCGGAGTTGCCTCTTCACTGTTGACGTTGAGACTGGTGTTTTGCGGGTACTATTTAATGAAGCTGCCAGTTGAGGACTTATGAGGCGTCTGTTTCTCAAACTAGACACTCTAATGTACTTGTCCTCTTGCTCAGTTCTGCACCGGGGCCTCCCATTCCTCTTTCTATTCTGGTTAGGGCTAGTTTGCGCTGTTCTGTGAAGGGAGTAGTACACAGCGTTGTACGAGATCTTCAGTTTCTTGGCATTTTCTCGCATGGAATAGCCTTCATTTCTCAGAACAAGAATAGACTGACGAGTTTCAGAAGAAAGTGCTTTGTTTCTGGCCAATTTGAGCCTGTAATCAAACCCACAAATGCTGATGCTCCAGATACTCAAATAGTCTAAAGTTGGCCAGTTTTATTGCTTCTTTAATCAGGACACAGTTTTGATCAATTAGACTTTTAAAATGATAAACTTGGATTAGCTAACACAACGTGCCATTGGAACACAGGAGTGATGGTTGCTGATTATGGGCCTCTGTACACGTAAGTAGATATTCCATAAAAAATCTGCCGTTTCCAGCTACAATAGTCCTTTACAACATTAAAAATGTCTACACTGTACTTCTGATCAATTTTATGTTATTTTAATGGACAGAAAATGTGCTTTTCTTTCAAAAACAAGGACATTTCTAAGTGAGCCCAAACTTTTGAACGGTAGTGTAGTTGCGGAGAGTCCCTGTAATCCTAGATTCAGATCATTTAGGTGAGAAAAAACATCACCCAGATAGGCCAGTCGTGTGAGAAAGTCATCATTATGCAAGTGAAGACAAGTGAAAATTATGGTCAGTAAAGAAAACTTTAAGCTCGTCTCTCAATTAAAAAAAAACTTGTCAATACTTTCCCATTGATAACCAGCGCACTTCTGTATGTTGTAAAAGTGTTACATGGTTGCTGTCCATATCATTACGTAATGCAGAAAATACACGAAAGTTCAGGGGCCTTGCTTTAACAAAGTTAACCATTTTCACTGTAGTGTCCAAAACATATTTCAAGCTGTCAGGCATTCCCTTGGCAGCAAGAGCCTCTCGGTGGATGCTGCAGTGTACCCAAGTGGCATCGGGAGCAACTGCTTGCGCGCGCGTTACCATTCCACGATGTCTCCCTGTCATGGCTTTTGCGCCATCAATACAGATACCAACACATCTTGACCACCAAAGTCCATTTGATGTCATAAAGCTGTCCAGTACTTTAAAAATATCCTCTCATATTGTCTTGGTTTCCAGAAGAGGATGTCTTCCTTAATTGACCCCCCATAAACGTAACGGACACATACCAGAAGCTGTGCCTGGGCCGCCACGTCTGTTGACTCATCCAACTGCAACGCATATAATTCACTGGCTTGTATGCGAAGCAGTAAATGTTTCAAAACATCTCCTGCCATGTCACGGTTCTAAGGGGATTAATGTGCTTCATTTTAAGAAGTTATCTGGCCACCTTTAGTTGTGATACAAACCTTACAAAACATGCTAAATAATATATGTGTGAAATTAGTTTTGATTTAGAATGGACAATTATCATTCACCTCTCTCAGAACAGGGGCATGAAAAAACAAAAGTTGTGATACAAACCTTATCAAAACATTTTGGCCTATGGGCTCGGCTACAGGAGGTGTGCGACTAGGATTTGAAAAAGTCTACAAAAAAAGGCATGCGCTGTTTCTTGCCTAACTGTACAAGCTGGGCATCATTCACAACTTATAATATATAATTCATAAGTAATAGGCTAATACTGTCACCCAACAGACTTTTCTTAATTTAATGTTGTCTTTACATATACTAAATAATATATGTGTGAAATTAGTTTTGATTTAGAATGGACAATTATCATTCACCTGTCTCGGAACAGGGGCATGGGAACACAAAAAATAAATGTCAACTATACACTTAAATAGTGAACGGAGGACGCTTTTCCCATGGTTCATTTTCATGCCAGCCAGGTAGGCTGGCATGAAGGTAGGCCAGGTAGGCTTGCTTAATATTAGGAAAGTTGATAAATAAATATAGTAGGCCTAGTCTATAGAAAGCTGGTGGGATCCTCCTCTTTCTAATAGAGGTCATCAAAACTGTTTTTCTTACGCAATTGCATAGCCTATAGAAATTTTGCGTAACATGAGCTCATGGGCTCTCATGAAGTGTTTGATTAGATTTTTGATTACATTTCCATTGATGTCAGAGTGATTAGAGGGACAATAAGAGTGCTGAGTACCAGGCAGTTAGCAAGTTTGGTAAGCTACTATTGGCCATCAGCAGCATCCAAACTTGGAGAAGCTTAATTACCGTGACTAAACGGTCACATGAAATTTGACTACCGCCATGACTTGTGATCGCCGGTGTGTTGGTAATACAGTCACCATAACAGCCCTACTCTGAAGTCAAATGTTTACTGTTTGCAGATGATCTGGTGCTTCTGTCCCGAACCAAGGAGTGCCTACAGCTATAGTTATAGAACCCATTAGCCTTTATGGTTGTTTAGTCTGGGGTCCACTCACCAACCAAATAATTCACAAAAAGGGACAAACATCAAATTGAGACTTTGCATGCAGAATTCTGCAAAAACATCCTCCATGTACAACGTAAAACCCCAAACAATACATGCAGAGCAGAATTAGGATGATTCCCACTAATTATCAAAATCCAGAAAAGGGCCTACAGCAATAAAAAAGATCCAGAAAAGAGCAATTAAATTCTACAACTACGTAAAAATAAGTGATTATCAAGCCTTCCATAACAAAGCCCTCACCTAAAGAGAGATGAACCTGGAGAAGAGTCCCCTCTACCAGCTGGTACGGGGACTCTGTTCATAAACACAAACAGGCCCCACAGAGCCCCAAGACAGCAACACAATTAGACTCAATCAAATTATGAGAAAACAAAAAGACAATTACTTGACCTATTGGAAAGTATTTACAAAAAAACTGAGCAAACTGGAAAGCTATTTGGCCCTAAATAGAGAGTAAACCATAGCAGAATACCTGTCCACTGTGACTGACCCAAAATGAAGGAAAGCTTAGACTATGTACAGACTCAGTGAGAGGCCAGCGTAGGCAGACCTGGCTCTCATGAGAAGACAGGCTATGTGCACACTGCCCACAAAATGAGGTGGAGACTGAGCTGTACTTCCTAACCTCCTGCCAAATGTATGACCATATTTGGGACACATATTTGCCTCAGATTACACAGACCTACAAAGAATTTGAAAACAAATCCAAATTTAATAAACTCCCAAATCTATTGGGTGAAATACCACTGTGCCATCACAGCAGCAAGATTTGTGACCTGTTGCCACAAGAAAATGGCAACTAGTAAAGAACAAACAACATTGTAAATACTGCAACTATTTGCACGTCTTTATAACACTGTACATAGCCATAATATGAAATGTCTCTATTCCTTAGAAAATGTTGTGAGTAATGTTTACTGTTAATTTTGTATTTCACTTTTTTGATTATCTATTTCATTTTCTTTGGCAATGTAAGCATATGTTTCCCATGGCAATAAAGCCCTTTGAATTGAATTAGAGAGAGAGAGAGAGAGAGAGAGAGAGAGAGAAGACGAGGGCGATAAGAGTGGGAGAAAAGACAGTGGGATGGTGGGTGGGGTTACAGTGAAAGGAAGCTAGGTAAGTGGAAACCCAGGTGCACTATAAACCCCAGAGAAGATGATAGGTTGGGTGGAGTTGATCATTTCCCTTCAGGGTGACTTAAATTGACATGTCTCCTGCTATCATAAAGTAGAGGTGATAGAGAGGTGAGGAAGCCATAACTTACAGTACCCACAGAGATTAATCCTTTGTCCTCTCCCTGCTGTGAATAAAGCCTCTCTAGACTCAGTTTACACATCAAGTCTAAAAGCGCTTACAGACAGGCTGTGGTAAACGCAAATTTAACTGATACAAAATCCGCCTACTGTGTGTAGAGACCACCGGTCCCGGTTGTTGTCAGCTCCAATGTTAAAATATTGTTTGATCGGTTGACAAGATTAAGTCTGCTCCTTGGTCAACAATGCACGGTGGGCGCTCAAGACTAGTTTCATATTTTGGCGCCTCAAGCGCTGATCCATTGGCGACACTCACGGGAGTGAGTACCTCGAACCGTGCCCCTTGCAAAACTGCTTGCTCTTTGCTGCACGCCGCTCTACTCCCATTGGTCCATTGGTCCGTCTGTAAGCTCCTAAACGTGTCCCCTTTGTCTGCTCAGAAACAAACAAAAGCTCACGAACAGTGGTGGTGACAGCTTTCTACACAGAGGTAGACACGCACTTACGTGCACACGTTCACACACACACACACACACACACACACACACACACACACAGTGCTGTGCTGCAGGAAAGTCCTTATAAGTCTCTGGTGTTAAAGCTGTTACAGAAACGCAGGTGCTGCTGGTAATCTTATCTGAGTGATCTCCCACCAGGCCAGTAGAAAGAAACACACAGGAAGAAAAAAAAAACACACAGGAGGGGCCGCACAAAGACCCTACTCACATTCTAGGTGTGTGCGCGCACACCTACCGTATTGTGTGTGTACTCAATTGTCATACCTGAGTAAAAGTCAAGATACCTTAAAAGAAAACTATTAGTCGCTTTTTTAAATTGCTAACAAGCATCGTCAATATTGAAGCCACTTTTTCAAAACTCTTCTCACAGTCTGCATTACCAACATGCATCTTGGCCAAACAGTTAATCTCGCCTCCAAAACTCCCTCAAACCACCAAAACTCTTCATACATGTCTCAAAAATAAGCTTGTTCGACCATAACACACGTAACACAATTCTTACTCTGAAAGCATACATTGTCACTCATAACACACTGACCTAAAAAAAAACACTAACAGGGAGCATTACATAAATGATGAACTTTTCTCTTTGAAGTTTGAATGATTTTTCACATAAATCAGTATTTCATTTTAGAATAAGAATAACACCGTTTCACTTTATTGACTGTACTAAAGTATATGTCACAAGAATTAATCAGAAATGCAGCAATTTGCTTCAAAAGCCTTTATTTTTTCTGTATAGTAATTTACTTGTGAAAAAACGAATTGCTGAAATGTAATAATAATTATAAGAAAAACATCAACATGTCTAGTATAATCACTCAAACTGTACAGTACTGTGAGGGTTCTAGTTCTCATCAACATATATAGTATAATCACTCATACTGTACACTACTGTGAGGGTTCTAGTTCTCATCAACATGTCTAGTATAATCACTCATACTGTAAAGTACTGTGAGGGTTCTAGTTCTCATCAACATGTCTAGTATAATCACTCATACTGTAAAGTACTGTGAGGGTTCTAGTTCTCATCAACATATATAGTATAATCACTCATACTGTACACTACTGTGAGGGTTCTAGTTCTCATCAACATGTCTAGTATAATCACTCATACTGTAAAGTACTGTGAGGGTTCTAGTTCTCATCAACATATATAGTATAATCACTCATACTGTACACTACTGTGAGGGTTCTAGTTCTCATCAACATGTCTAGTATAATCACTCATACTGTAAAGTACTGTGAGGGTTCTAGTTCTCATCAACATGTCTAGTATAATCACTCATACTGTAAAGTACTGTGAGGGTTCTAGTTCTCATCAACATATATAGTATAATCACTCATACTGTACACTACTGTGAGGGTTCTAGTTCTCATCAACATGTCTAGTATAATCACTCATACTGTAGAGTACTGTGAGGGTTCTAGTTCTCATCAACATGTATAGTATAATCACTCATACTGTACAGTGCTGTGAGGGTTCTAGTTCTCATCAACATGTATAGTATAATCACTCATACTGTACAGTACTGTGAGGGTACTAGTTCTCATCAACATGTATAGTATAATCACTCATACTGTACAGTACTGTGAGGGTTCTAGTTCTCATCAACATGTATAGTATAATCACTCATACTGTACACTACTGTGAGGGTTCTAGTTCTCATCAACATATTTAGTATGATCACTCAAACTGTACAGCACTGTGAGGGTTCTAGTTCTCGTTCTCTCCTGCATTTGGCCACAAGTTCTCATCAACATCACATCTTATGTCTTCTCTGGCGATGCCTCTTGGAAAGTATCTTCTGGAATGTCTAATCCAACCCTGGCAGTATTCAGGAGAAGTGTCTCCACACCCTGCGTTCGTGGCATCCAGTAAGGACATCTGGTCATGTGGATGGTGGTCATAAACCTTCCACCTCCACGCAGAGAAAAACTCCTCTATGGGGTTTAGGAAGGGGGAGTATGGAGGCAGGAATAGTACTGACATCCTGGGATGTGCAGCAAACCAGTCTGTGACTGCAGCAGAGTAGTGGAATGCCACATTATCCCACACAACAACGAAGGTAGGGGGAGGTTCTTGCCCCTCTCTCCTCCGCTGGCACAAGTCGATTATGCAGGTTATCCAGAAAATAAATTAGCCTCTTTGTATTGTAGGGGCTAATAAGGGGTTTGTGTAACAGCAAACCGTCATTGGACAGTGCTGCACACATTGTGATGTTAGCTCCTCTCTGGCCTGGGACATCCACGGTTTCTCTCTGTCCAATCATATTTCTTCCCCTGCGGCGTGTTTTTGCCAGGTTGAATCTAGCTTCATCCTCAAAGATGAATGTATGTGCAGTTTGCCTGGCTTCCATCTCCATTACTCTCTAAAATACAGTAAATCCACAGTTTTACAGTACTTTACATTATGCATAGCTGTGTATGTACCCTGTTAGGTTATTGAACAGACATCTTACCTGGACATATTGATAGTAGAGTTCTTTTACACGTTCACCGTTTCTCTCAAAGGGTACAGTGTACAACTGCTTCATCCTTATTTTATGTTTCTCTAAGAATCTGGCAATTGTCGTTGTGCTGACCGTATTTACATTCCCAAAAGTGATAGTCTGCCAGCACTCTGTCCCGAATTTCCAGCCGTTTTATTGCATTGTTGGCAAATGACCATGTCAACAATGGCAATTTCCTGCGCATCTGATAGTATTCTGCCTCTCCCTCCTGTGGGAGGCAACCTTTGGATCCTACTGTAAAACACAAAACAATCAATATATTTCAAAATGTCAGTACATGTAAAAATGTGAACATACTGTATTGTACTGTGATATGTAGTTCAATTATCATTGCAGGACGCACATCTCGCCTGTTGTTTTGCCGGAAAATTCTTACGATTGATGCAACTGTTGAATGCTGAAAATTTGGTTGCACCCTTAAGCCGGCCTCTCTCAAAGAGAGTCCATGGTTTACAACATGGTCAATAATTGTAGCCCTTATCTCCTCAGAGACCACCGCTCTTGGTCTTCCTCTCCTTTGTCCTCCACGCATTCTCCCTCTCCCTGCCACTCTTCTTTCCCCACCAACCTGTCTTCCTTGATCCATGTGTAACCCTCTCACCAGGCTCGAATATGACTCTCACAATATTAACTTATGCAGAGTATCTCAGCAGCATGGGATGTTAGGTGAGAAGGACATCTCCAATAAGAATTCCTATTGTAAACTATCTAGGGTTATGACAATAGGGTATTAACTTCAGAATAAATGATTATAGGTTTTTGTTATTGAATCAGGATAGACCATCCCATGCATTAAATTAAATTGAGACAATCAATGACTCCACCAACTCAATATACATAACGTTCCATATGTGTATTAGAACATTGTCAAACACAAATACATTTTCAGACACAACAAAAGAAATAGAAAATAATAAACCCCAATGAGTCCAAATTATTTCAAGTTCGCTTAAATAAACCGTTGGCGCGCGTTGGAGCTCAAAAAATGATGACACCCAAAAATATCTTGAAGCACCTCACGTGGTGGTTACTCACTGCTTGGTAGATATTCCCTCAGCGAAGTATGGCAATTCCATGTAGGTTTCCTCACAAAGTCCAAGGCAAGCACAGCTACCCATGCAGACCGTACTCCTTAGCCGTAACCGATATCCCATGGGAACACGAACTCGTTAAGCTTCCCAAGCAATTATCTCCCAGTGTCACACGATGCTAGGCTAACCTCAATGCTGACAAATACCTCCACGACGAGACGGTAGCTTCAGTCTTTACTGAGTTTTAACAAAATTATAACAACTCTTTTATAAAATAAAACATGTATTTCCCTTCATATCCTAGTAGGTATGGGTTTTGTTCTAGTTCTGTCGTCTTCTTTTATCATTAATTTACCAATCGTCCTAAGGTAAAAACGTCCATCCTTTTCATCAACGTCTTTTTCTCTCTTTTTTTTCCCCCAGGCCTCCCGTTAACCAGGTCAAATCCCATTGGCCACAACTTAACGAGCAACCTTATTGGTCAAAACTTACAATTCAAAGTAAAACAAACTATTCACTTATACATTAAATAAATATTTCTTCAAAAGCATAATGCATTAACAACATTACAGGTTAGGAGTAATTCAATTATCTTTTAAATATATAACCAATTAATTATAACAAATAAACTCAATACCTGGTTCAAACAAGGGTATTACACTCTCCCCCCACCAAAATTAGGCATGTCCTCATGACTTGTAAACACACAGTTGAAAAGTAATAAGTAACCGTGTCAACTCTTAACTGTCTACAACCTACAACTAAGACAAATCTTGTTAGATAATTGAAAAGGAGATACATTTGTATTTCCCTTATCCAATCCACTTGTATAGTGTGGAACAATATCTGACAACTGGGGCTAGACTTGGAACTCCAGGTTTATCATAGGTAAGTAGTACAGGAGCTTTCTTTATTCTCTGAGATCTTCGTATCCCTGGTCCTATTTCCTCTGAAATTTCCACTTCTCCTTGAACTTCTTGTTCCTCTTCTTGAATCTCCTCCATTGAATTAGATGTCTCATTATCATCTGCTTCAACTCCAGTTGCGACCTTAGCTTCTTGACTGGACTCTATTGCTTCTCCAACTTGTTCTGTTCTTTCAGATTCCCCTGTCATTTGATTCCAGACTATGTCTAGGTCCAAGCTAAACGGTTCCGACATCTCTTCCACTTCTCGGCTCATACAATTTGTATTAGGCACGTCATACCATACTCCGATGTCCTCATCTTCTGAGTCAAAATCCTTCTCATCTTTTGGATTCTTAACCTCTTCAACTTTCTCATTATTCTGAGGAGTACATTTCCCAGGCAACTTTTCATTTCCCTTTCTCGTCCTCCTTCTTTGCAGGGTCCTTCTACGAGGAGTTAGTTCTATGTTAACCACAGGTTCTAGGCGCACTTTCTGCCCCAGTGGTAGCAGGTGATTCCGATGAAGAATCTTATTGGGTCCATCTCCACTTTCAGGCTTCAAACGAAACACAGGTACGTTTGACATCTGACTCTCCACCACATATGGCGTAGAAACCCAGCGATCTGCCAGCTTATGTTTTCCATGCAGTCCTAGATTCCGTATAAGAACTCTGTCTCCAGGCATAAGTTGCGTGTAGCGAATCTTCTTATCATATCGCTGTTTGTTTTCATGGTTTTGCTTTCCAGCAGTGCTCTCAGCAACTTTGTAAGCAGCTTGTAACTGTTTCTTCATATCAGATACATACTTGAGGTATGTTCTCTCTGATGAGCTATCACTCGAGACTCCAAAACAGATATCAACGGGCAATCTAGCTTCACGTCCAAACATCAGAAAATAGGGCGAGTAGCCAGTCGCTTCATTCCGAGTACAGTTATACGAGTGCACTAGATGACCAATATACTGACTCCATTTTTTCTTTTGAGTAGGATCAAGAGTTCCAAGCATGTTCAACAAGGTTCGGTTGAATCTCTCGGGTTGTGGATCTCCTTGAGGGTGATATATGGTGTTGTCCTTGACTTCTCCACTCCAAGCATATTCAGTAGCTCACGGATGAGTCGACTTTCAAAATCTCTACCTTGATCGCTATGCATCCTCTTCGGAAGACCATAATGGATGAAGAACCTTTCCCACAATACTTTGGCGACAGTGGATGCTTTCTGATCCTTCGTAGGAAAAGCTTGAGCGTATCTCGTGTAATGATCCGTAATGACCAGGACATTCTCTATGTTACTTGAGTCAGGCTCAATGGACAGGAAATCCATACACACAAGGTCCATAGGTCCCTCACTTTGCATATGACCAAGTGGAGCAACAATCTTTGGAAGTGTTTTCCTCTGTACACAGCGAGCACAGGACTTACAGTAGTCCTCTACTTCCATCTTCATGCGTGGCCAGTAGAACCGATCTCTGACAAGTCCATAAGTCTTGTCAAATCCTAAATGACCTGAGTCATCATGCAGCGACTTGAGAACAATAGTTCTGAACTTCTCTGGAAGTAGTAACTGAGCACGACGAGTTTCGTTTGGCGGATGCGTGATCCTGTACATAACTCCATCTTCCATCTTTAGCTTCTCCCACTCTCTCAGGAGCAAAGAGATTAATGGATGTTTGGTCTTTGTCACCCTGGTAACATCATGTTTATTAAGAGCAACCCACATCTCTCCCAAACAAGGGTCTTCTTGTTGCGATGCAGAAAGTTCCACAGTGCTCAATCTGGGCATTTGAGACTTCAACATGCTCAGGTTACAGTATGCTTGAGGCAAAGCATGCATAGAGGCTCCCAACTGATCAATCACTCTACTAGATAATCCAGGAGTTACTCTAACAACATTAGACATCTGGCACATGGCTCGGACACCAGATGCAGGAATGTCTCTCCAATCTTGTTCCACTGCAGATTGCTGATGAGAGCGGCGAGATAAAGCATCGGCATCTATGTTCTGCCTGCCGGGCCTGTACTTGAGACTAAAGTCATAGGTAGACAACGCAGCTAGCCAACGATGACCAGTGGCATCCAATTTTGCGGACGTGAGGACATATGTCAATGGGTTGTTGTCTGTTCTAACCTCAAACTTGGCCCCATACAGGTAATCGTGTAGTTTGTCAACCACGGCCCACTTCAACGCAAGAAACTCTAACTTGTGAGCTGGGTAGTTCCGTTCAGAAGCGGTTAGGCTTCGACTCACAAATGCCACGGGACGCGGACCCTCACCTTGATCTTGGTACAGTACTCCTCCTAACCCTTCGCGGCTAGCATCTACATGGAGAACGTATGGTAACTGAGGATCAGCAAAACCCAACACAGGAGCTTTTGTGAGGCTTTCCTTCAGTGTCTCGAATGCTAATTCACACTTCGCATCCCACCTTGATCCAAATGGTTCTGAGGGGTTAAGGTAGGCTTTCTCCTCCTTAGACTTTCTTCCTTTCTTGGCAGAGGGAAGATATCCACATAAGAGCTGATTCAGGGGGTAACTGACTTTAGAATAGTCTTTCACAAATCTTCTGTAATATCCACAGAATCCTAGGAAAGAACGCAGAGCAGTCACAGTTTCAGGCTTTGGCCACGTGGTGACAGCTTCAATCTTTGAGGGGTCTGTAGCCACTCCATTCTGGGATATGATATGTCCAACATAGTTGACAGATGTGCGGCAAAACTGACACTTGTCAAGGGACAGTTTTAGACCTTCACTTTTCAAGCGGTCTAACACCTTCAGTAACCTCTGCTCGTGTTCCTCTAGCGTCCTTCCAAACACGATTAAGTCATCGAGGTACACAAGAACTTCGAGTAGGTTCATGTCTCCAACTGTCTTTTCCATGACACGTTGAAATGTTGCAGGTGCTCCGGACACACCCTGTGGCATCCTCTCAAATTGGTAAAATCCAACTGGACAGATAAATGCAGTCTTCTCTTTATCTGTATCGCCCATCGGAATCTGATAGTATCCACTTCTGAGATCTAACACACTGAACCATTTGCTTCCACTCAAACATGTCAGAGCGTCCTCCACACGTGGGACTGTGTACTGATCTGGAACAGTGCGCTTGTTGAGAGTCCTATAATCAACACACATACGTATGGTGCCATTTTTTTTCCTCACCACCACAATAGGAGACGCATAGGGGCTTCTCGACTCAGATATGATCCCAGAACTTTTCAAGTTATTAAGGTGCTTCCTCACATCTTCAACGTCAGCTGGGGCCAAGCGGCGAGATCTCTCCCTAAACGGTTTGTCTTCAGTAACTCTGATGGTGTGGTGAGTACTCTTTGAACAACCCACATCAAACTCATGTGTTGAGAACACTTCTTTCCGTTCCATCATCTTTTCACATAACCTCTTCTTCCATCCTTCAGGCACTGAAGAATCTCCAAAGTTGAATGAAGAAGACGTCAGTCTCTCAGGTGAATCCTGCTTACTTTTCAATGGGACACCCGGAGCAACATCTACAGGAAACAGATGAGCAATAGGCGTACCTCGTTTAAGGGTGATCTCCTTTGTCGAGACATTCCTGACAGTAAGAGTGATTCTTCTAGATGACACAACTGCAACCGTCTGGATTTCAGGCCTCACTAGAAGTTCGTCGGGGAACCGGGGTTCTTCAGGCCTCTCTACCAGAATGGCTTGAGTAGAAGGTATCCCAGGAAACTTTGGAATTCCAGTAACTCTCATCTGCCCACCAGGTGGCAGGGTGACAGGTTTTGTCTGTGCGAACCAGACCGTTCCTCTTTTCTCTTCATCATCAGTTGAGCTTTCTATCAGCCTCTCATATGCCTCTTTGATAGCAGGATGAACTTGTAGTGTGCTAAGGAAACCTTCACCTTCCTTTTCTTTGCAAGCAGTCATAAGTCTCCTCACTACAGATGTATTGGTGCCGACCAGAATAGAAACGTCACCTTTCATGGCCGGATCTGGACATACCAACACAAGTGCTTCCATGGTCTCTGCTACACCCACAACCGATCCTGAGAACTCAAGCTTGAGTGACAAATAGCCATCATATGGATACTGATCAGAGCTAAGGCCCCATATCTCTAAGTTTCCTATAGGAATCAATGGCAAATGCGTCAAGTACTTGTCATAAAAGGATCTGTACAGTAGAGTAATCTGAGAACCACTATCTAGTAAAGCTTTAGCATAGATACCTTCAATCTGTACAGGAACGACAGAACTTGGACCAACTAAACCTGTAGGTAGCATGTCTTTCATGTCTTCATACTTGTGGCACTTGGTGGAACGTATCTTCACCGGGACGTCAGGCCGCTCCTTTACTGGGTCCCTCTGTAGTTTCCCATAGACCGCTTTTGTTTGATTAGGCGTGTGTTGACTTTCCTCAAGTTCTCCTCACCTTCACAGTTTCTCTTGAAATGGCCATCTTCTCCACATCTATAACAGAACACTCCTGGGTTGCTGTCGGCTTGTGTCTGTTCTTGGGATGGATTAATTCTCTTCTTTTTGCTTTTAAATGCCACATCTGACCTTTGTATGTCAGATTGAGCTGCTGTGACGTTAGCAGACATGAGACGTGTCATTTCAGTTTTTAAACCATTCAGCTCTTTCCTCAGCACTTCTATCTCAGAATTAGCTTCTTTGCAAACTGTGGCAACAGGAGCAACAGCTGATGACTTCACAACACTCTTTGTTGTGTTCCTGTCTTGAATCATGTCCTCCTCCTCCCTTACTTCTTGCATTAGTTCAGTAAAGGTTGGTGGTTCACGCAGTTTATAGGTCATGCGAATACGAAGCGCAACCATGTCATGTGAGGAGGCACCTCTCACTATTTGACCAATGCGTGTGCGATTCATTTCTGACAGCTCAATGCCTCCTTTTCGATAAACAGCATGCAGCAATTTGTCAAGTCTCAACAGGTAAGCTGAAAGCTTCTCTCCTTCATTTTGGAATGTGTTTCTGAACCTTACCATGAGATCAGGTGCACTTTCGGTGGTACCGAATGCCGTTTCTAGAGCCTTCATGTATTCGATCGCTGTAGCATGGGGGTTTCCTGTCTTGAAGAACCTCACAATGTCAGCAGCAGGCCCTTTAAGACTTTCTATTATTCTCTGTTTTTTCACATTGTCGGCGCACTGCCATTCCTCTAGAAAATGGGTGGTTTGTTCAGCCCATGCATCATACTCTTCCTCTCCACTAGGAGTGGGTTTCACACCTGAGAACATACGCAGCTTACGGTAACTCTGAGTCTCAGATGGCACATTGTTGCATTTCTCTACCAGTGAACTTATGGCAATAACCAGTTCAGTGTTGAGGTCAGCACCAGAGGGACTTACCAGGCCTTTAACATCAGCTACAGTCTTCCCTTCATGTCTTAGAAAGGATAATAGCTTCGCCTGAAAATCTTCACCCTCTCTCTCAACAGGAGATGTGACTTGTGAAACTACATGTACAGGCCAGGGACCCAACTCTCCAGGTATCCCAACCACACTTGGCACAGCTATTTCGTTAAGGTTGTTTGATATCTCCACCAAAACATACTGCTTTTTATCAGCTGAATAAGAACAACGACCATGCAGTCTAATTTTACCAAAAGCCTTAACATAAGTCAGTGTTTCCAACAGAACCTCATCAGACACATCCTCTGTCACATTGCTAAGGACAAATGCACGATTAATAGCTAGTTGTTTCTCTCTACACCAGGTAACAATCTCTTCAGCATCCATGTTGTAAGTTTATACCTATACAGCAATGTTAGATAGAAATTCAAAATTTCAATTAAAACATTCAAATGGTGAGTCAATGTAGAATCTTAGCAGATGTCAGCAGTGAAAACAGTGGACAAAGAAATCTACACCAGAGTCATTTCTGAAAATACCCATCAACAATAACAGAAATCCCGGACGAGCCCCCAAAAATGTAACCCTCTCACCAGGCTCGAATATGACTCTCACAATATTAACTTATGCAGAGTATCTCAGCAGCATGGGATGTTAGGTGAGAAGGACATCTCCAATAAGAATTCCTATTGTAAACTATCTAGGGTTATGACAATAGGGTATTAACTTCAGAATAAATGATTATAGGTTTTTGTTATTGAATCAGGATAGACCATCCCATGCATTAAATTAAATTGAGACAATCAATGACTCCACCAACTCAATATACATAACGTTCCATATGTGTATTAGAACATTGTCAAACACAAATACATTTTCAGACACAACAAAAGAAATAGAAAATAATAAACCCCAATGAGTCCAAATTATTTCAAGTTCGCTTAAATAAACCGTTGGCGCGCGTTGGAGCTCAAAAAATGATGACACCCAAAAATATCTTGAAGCACCTCACGTGGTGGTTACTCACTGCTTGGTAGATATTCCCTCAGCGAAGTATGGCAATTCCATGTAGGTTTCCTCACAAAGTCCAAGGCAAGCACAGCTACCCATGCAGACCGTACTCCTTAGCCGTAACCGATATCCCATGGGAACACGAACTCGTTAAGCTTCCCAAGCAATTATCTCCCAGTGTCACACGATGCTAGGCTAACCTCAATGCTGACAAATACCTCCACGACGAGACGGTAGCTTCAGTCTTTACTGAGTTTTAACAAAATTATAACAACTCTTTTATAAAATAAAACATGTATTTCCCTTCATATCCTAGTAGGTATGGGTTTTGTTCTAGTTCTGTCGTCTTCTTTTATCATTAATTTACCAACCGTCCTAAGGTAAAAACGTCCATCCTTTTCATCAACGTCTTTTTCTCTCTTTTTTTTCCCCCAGGCCTCCCGTTAACCAGGTCAAATCCCATTGGCCACAACTTAACGAGCAACCTTATTGGTCAAAACTTACAATTCAAAGTAAAACAAACTATTCACTTATACATTAAATAAATATTTCTTCAAAAGCATAATGCATTAACAACATTACAGGTTAGGAGTAATTCAATTATCTTTTAAATATATAACCAATTAATTATAACAAATAAACTCAATACCTGGTTCAAACAAGGGTATTACACATGTTTCCAAACTAAATCATTCCGAAGCCGTCCTCTTTTGTTTGTCTGGTAACGAGACTAAAAACATGACCTTTCGGTAGGCTTTCAGCTTAAATTGCAATCAGCTTTGTTTGGAATGATTAAATATTCTGCTGAGATGTTCTATAAGTTTCAATCTGGTACTTACTGTAAGTACAGTGGTGGAAAAAGTACTCAGTTGACATACACATTTTTTGTTTGTTTAAAAAAGTTAGATTTTGATTTATCAGAGGATGCTGCAGCACCCTCAGCACCCTTACTTCTTGTGGCTATGTATTTCCAGTGGTTATGTACTTCCTGTGGCTATACTATACATCATTGCTTCATTGCTGTCCCCAGTCCACCTGGCCGTGCTGCTGCTCCGGTTTCAACTGTTCTGCCTGCACCTGACCTGTTCAACGGACGTGCTACCTGTCCCAGACCTGCTGTTTTCAACTCTCTAGAGACAGCAGGAGCGGTAGAGATACTCTCAATGATTGGCTATGAAAAGCCAACTGACATTTACTCTTGAGGTGCTGACTTGTTGCACCCTCGACAACTACTGTGATTATTATTATTTGACCATGCTGGTCATTTATGAACGTCTTGGCCATGTTCTGTTATAATCTCCACCCGGCACAGTCAGAAGAGGACTGGCCACCCCTCATAGCCTGGTTCCTCTCTAGGTTTCTTCCTAGGTTCTGGCCTTTCTAGGGAGTTTTTCCTAGCCACCGTGCTTCTACACCTGCATTACTTGCTGTTTGGGGTTTTAGGCTGGGTTTCTGTACAGCACTTTGAGATATCAGCTGATGTAAGAAGGGCTATATAAGGAATTTGATTTGATTTTGATTTGATCAAATTCCTTATATTAAGCAAAGCAGACGGCACAATGTCCTTGTTTATTTTTATTTAAGGACAGACAGGGGCACACTCCAACACTCAGACATAATTTACAAACGCAGTATTTGTGTTTAGTGAGTCCGCCAGGTCAGAGGGAGTATGGATGACAACGTGTTATATTGATAGGCGTTTCAATTAGACCTGTACTGTAATTAGACCATAAAAGCAGGGGTGGAAAGAGTGCTGTAAAAAACTACTAGAGTAAAAGTAAAAATTAGCACATTTAAAAAGTACTCAGAGCCAAAGTTACTATGTTACTTCTAAAATAATTTTCTATTTCAATTTTGATGGTTATTTTTATTCTCCTTTTACAAGAATGGAAGTTCATGTGAAAAGGGTGTGGCAATTGAGTGCAAGCTTCACAAACAAATGAATATAAAAAAAACAACTTTTATATATACTACTGTATATGTAATATTGCTTACATTTGATGCTTGACAGGATAAATGTTCCATAAAACACCAGAAAATAACCAACAAGATAAGATCCAGCACAGCTGATTTTAATATTTCATATTCATCTTCACATACACAATTTTTCAAAGGAATGTTCAAAAGGCATATTTTGTGTGGAACTAACTCTCAACTCACTTCACTTCTCTCTGAATTTGCCATTCAGTTTCAGTAGGAGCTGATTTTTGAAGTTAATTGAGTCTATCCTGGCTCGCTTTGCAGTGAAGAGTAGTCCAGCACAGCTAAAAAGAAGCTCACAGGAGGCAGATGCAAGCAGGCCTGTGTTGAGCTTGAGGGACAACTTCTTTATGGACGGAAACAAATGAAGTAAATCCATTTTCTTCGATGGACTAACCAGATACCCATCCAGCTCCCCTGTACCTTCTGACCGTTTGGTTGTCAGTGAAGAGGTGAAATCCTCTTCATCAGATGAATGATGCCTTAGATGCTCAGTCTCGTCCTGTGTGATTGTGTCAAGATGGTTCTTCAGGTATGCCAAACCTGTACATTGGAAACAACACAACATTCACATATTCAGTGTTTTAGCAAACTCTGTTGTATGTGGCTGGCAACACAATCATATTATTGGCATTGCAATAGCTCTAACACTGACATCCCCACTTTTTATTCTCAGATACGGAGATTGATTTTAGTTGTTCAAATACATTCAGACCAGACAAATTCTCTAATGTTGAGGTGAGTCCATGTCTGGCTGTACCCAAACATAGTTATATGCAAAGGTTATTGTCCAGCACCTGTAACGCAACTTAAATAATGAAAAAAAGAAAAACATATGTCACGCCCTGACCAGGTGAACTCTGCTATTTTGGTCAGGGTGTGGCATTTCTATGCTTTATTTTCTATGTTTTGGTTATAGCCTTTCTTTGTGTTTTATTTCTATGTTGGGCTCGAGGGTGATTTCCCAATCAGACAGCTGTCGCTTGTGAAGTCTGATTGGGAATCACATTTAAGTATCTTTTCCCCCACGATGTTTGTGGGTTGTTGTCTCGTTATTTGAGCACGTAACGTATTGGCAGTTTTTACTTGATTTTGTGTACATGTTTAATTCTAGTGTGTTAAATAAACATGTATTCGCTCCCAGCTGCGTTTTGGTCCGCTTCCTCGTCTCCCGACGACAAACGTTACAGAACAACCCACCGAACCAGGACCAAGCAGCGGGAGGAAAAGGAGCGCGAGAGATGGGCTCGCGAGGGGAAGGAGTTCTGGACCTGGGAGGAGATCATGTCGGGGAAAGGACCCTGGCGGAAGGATTCCCAGGTCGAGGAGGTGATGCCAGCCGGTGGAAGGAGTCGCAGGCGGCGGTCGAGGAGGCCCGGAAGACACCCCCAAGAAAATTTTTTGGGGGGGCTAATGGGGTGGTCCGGAAGGGCAGAGGAAGAGCCCAGACCACTGCTCTCGTGGGGGATAACGGCGAAGGAGGAGGCAGAGATGTGGCAGGTCCTGGAGGACCTGCGTAGGGACAGCGTGGAGGAAGAGCCTTGGGTGGCAGAGGTGCGCACGGTATCGCCAGTGCGCCTGCACAGCCCAGTGCGCTCTGTGCCAGCGCCCCACATTTGCCGGGCTAGGGGGAGTGTTCAGCGAGGACGTGTTGTGCCGGCTCAGCGCTCCTGGCCTCCGGTGCCCCTTCTCGGCCCGATGTATCCTGCGCCGAGGACGCGCACTGTGTCTCCGGTACGGCTGCACAGCCCAGTGCGTTCTGTGCCAGCGCTCCACACTTGCCAGTCTAAGGTGGGAGTTGAGCCAGAACGGGTGATGTCAGCTGTGCACTCCAGCCCTCCAGTGCGCCTCCTCGGTCCAGGATATCCGGCGCCGCTTATGCGCACTGTGTCGCCGGTGTGCGGTCACGGTCCAGCACGTCCTGTGCCAGCACCTCGCCCTTGCCGGGCGAATGTGGTGCGTGTCCACAGTCCAGTCCGGCCCATCCCTGCTCCCCGCACCAAGCCAGTGGTGCGTGTCCCCAGTCCGGCCCGTCCCTGTTCCCCGCACCAAGCCCACGGTGCGTGTCCACAGTCCTGTCCGGCCCGTCCCTGTTCCCCGCACCAAGCCCACGGTGCGTGTCCACAGTCCTGTCCGGCCCGTCCCTGTTCCCCGCACCAAGCCCACGGTGCGTGTCCACAGTCCTGTCCGGCCCGTCCCTGTTCCCCGCACCAAGCCCACGGTGCGTGTCCACAGTCCTGTCCGGCCCGTCCCTGTTCCCCGCACCAAGCCCACGGTGCGTGTCCACAGTCCTGTCCGGCCCGTTCCTGTTCCCCGCACCAAGCCCACGGTGCGTGTCCACAGTCCGGCACGGCCCGTGTCTGGTCCACCGGTGCCCAATCATGTTCCGGTCGACGGCTCCGCTCCGGAGCCTGAGCATGCCGCTCCACAGTGGTCCAGTCCGGGCCAGAGGGGTAGGGCTAGGGTGGAGGCAGGGGGAGAAACACGCCCGGGGCCAGAGCCTCCACCGAGGGTGAGGCGCCCACCCGGGTCCCCCCCCTAATAGACTTTAGTTTGGTGCGCCGGGAGTACGCACCGTTGGAGGGGGGGTACTGTCACGCCCTGACCAGGTGAACTCTGCTATTTTGGTCAGGGTGTGGCATTTCTATGCTTTATTTTCTATGTTTTGGTTATAGCCTTTCTTTGTGTTTTATTTCTATGTTGGGCTCGGGGGTGATTTCCCAATCAGACAGCTGTCGCTTGTGAAGTCTGATTGGGAATCACATTTAAGTATCTTTTCCCCCACGATGTTTGTGGGTTGTTGTCTCGTTATTTGAGCACGTAACGTATTGGCAGTTTTTACTTGATTTTGTGTACATGTTTAATTCTAGTGTGTTAAATAAACATGTATTCGCTCCCAGCTGCGTTTTGGTCCGCTTCCTCGTCTCCCGACGACAAACGTTACAACATAACAAAAAACAGTTAAAGAAAAGACTCAAAGACCAAAAGATATCATCATATGGACAATGAGGTTAAAACCTTTTGGAGTAAAGAAATCATACCGGCTGTGATGACATCAGCTTTGTCAGTCCAAGACGTCTGGAACTTTGGCAGAAAGCTTGCACCAGCAATAAGCTGTGGCTCCTCCATCATTTCTCCAAAGCGCATTTGGAGACCATTCTGAATGGCTTTGATAAGGGGTAGGCACATTTGGCAAGATGCTTTCGGCCTTTGAAGTTTTGTTTTTAGTAAAAAATCCCTGGCAGCAGCCACCCCATATGCGTGTTGGTCTCAGACTGTAGAATGTTCAAAGCTGAGACCAAAGGCTTTATCACTTTGCTGTACTCATTCAAGAAGGACATTTCTGCCGGGCTCAGCCTGAAAGATAAGGTAAGGTAAATGTAATACCTCTTAGAATTCTAACATTTCATGGACAATAAACATTACTGTAATAGGAAAACATTACATTGATTCAAAGAATTGCTACTCACATTTTCACTTTTAGTTCTTCACACACATTTCTTATGGCATCCTCCCCCTTCTCTTGTATGATACGTGTGATCCTCTCCACAGCCAGGTAAGTTGAGTTCCAACGTGTTTGATTTGGACAGATCAACTGCACTTTGCACTCATTCTCTACAACTTCAGCAGCTAAGGTTGACCGGCCCGTTTTATTCCACATGGCTTGGCATTTGGCAAAAGACCACCTGGACAACATTTTGTAGCTATCACTATTTGTTTCTGCCAACGCAGAATCTGTTGTTGCAATGAGGCTCAGCAGGTGACATGCACACCGTTGATGATGAGGGAGTTGATATTCTAGGCCACTGTCATTTTCCAGGATGGAATAGGTGTCTTGGTATTCAACCTGCTCTGCTGGCTCTTCAGCATCTGTGCCTCGGTCTGCTGACTCGACTGCCTGGCTCTGCTCACCAAAAACATTGAATGCTTTGATGACGTTTCATCCACTGTCTGTTGTGGTTCTTACCACTTTCCCCCTGATCCTGTATGCACAATAGATGTCATCGGGGGCACATGCAAGCACATCAAATGTGTGGGAACCTCTCAATCTCTTGCAAGCAAGTGCAGCAGAACGTCTCACCAGAGTTTCTTCATCTATCCAGTGACATGTGACCCCGATGTAACTCCTTTGATGAGCTGTCCAACAATCAGTGGTGGTGGCAACATAATTTACCCTGCCAAGGTGTGCCATAACTGTCTTCTTCATGTGATTGGCAGCTTCATGTATTCTTGAACGAACAGTAGGTCTGGAGATCACTTTGCATTGAGGATGCAAGGTGGTTACCAACTCTTTAAAAGCTGGTTGTTCGACCACAGAGAATGGCTGTTGGCCCTCACAGATCAAATGAATGACATGCTTGTCAACGGTTGCCTGTGAGACGCACCTGGCTCCTCCCACTGCCATCATTTCAGACATATTTGCTTGCTTGCAAGTTGAAGAGGTGTTTGATAGTTCCTTGGTTCGTTTGTTGTGGTTGCAGAGGTGAGCATATTGTAGTTTGTTATCTTTAATGGATGTTTCCTCTGTGGACAAAATTATTGCATCAATCTGGGCAAAATGTATATAGCCTGACCAGTTTGGTTTTATACAAATTAACTTAAACCAGCACATAAAGTGCAATCTGTAAGTGTATGGGCAATGACAAAAAAATTGTTTTGGCTCTGTAGTCCAGCACATTGGATTTTAAAATATATAATGACAATGTGGTTAAAGTGCAGACTGTCAGCTATAAGGTGTTTTTATTCATATCAAATAAACCATTTAGAAATTACAGAATGTTTAGAACAATGTCACTGTCCAAATACATACGGATGTTGGGGAATATTGTTCTTTCTTTCCCCCAACTATAGTTTTACCAAACATGATTTTTGGCTATTATTCAAAACTCAGTGATCCAACCAGATATAGCTAGGTGATAAGCAAGCAAAAAAAGATAGTGCACATACCTAAAAATCCCAGGTCTCAAAATTAGTCCTTTTATTTTATCTTCACAAGTTCCTTAATTTCACTTTTAGCTATCCTCAACAACTTACCTTATGGGGATGGCTAGCTACTAGTCACCATAATGTCAATGCGGTAGTAGCCCGCATTACAGCTTATAGTTCCTTCAGCTGTGTAAAGACGTTGGTCAGGGTTAGCTTCTAACTAGCTAGCAACAGGATGAGCTAGCTAAAGTTAGCATTATGCTACAGATTGAATGCAACTGGCTAGTAGCAACACTTAGTTAGCTACATTACATAACCTACACAACAAACGCCATTCATGGCAATAACATATATTTAAAACTTTACTTTTTGTACCATTACATGTTTTCTCAAGTTTGACGCAGAGTTTTTGTAGGCAGCCACCTCCACCCTCTTTGGTACGCAGAGCTTACATTCCATAATTACACTGTCTCCTCTTCTCTGCTTGAAGCTGAAGTGTTCTTTGAGATGCGGCCAGGGATTTTCTTCCTCATGGTCTTCAGAAGACCCGGCCTCTCGCTCTGTCTCTGTGTGTGTCTGTTTTGTCTCCTGAACCTGCTCAATCTCGTTAGGCTCCATTTATTTTTCAAGATGATTAGGAAACCTTTTTGTTCAAGGCATGTAGCTACCTTTTTTTTACTGTTAGATAATCCTGCTACCGGTCATCATTTCGTTTGCATACACAGCTGTGATTGGGCCGTTTTGGCGCGATGTGTGAAATTGAATTGTATTGCTCCATCTGGTCATGTTAGTTGTCACTGATCAAGTGATCAGTTCTAGCTGCAACAAAAGGCACAAACTTTATGTGCTTGCCATGATGATGTGTATCCGTTATGGTTAAGGGTTAGGGAAAATAGGATTTTGCATGGGACTGAATTCTGTGTCGCCACAAGGTTAGCTGTACAAAACTGTGTGTGTATGTGTGTGTACTGTATGCGTGCATACTGTATGCGTGCATACGTGTACCTGTGCCTGTCATTGGTGGTACCATAGAGCAGTGTTTCCCAACCCTGGTCCTTGAGTACCCTCAACAGTACACGTTTTTATTGTATCCCTGGACAAGCACACCTGATTCAATTGTCAGCTAATCATCAAGCCCTCACTGAGTTGAATGACGTGTGCTTGTCAAGGACTAGTCTGTCAACTAAACTGTGTCCTGTTGGGGGTACTCGAGGACCAGGGTTGGGAAACACTGCCATAGAGTTCCTCTGGTGCAGGTAGAAGTCAGTGGGCAGCTCCCAGAGGTGAGGCTTAGACTCTAATGGCTGGTACACCTGCAGAAACTGGTCGATGGCATCCTGCCGGTCTGAAACTGAGGGGGGAGTGTAGAGGGAGAGAGACAGAGACAGAAGGAGAGAAAGAAGAGACAGAAGAGAAAGGAGACAATATGCACAGGACTGAGGTGTAACAGGGAGTCAAATTGGTCTATAGTGTTGGTCAGTTGAGCCTCTGCTGTGGTCAGTCGTTTCAATGTCGATCTTAAATCAGACCTTGGTCTGAGGTGCCAATGGAAGATGAGAAATGGAAGATGAGGATAGAGAGAGAGAAAAGGAAGATGTATCATCGAATCAAACTATATCTACATGAAAAGCTCCAGGGGCTCATGAGATGAAAGCATCACTGAATGGAAAACACAATTAAAACCAGACTAGATCATGATGATGACTACACGGTTTGGGGGTGTGGCAGGTGGGTGCTGTAGAGATAATCGTTTGGTTGGTGCGGGTGCGCATGTGTGTGTGCATTTAGCGTCTATGTGTCAAGTGTCGTATCATGTTGCGGTGGCGCAAGGTGTGATTGGTAAGATACACCTCCCTCTCTGCCCCGTAGCAACGTGGTAATGTACTAATGGCCATGATGGATAATTAGCCACTAAGCGAGGGTGTTTGGCTGCAATTACACGCTCTCACTCGCTCTCCCTGGTAATTTCTACAGGCAATTTTCAGCTGAAGATTTATTCAATGAATCAGGGGATAGGAGTTAATGTCAAACAATAGAAGTACATACGCAGGCACACGAGGCCACAAACGTCAATGAGAAGAAAATAAAAGTGTTTTTGTCACATTATTAGGGTGTGTCATCGGTGTGTGTTAATTGTACATGGGAGGCAGGTTAGGGAACTGTGTGTGTGTGTGTGTCAGCTTGTGTTAATTTAATTAAACAATGCAGTTTCTCTGTGTTCTGTACATCCTCCACAGCTCCCAATGTAATTGATTATGCGTGTACAGTACAATGTGATGTCAAGGCAATTACTGTCCTTCTCCAAATAACATGTATTTAAAGTATAAAACTGAGAAATGGAGTGAAAGCTTAAAATTGCTTAAGATTTAGCAAAACAGTGTGGAGCTGGTGTGTGTGTGCTTGAACAGTCTCTATCACGATACTTAGTCAGGGACCCTATGGCATCATACAGAGAGCTCCATAACTCACGTCCAGCCAAAAGGAGATGAGGGAGGAAGGAAGGAACAGGAAGGGGTGTGACTGGGACTAAACTGGAGGAAAGAAGGTAAAAAAGGCAAAACAACTGACACAGGTGAACATGTACAAGGCTGTACATCGATTAAATCAATTTCCAAGAATGACACCTGAAGTTTCCAAGCCTCTAAAAGGCAGAATGTCATTGGGGCTTTATGACCGTTCTATTAAAAAGGGCTAAATGGACTAGAGGTGTCATGGCCTTGGGGAAAAAATTGGAATTGAATTGAATGAATTAAGGATTATTCCCCCGTAAGAGAACATATGACTTGCCCCTGAAAAAAAAAGAACATTCCTAATGTGATTTTAGCGACAAAAAAAGCAATATATGGTAGAAATAGAAACTGCTGGTTGAAAAAAACATTTAGTAAACGTTGTTATCGCACCCTTACACAACAACTAAGCGAGTCTGTATATCTTTTTCTCATAGCCATACAGTCCTGACCTGTACACTTGTGTAATGTTAAAAAGTGGGGTTATGACTTTATTCTTGAAGCTTTACAGCACGGTTATCGAACCACTACCCATCAACAACACTCCAGTAAACCTAGGAGCTAAATGCAGCCCATATCAAAATGACACATATTATTCAGGGAATACAATAAGGAATTAAATGAAGCTACTAGAGGTTTGTTTGTCATCCACAGTAATTATGTAAACGTTTAAAACATGGCCATGGTGAGTTCATCATTACTCACTCCTCCTCAGTGAACAGAAAACACAGTTCTGAACATCATAACACTGTAGCTAATATGTACTCCAGCCATACAAAGGATGTGCTGTCTAGCGATGCACGGACATTAATTTTAAGCCCTACCCTACCCAGGCCTGATTGCTTTTTTCCAAATTTAAGGCCCAGCCCTGCCTGAAATTAGAAATAACTTCTTCCGTTATTAAATCATTAGCTTCTCCTCTGTCTCTCGCTCCCTGCATGCAGCTCGCGCTGCATGCACTCGGCTCCTGGCGCTTGGAGTCTGTACAGTAAGTATCCATAGCAATGGCTCCACTTGGGCTGCTCTGTTCAATGAAGAGACATGAGAGAGCAGTAAGCTGGGGATAGCCATCTTTTTTTCAATTTTCGCCTAAAATGACATACCAAATCTAACTGCCTGTTGCTCAGGCCCTGGAGCAAGGATATGCGTATTCTTGGTACCATTTGAAAGGAAACTTGTTGTTGTTTGTGGAAATGTGAATTCAATGTAAGACAATATAACACAATAGATCTGGTAGAAGAAAATACAAAGAAAAAACCAAGCGTTTTTTTTCTACCACCATCTTTGAAATGCAAGAGAAAGGTCCCAGTTCCAGCCATGACTCTGTCTAGGCACAATTTAGATGGTGTCCACAAGATGGCAGCAGTGTATGTGCAAAGTTTCAGATGGATAACTTGAAGTTTGAACGAACGACTTGACATTTAGTGTGAAGTCACCCAGGTACATTTGGGCAAATCGTGACAGTTGCATTCATATTACATTTTTTTACAAGAATATCGTCAAATCTGTAAGTTTGGACTTTGATTTAGCTTTACAGTATTAGTAGCCATATTATAAGTTCAACATTTCCAAAACAGTCAGTTTTCATAACTCTGAATATTCTGATAATTTGTGCAAAAGGAAAAGGCATGCTGTCGCAAAAGGTTAGCACCTTCATTTTGCAACAGATACAGATACTCCCATAAAGCCCTAGCTAGCTTTGTTTGACACCGATTGGTGCTTATTTGACAAAGATAGTCGATCAAATGAAGACCAGCCGCGTCATCGGCGTGCCATGAAGGCGTCGCTCTCTGACCAAATTTGGTGTCCTATAGGATATCTGTCTGGTTATGTTCTAGGATCTCTGAGGAATACATACGAACGTGATTTGACTGGTTGAAACAACATTTGGTGTTAGATTTTCACAGATTCCTTTCTTTGCAAATTGAACAAGTGGAAATACAGAATCGATCGTGCATGCTATATGGACCTTTTTAGGATATTAAAAAGCATTTTATCTAACAAAATGACACTTCATGTTTTCTCTGGGACCCTTTGGATGAGAAATCAAAGCAAGATTTCAGAATGTAAGTACACATTTCACCTACAGAGGTGAATTTATCAAACCTTTTGCGGTGAAAAAAGTGTTTTGTTGTTAGGAGCTCTCCTCAAACAATATCATGGCATTTTCTCCGCAGTAATATCTACTGTAAATTGGACAGTGCAGTTATATTAAACAGAACTTAAGCTTTCAGCCGATATAAGACAATTATATGTACCAACATTTGTTGTTTCTCTAAAATCTGCGATCGTGACACATGGTGCTGCATAATTTACAACTGTCCCGTTGATGGGACACCAATTCTACTTTTTCTCACTCTAAACTGAAAAAACTCAAGGAACATAATTATTTTCTGTGAAATAATCACTCGTCTTATATTTGAGTGAAACGCCTGTCGTAGAGAGGGGACCAAAGCGCAGCGTGTTGATTGCTCATGATTAATATTTATTTTAACCTCTTACATCTAGACGTTCCGCTAGCGGAACACCGCTCCAATATCCAATGATTGGGCGTGGCGCGAAATACAAACTCCTCTAAAATCCGAAAACTTCCATTTTTCAAACATATGACTATTTTACAGCATTTTAAAGACAAGACTCTCCTTTATCTAACCACACTGTCCGATTTCAAAAAGGCTTTACAGCGAAAGCAAAACATTAGATTATGTCAGCAGAGTACCCAGCCAGAAATAATCACACACCCATTTTTCAAGCTAGCATATAATGTCACAAAAAACAAAACCACAGCTAAATGCAGCACTAACCTTTGATGATCTTCATCAGATGACACTCCTAGGACATTATGTTATACAATACATGCATGTTTTGTTCAATCAAGTTCATATTTATATCAAAAAACAGCTTTTTACATTAGCATGTTTTGTTCAGAACTAGCATACCCACCGCAAACTTCCGGTGAATTTACTAAATTACTCACGATAAACGTTCACAAAAAACATAACAATTATTTAAAGAATTATAGATACAGACCTCCTTTATGCAATCGCGGTGTCCGATTTTAAAATAGCTTTTCGGTGAAAGCACATTTTGCAATATTCTGAGTAGATAGCTTGCCATCACGGGCTTGCTATTTTGACACCCACCAAGTTTGGTACTCACCAAACTCAGATTTACTATAAGAAAAATTGGATTACCTTTGCTGTTCTTCGTCAGAATGCACTCCCAGGACCTCTACTTCAACAACAAATGTTGGTTTGGTTCCAAATAATCCATAGTTATATCCAAATAGCGGCGTTTTGTTTGTGCGTTCAAGACACTATCCGAAGGGTAACGAAGGGTGACGCGCGGACGCGTATCGTGACAAATAAATTACAAATATTCCATTACCGTACTTCGAAGCATGTCGTTGAGGCCACGGGTTAGCAATGAACCCTGAGACGGGATTGCTAGCAAGGCTGGAAATTCACAACATCAAAAATCTAATAATTTCAATTTCTCAAACAATCAACTATTTTACACCATTTAAAATATAAACATCTCCTTAATCTAACCACATTGTTCGATTTTCAAAGAGGCTTTACGGCAAAAGCATAAAGTTAGATTATGTTAGGACAGTACATAGCCACAAAAGTACAAACATCCATTTTCAATTCAAGGTCAGGCGTCACCAAAAGCAGAAACCAGCTAAAATTATGCACCAACCTTTGACAATCTCCATCAGATGACACTCCTAGGACATTATGTTATACAATACATGCATTTTTTGTTCCATCAAGTTCATATTTATATCCAAAAACCGCATTTTACAGTAGCGGTGAAATTCTGATTTTTTTCTTCTCTGAAATGCTTCCGGTGAACAACGTTACAATTTTCAAAATTACTATTCGAAAACATTGGTAAATTATAATATTGTCATTCAAATAATTATAGTTTAACATTTCGTAAATGCTACTGTCTTGCCAGATTTCAAAATAACTTTACTGGGAAATCACAAGTTGCAATAAACCGGGTGCTGTGCTAAGAACAAAAGGGTAGGCTAAACATGTTAGCATCATCTTGTAACCATGTAATATCAATAATACTATTGTCAATAATCCATTACCTTTGATTATCTTCATCCATTGGCACTTCCAGGAATCCCAGGTCCACAACAAATGTGGTTTCTTTTGACAAAGTTCATAATTGATGTCCAAATAACTCTAAGTTGTTCCATGTTGTTAGTGCTTCGGTGGCTACTAAAAAGTAGCGCGGGGTGGGGGTGTGAAGTCACGGCGAAAAGTTAAAAAAGTTACAAAAATAATCTATTTACGTTTGTTCAAACATGTCAAACGTTGTTTAGCATCAATCTTTAGAGCCATTTTTAACGTGAAACATCAGTAATGTTTCAACCCGACCTCACCTGTGTTTTTGAAAAATGTCTCGTGTCTCATGATTGCGCAGGTGCAGGCCATAATGGAAGTGACGACATCCCAGGGACGTCAACTTCACTGCATTCTTATTTGCTCTCTGTTCATCATAGAAGCTTCAAACAACTTTATAAAGATCACTGACATCTAGTGGAAGCCGTAGGAGTTGCGAAATGAATCCTTTCTCACTGTGGTATCTAATAAGCAATGACTCAAAAAAATAGTACAGCCACAAAATTATTTTTTTCTCTCAGGTTTTCTTAGGTTTTTGCCTGCCATATGAGTTGTGTTATACTTACAGACACCATTCAAACAGTTTTAGAAAATTCAGAGTGTTTTCTATCCAAATCTGGTAATAATATGCATATCCTAGCTTCTGAGTTGGTGTAGGTGGCAGTTAAAAATGGGCACATATTTTTCCAAAATTCTCAATACTGCCCCCGTAGCCCGTAGAGGCTAAAATCCGAAAACTTCCATTTTTCAAACATATGACTATTTTACAGCATTTTAAATACAAGACTCTCCTTTATCTAACCACCTTGTCCGATTTCAAAAAGGCTTTACAGCGAAAGCAAAACATTAGATTATGTCAGCAGTGTACCCAGCCAGAAATAATCACACACCCATTTTTCAAGCTAGCATATAATGTCACAAAAAACAAAACCACAGCTAAATGCAGCACTAACCTTTGATGATCTTCATCAGATGACACTCCTAGGACATTATGTTATACAATACATGCATGTTTTGTTCAATCAAGTTCATATTTATATCAAATAACAGCTTTTTACATTAGCATGTTTTGTTCAGGACTAGCATACCCACCGCAAACTTCCGGTGAATTTACTAAATTACTCACGATAAACGTTCACAAAAAACATAACAATTATTTTAAGAATTATAGATACAGACCTCCTTTATGCAATCGCGGTGTCCGATTTTAAAATAGCTTTTCGGTGAAAGCACATTTTGCCATAATCTGAGTAGATAGCTTGCCATCACGGGCTTGCTATTTTGACACCCACCAAGTTTGGTACTCACCAAACTCAGATTTACTATAAGAAAAATTGGATTACCTTTGCTGTTCTTCGTCAGAATGCACTCCCAGGACTTCTACTTAAACAACAAATGTTGGTTTGGTTCCAAATAATCCATAGTTATATCCAAATAGCGGCGTTTTGTTCGTGCGTTCAAGACACTATCCGAAGGGTAACGAAGGGTGACGCGCGGACGCGTATCGTGACAAAAAAATTACAAATATTCCATTACCGTACTTCGAAGCATGTCAAACGCTGTTTAAAATCAATTTTTATGCAATTTTTCTCATAAAATAGCAATAATATTCCGACCGGGAGTCGTTGTTTTCGTTCAAAGACTGATAATCTAAAATTGACTCTTCATGTGCACGCGTGCGCCCGTCTCATTGTTCTCAGATCGACCACTATCCAAATGCGCTACTGTTTTTCAGCCATGGGCTGCAAAGTCATCATTCAACGTTCTGGCGCCTTCTGAGAGCCTATGGGAGCCTTAGAAAATGTCACGTTACAGCAGAGATCCTTTGTTTTGGATAGAGATGACAAAGAAGGCCAAGAAATGGTCAGACAGGGTACTTCCTGTACAGAATCTTCTCAGGTTTTGGCCTGCCATTTGAGTTCTGTTATACTCACAGACACCATTCAAACAGTTTTAGAAACTTCAGAGTGTTTTCTATCCAAATCAAACAATTATATGCATATTCTAGTTACTGGGCAGGAGTAGTAACCAGATTAATCGGGTACGTTTTTTATCCGGTCGTGAAAATACTGCCCCCTATCCATAACAAGTTAACTCAAAACACTAAAGAAAAAATAACAAAGAGAAAACAAAAGCGCACAATTCTGTAAGGTACATAAACTAAACAGAAGACAACTACCCACAAACACAGGTGGAAAAAAAAAACTACTTAAGTATGCTCTCCAATTAGAGACAACGAGGACCAGCTGCCTCTAATTGGAGATCACCCCCCAAAAAACAACATAGAAATAGAAAAACTAGAACCTAAACATAGATATACAAAACATAGAAAACCACAAAACACCCCCTGTCACGTCCTGACCTACTCTACCATAGAAAATAACATCTTACTATTGTCAGGATGTGACATTGAGTCAAACCCAAATGGTTGTGCTCAATGGTTAGCGGTGTAGTGGGTTTCTCTCTCCAAGGGACAGTGTGAGGTGTGGAACGTGCCAACACACACATAAAGATACACACATGCAATACACTAAGCTCACTAATGAAGACCTGGCCACCACACTGGGACATTGACCTGATTCCCACTCTCACTCAGCAGACAGTGAAGCTACAACATAGTGAGAATGCACTTACTGAACTCAAGTGCATCACACTCTCAGGCCCTGATCCCCTCTTTTCTCTCACTCACTTCTCAACCCCTATTTTTTTCTCCCACTCACTCAATCCCAGCCAGGCCCCAGCAGAACTCTTTGTGGATATCTTATATGACCCCTGGGGATCTAGTGCACGTCATTTCACTGAACTAAATTTGCATTACACCACAATCAGATGACTCACCTGCAACGCCCAGTGTGTGTGTGTGTGTGTGTGTGTGTGTCTGTGTCTGTGTGTCTGTGAGTCTGTGAGTCTATGTGTCTGTGTACAGGGGCAGAGGGAGCAGATGGTGATGAGATGAGAAGACACAGCCAGACACTCAAACACACACAGACACACACTAGGTGTGTGTGTAGTCAACACACAAGATCAATTATATCAACCTAGGGAGCCACAAAAGTTTTAATAAAAAAATACCATGATGCAATAACATCAACCATAATAATCTCATCTAAATAAACAATTCTCCCTATAATCCAATATTACCATCTCTTCCATCAGGCCTCTCTGTCGAGTGGATCAATCCCATGACTCACTAGGATTGAGTTAAATTAATCAAGGCCCCCAGTAAAACAGTTCAGAGGCGCATTCTTCACTAAAGTCCTGAGCAGGAAGTAATGTGTTGTTTGACGAGCTGAGATGCCATTTTGTCCTCTATAAGATGGCAGTGTGACTGAAGGGAGATATGGGTCCTGTGGTGATGATAGACTGAATGGGGGAGGTGGGTGTGTGTACGCGTATGTGTGAGAGAGTGAGAGTTTGTGTGTGAGAGCATGAGTGTGAGAGTGTGTGAGTGTGTGTGTGTGTGTGTGTGTGTGTGTGTGTGTGTGTGTGTGTGTGTGTGTGTGTGTGTGTCCGCGCACATGTGCATGCATGTGTGAATAAGTATTTTCACGTGGGACTGTGTGAGGGTGATTCAGAAGAAAATTCTCTGGGAGACCCAGGGGAATTTCTACAGCTCTATTAAATCCTCCACTAAACAGGAGAGATATGAGACAGAGACAAGGAGAAGCTTTTCTAATCAACTCTGTGTCTACAGTGTTCTACAATACCAGAGGTCTGTGAAGTAAGAAATAGAGCCATGGTGATTTAAAGGGATAAAGGGAACACTTCTAAGCCAAGAACATAACACTTAGTGGTCTGTATTGAAGATTTCCCCTGTGTTCTATATCGGCTGCTCTAAGGTACTCCAAGGCAACAACAATGGGGAGTTCTACCCCTCTGCTCTCTACTTTAACTCTTCCCTAGAATGTTGTTGGAAATGAGAATGTGTCCTCAAACAACGGTGCCAGTAAATACAATTAATAAATAAATGGACACATTTACAGTGCATTGGAAAGTATTCAGACCCTTTGACTTTTTCCACATTTTGTTACGTTACAGCCTTATTCTAAAATTGATTAAATAATTACACTTCTTCCATTTAAGAATGATGGAGGCCACTGTGTTGTTGGGGAGCTTCAATTCTGCATAAATTGTTTGGTACCATTCCCCAGATCTGTGCCTCGACATAATCCTGTCTCGGAGCTTCCTTCAACCTCATGGCTTGGTTTTCGCTCTGACATGCACTGTCAACTCTGGGACCTTTTATAGACAGGTGTGTGCCTATACAAATCATGTCCAATCAATTAGATTTACCACAGGTGGACTCCAATAAAGTTGTAGAAACAGCTTGAGGATGATCAATGGAAACATGGAAAAAATTTAAATTTTGGAAGATTTTTACATTTTGAGTCTCATAGCAAAGGGTCTGAATACTTATGTAAATAAGGTATTTCTGTGTTCTTATTTTAATAAATTTGCAACCATTTCTAAAAACCTGTTTTCACTTTGCCATTATGGGATAATGTATTTAATCCATTTTGAATAAGGCTGTAACATAACAAAATGTGGAAAAAGTCAAAGGGTCTGAATACTTTCTGAATGCACTGTACATTTAGGGTTGATTTATGAGGATAATGTCCAACTCTCTACAAAGTGTTTGTCTACCAGAATACTCTACAGCCACAGTATCCACTGTAGTGCTAACAATGTGCCTTCACAGTGTGTGTGTGTGTGTGTGTGTGTGTGTGTGTGTGTGTGTGTGTGTGTGTGTGTGTGTGTGTGTGTGTGTGTGTGTGTGTACGTGCATGCGTGTGTGTGTGCAAAGTCGTGGGAGAGAGTATGTACAATTCACTTGATGTATGATATTATTAAGAGGTTGCCACTCACCGTACACTGGGTATACAAACTCATCATTGATTTTCTTTGAAATGTAAAGCTTTGGGGAAATGAAAGATGATGGGAGAGGGAGGAGGGGGGGAGAGCTGGATCTTGTTATGTAATAAGAGTTCAGATCTGGATGACGAATCAGTGTTTCCATGCTAACAGGAAGAGGCAGGGGTGGTAGGTTCATGGGGGGCAGGGCAGCTGTGGGTGGAAGGACAGACAGAGGAGTTGGCAGGGCTCACATTATCTGACAGAGAGAGCATTGAGGTAGTGGGAGCACTGGTTCAACAATAGTGGGAGAAGGGGAGGGGGTGAGGGGATGAGGATGGGGTGAAAGGAATTCACTAGTGGATAAGTAAGCAGTGGTCTCATAATTACAGGGCAGGGGTGAACGGAATGTGTGTGTGTGTGTGTGTGTGGTGTCTACCTGAGAAAGCATTGCTGTCGTAGCGGGACAGGGTCTGCATGATGTCTTCGGAGTGCTGTGTCCAGGGGGTTATCTTGCGGTAGGTCTTGACCCTGTGGCCCAGCTGGGAGCCCCTGTACTGCAGAGGCAGGGTGGCCCCCATGGTCCTCATACAGCTTCTCAAAAAGCCTGCATGGGGTAAAGGTCACACAGGGGGCACCGCAAGGTTAGAGGTTAGAGAACTGAATTTACTGTATATTTGATGTACTGAATGCTTTAAGTTCTTATGTAAGCTTTTAGTAATGTTTAAATGAATCTCTGGCAAGAGTAAGGAGTAGGGTAGGGTTTAACCTGACACAGTCCGTGTCGAACTGCAACCTTGGCTTGTCAATCATGCCCAGAGTGTAGAGCTGATAGGCAAGAGCACACTTCCCCACTATGAACTGGGCTGTGTTAGTACGGTACAGACAGTCCACACAGTTATTCCTCAACACACCCGTCTGAGGTGAGGAGAGGAAATCTCAACAACAACAAAAAACATCTCAAAGTGGGTGCTGGTAAAAGTCGGCCATCATCTCCATCTTGAGGTTTCAATGTGTGAAAATGTGTTTCAATCTGCCCACTGCACTGAGGATAGGAAACTCTGTCACCACCGATAAGCCCACTATAATTGAGAATTTCAATAAGCATTTTTCTACGGCTGGCCATGCTTTCCACCTAACTACCCCTACTGCATTCAACAGCACTGCACCCCCCACAGCTACTCGCCCAAGCCTCCCCCATTTCTCCTTCTCCCAAATCCATTCAGCTGATGTTCTGAAAGAGCTGCAAAATCTGGACCCCTACAAATCAGCTGGGCTTGACAATCTGGACCCTTTCTTTCTAAAATTATCTGCCGAAATTATTGCAACCCCTATTACTAGCCTGTTCAACCTCTCTTTCGTGTCGTCTGAGATTCCCATAGATTGGAAAGCAGCTGCTGTCATCCCCCTCTTCAAAGGAGGTGACACTCTTGACCCAAATTGCTACAGACCTATATCCATCCTATCCTGCCTTTCTAAGGTCTTCGAAAGCCAAGTCAACAAACAGATTACCGACTATTTCGAATCCCACCGCACCCTCTCCGCTATGCAATCTGGTTTCAGAGCTGGTCATGGGTGCACCTCAGCCACGCTCAAGGTCCTAAACGACATCGTAACCGCCATCGATAAGAAACAATACTGTGCTGCCGTATTCATTGACCTGGCCAAAGCTTTTGACTCTGTTAATCACCACATCCTCATCGGCAGACTTAGTAGCCTTGGTTTCTCAAACGATTGCGTCGCCTGGTTCACCAACTACTTCTCTGACAGAGTTCAGTGTGTCAAATCGGAGGGCCTACTGTCTGGACCTCTGGCAGTCTCTATGGGGGTACCACAGGGTTCAATTCTTGGGCCAACTCTTTTCTCTGTATACATAAATGATGTCGCTCTTGCTGCTGGTGAATCTCTGATCCACCTCTACGCAGACGACACCATTCTGTATACTTCTGGCCCTTCTTTGGACACTGTGTTAACAACCCTCCAGACGAGCTTCAATGCCATTCAACTCTCCTTCCGTGGTCTCCAACTGCTCCTAAACACAAGTAAAACTAAATGCATGCTCTTCAACCGATCGCTGCCTGCACCTGCCCGCCCATCCAGCATAACTTCTCTGGACGGTTCTAACTTAGAATTTGTGGACAACTACAAATACCTAGGTGTCTGGTTAGACTGTAAACTCTCCTTCCAGACTCACATCAATCATCTCCAATCCAAAGTGAAATCTAGAATTGCCTTCCTATTTCGCAACAAAGCATCCTTCACTCATGCTGCCAAACATACCCTCGTAAAACTGACCATCCTACCAATCCTCGACTTCGGCGATGTCATTTACAAAATAGCCTCCAATACCCTACTCAACAAGCTGGATGCAGTCTATCACAGTGCCATCCGTTTTGTCACCAAAGCCCCATATACAACCCACCACTGCGACCTGTATGCTCTCGTTGGCTGGCCTTCACTTCATAATCGTCGCCAAACACATTGGCTCCAGGTCATCTACAAGACCCTGCTAGGTAAAGTCCCCCCTTATCTCCGCTCACTGGTCACCATAGCAGCACCCACCTGTAGCACGCGTTCCAGCAGGTATATCTCTCTGGTCACCCCCAAAGCCAATTCCTCCTTTGGCCGCCTCTCCTTCCAGTTCTCTGCTGCCAATGATTGGAACGAATTACAAAAATCTCTGAAACTGGAAACACTTATCTCCCTCACTAGCTTTAAGCACCAGCTGTCAGAGCAGCTCACAGATCACTGCACCTGTACATAGCCCATCTATAATTTAACCCAAACAACTACCTCTTCCCCTACTGTATTTATTTATTTTATTTATTTTGCTCCTTTGCATCATATTATTTATATTTTAACTTTTAACTTTCTTCAAACTACAAATCTACCATTCCAGTGTTTTTCTTGACATACTTTATTTACTTTGCCACCATGGCATTTTTTTGCCTTCACCTCCCTTATCTCACATCATTTGCTCACATTGTATATAGTCTTATTTTTTTCTACTGCATCATTGATTGTATGTTGTTTTACTCCATGTGTAACTCTGTGTTTTTGTATGTTGTCGAACTGCTTTGCTTTATCTTGGCCAGGTCGCAATTGTAAATGAGAACTTGTTCTCAACTTGCCTACCTGGTTAAATAAAGGTGAAATAAAAAAATAAATAAAAAATGTCAACAGCCACCGTCGGTTCTGGTGTTCAATACCTTTCTAAAGCCCCTGACCCAGATCCACTGCAGATTCATAGGAAATGAACAAGACAACATAAATGACAAGACAACAACTTTTAATCCATCATTCTTCACTTATATAAGCTACAAAACAGCTAAGGGGGAAAAACATGGCTGTCATGCTAGGAGCAGCCAAGCCACAGGAAATGATATGTGCCCACTTGAGGTGAGACATCCAGCAAGGTCTCCCACCTGAGGAGAGTATGTTTAGTATGTTTGTTGAACTTTATTACTCCAATTCTCTAGAGATGGCAAAACTCTAAGTTTCTGAATCTCAACACATTTAGGACAGGTGCATCAAGGAGTAATTCTACAATGCCACAATGGCCTAAAGCACTGTATGATAACAACCAGAGGAACATAGGCTCTACTCATAGCATCTCTTTCATCTCCAAGATTACCATCCAATCTTCTCTGCTTTTCAATTTAGTCACTCTAGGCTTGCTTCATTGCCAGGTCCAGCCCCAGGCTCTTATGCAAAGCATCATACGCTAATGTTTATTCCATCCATGTCTTGATTTGATGGGGCTGAACTCAAGATGCAATCTAATCATAGCTAGAGATACAGTATTAAGACCTAGCTGTACTAGCCTGATAACAGATTATATAAGCGGTCATGCTGACATCTCATACAGGAGACAAGGTTACAGGCCAACCAAGGCTGGCTGACGAACCAGTATTGTCCTGCCTCTTCCCCAGCAGAGCCCAAAATCCTTTTCTTCCATTCTCTTTCCTGCTTTTTATTCCTTTCCTTTTAAAAAACAATTGCGGTTGTCTTAGAAGGCTGGCCCTCCAGAGAGTAGCATGGTAGCCTCCAAGTGAGAAACCCCAGAGCTACTCAGAACGTCAGATGTCTGAAAGTAAGAAAAAAATAACAAATTAAGAATTAAACAGAGGTCTCTTCATTTGCGAAGCACGTCCGCTCAGGAACTGAGACTAGAGTGGACTCAACAACCCCGCCGGAGACGAGAGAGTTGACGGATTTGTGTGTGTATGTGTATGTGTGTGTGTGTGTGCATGCGTCTGCGTTTCTTAGGAGTGAGCGCTTGCATAAAAGCGAGCGAGTGGGAGGGTGTCTGATAATGTAACATAAGGCCAGTAAATACAGACAGTAGAAGCATGGCTAGTAGGTTATGTAACCAGATGGAAATGTCAATGCATGTGATTAAGATATGCAGATATTGTGAGCAGAGCACCCCTCCACACCCTGATTCTGTATGAACTGTAATCTACTCAGAAAGTCAGGGAAACCCTGGCCATGACTATAAAGCAAGACCAACTCCCATCTTACACACCCATCCATTCCCATTACTGGATATATTTCATATCGGAAGTAAAGATTCTACATTAAATTGCTATTAATGCATGATTGTGAAATATGATTCGCTATCAGATGGAACTTTACCGCAGCCCTCTGAGGGACTGTCTAACCTTAAAGTTTTTCTCTTGTTATGTCAGTCAGTGACAGTCACTCAATTAGTCACGTCAGCTAAGACTTTTTAGATTGGTAATTTAGTCTAGCCAGCTATATAAACTGGTAGTAATCTTGGCAGAATATCGACCAGGCACGCAGGGCATGTGCCCAGGGGCCCTGACCTCCATGGGGCCCCCATTGATTTTGTTAGTCACTCTCACTCAGATATCATATTAATATGGCAGCAACATTTTCTTTACACCCCATGGCAAAATGTGTAGAATTGCAGGAAATGAAATGTAAAACTAAAAATGTTCTCTCCGTCAAGTTCGGAGCCACTCTCACCCAACCAAATCTTGCTTAGGGCCCCCAAAAGCGTGCATGTTTTCATGAGCTTGGGTCCCAGGAAAACCCTGAATTTCTCATTTGGTTCCCAGGCTTAGCAATTATCACAACTGAAACCAATTATGACAATTTAACACCAACCCCACCAACAAATCTAGTGGGTGGGTAACAATCTGAGTGTTGGGGGAGGTAGGCATAGAGGTGTAGGTTGTGTTCCCCCTTAACTGTTTAAGGATAAAACTTGGGGAGGGAAAGCTGATCCAAGATCTGGGTTCCTCCATACCATACCTCCATACCTTGGCCATGTCCCAGGCGATGTAGTCAATGGAATGTTCTGGAGGGAGGAACTGGTTGAGCTTGATGATGGCTGGGAAGAGCTCCTCAGGAAGGATCTTATCATGCTTCCTCTTCTCTCGTTTCTACATACAGACACGGAGACACAGACATTGTCAGCGTTACCCATTTAGACTGAATGAAAAGTCTCTGATTTATAAAAAAAAGGCATGAAAGTCTATGGCAATGTCATTACTTTTGTCTTGGGCAAAATTGCTTCTGCTGCAAAACTAGGTTGTTTGAACATTTCGATCCATTAACTACCTAACTAAGATCAGCTGGAGCTACGTTACAGGAGAAAAGAGGAGATGAGAGAAACTGTGAATAAGGGGTGACCACCCTACCCTCCTCCCTCCCTAACACCACTCCTCAATCCTCTGCCTGCACATGGCCAGAGCTTGTGCAAGCAATGGATGGTTGTGATAGGTTATTTCTGTCCTCGCTCCCTTGTGTCAACGTGCGCAGGACACCTGAGCAAGAAGGGGTATGTTTGTGTAATGGCGTGTAATGGCGCCGGAGAGGGGACGGCTGCCGTTTTACGTCTCCTAACCAACTGCGCTATTTCGTGTGTTTTTTCACATTGTTTGTACATAATGTTTCTGCTATTGTGTTACTTTTCATTCCATTTTTTACTTCAGCTTATTTAGTAAATATTTTCTTAACTATTTCTTGAACTTCATTTTTGGTTAATGGCTTGTAAGTAAGCATTATATGGTAAGGTCTACACCTGTTGAATTCGGCGCATGTGACAAATAACATTTTATTTGATGTGTATTTAAGGTGGATTTCAAACTGCTTATAATCACTAGCCCGGGGGTCGGCAACCCGCGGCTCTAGAGCCGCATGCGGCTCTTCAGCGCCGCCCTAGTGGCTCCCTGGAGCTTTTTCAAAAATATGAAAATGGAAAAAGATGGTGTGAATATATTTTTTGTTTTAATATAATTTATTATCCAATGCTGTAAAAATGTGTATAATAAATATTTAATTTCAACATTTCTGTCAACGAAGATTTACGTCATAGCCTGCGACACACGTTTCTTTCAGCTCGGCGTAGTGCCAGACAGGTGGCTGTTGCAAACAAACCGGCGGGAATGTCATGGGCCATGGATCCCAAAGGGAAAAAGAGAAAGATAGCTGAGGAGAACAGAGGATTCCACAATTCTTGGACCGAATCATTTGCTTTCATTGCCAATGCGGAAGGATTGCCTGCATGTTTGCTTTGTAATGAGAAGTTGTCAAATAACAAAAAGAGTAACGTGGAAAGACATTTCCATTCTTCCTGACAGTTATAGGAACATGAAGAAATATGCATTTGGAGTATTATCCATCTTTGGATCAACATACCTGTGCGAGCAGATATTCTCAAACATGAACTACATAACATCCAAATACCGCACCCGCCTCACAGATGAGAGCTTGCAGTCCTGCGTGAAGATTAAAGTTACATCTTACAGGCCCGATGTTGAGAAGATGTCCAGTGATGTCCGAAAACAGAAGTCACATTAAACGGGTAAGAACACAATCCTGTCATAGGCACATATTTAGTAACAAAGTGGCTGTTTTTATAAAGTGATTTCTGATTTTTGTCAGTATATATTTGGAATGACAGATAGGGATATTATTGTGTTTTGTTGCTCAGGTCCGAGGATGGCTGCATTGTATTGTGCGTGTCAAAAGAGAAGAGGGTGCTGCTGCACATTTGCAGAAAACTAAAGAGAAGAGGATAATGCACAGAAATTGAACTTAATTTAAACTGTATTATTTGAATTTTATATACTTTACCTTTTCAAAAGGCTGCTGTTTTATTGCACTCTGTCTGTTGCCCAGATAAGGGGGAAAAGAGAAGAGGATTGTATCGTATTATTGAGGATTGAAAAGGACTGCATTTTATTTCCATGGGGAGGTCTGAAATTACAGGAGGCCTATTATGCACGTTGCACATTTTGTTGTTGTTTTTTCGAATGTTAAAATAAAAATGACATCAAAAATCTGATTTATGTATTGTATTTCTATAATTTCATCAATGCAACGAAACATAATACATTAATATTATAATAGAAGTTAAACTTAAAGCACCATCGTACAGCAGAGTAGTCACGTGGTGCATCATTCTCTCCAGGATGCGCTGCAGGTAAAATAAACGTTTAATCATGAATGCTCATTATGTATTTGTAGCCTACTTATCATTTTGATAGTAGGCTAATATAGACACTTACAGCATGTGTTGCCTTCATTATAAGGCTTATATAAGGCTTTTAATTTTTTGCGGCTCCAGACAGATTTGTTTTTTGTTTTTTTGGTCCAATATGGCTCTTTCAACATTTTGGGTTGCCGACCCATGCACTAGCCCCTAACCAGTTTCATCTCTCTAGGGTTCCTCTTTTACACCTCTTTCTGTCAGAGTAAGCACAGCAACTGTTCTTTTCCAATGGATTGACAAAGCTAGGGATTTAGCCTATACCTTCACTAGCTAATTAACACACCAGGCTATTGTCCAATCACACAGAGATGTAATTCCAGGAATCCTGGTTTCTTAGAATAATCCTCAATTGAAATCCTTTGTCATTTTCTTGTGTCTGTCAAAACTTAATTTTCACCATGTTGGAGTTTATATCAGATTTCCCTTTTTTCTTCCTCTCCCTTTGTTTCCTCCTCCACCCCCCACAGGGAAAGAGATATCAGAGACACACACTTGAGAAAGCAGTAATGTCATCGAAAGCTTGGAAAATAATACTTTAGTTTCCAACACATATTGCAGAACCAAGAACAACAAGAACCAGGAACAATCACTTTCCTTCAAAGAGAGAATAAAACAACATGGCTGATTGAGTCATAGAAGTGCTTTTATAACCATAATAACAGAGGCCTTTGAGTTTGAAGTCAGAGCAGCAACATATTGGCAACAAAAGTACGGCTTGCGGGTCAGGTCCTCTCACTATTGCTGGAGTGGGCTATAAAAGCCAAGGCAGTAGAAGTATCTTTCATTGATTGTGGTGTCTGAAGAGGCATTGATTCCCCTATACTCATTTAGCAGTGTCGGGGCGCCGCTCAGGGTTTCAGAAAATTTGATGCAGGACATCGTGACCGGCAAGACTTTACATTTACCTGACATTTGAGAACATCCATATGTATTGGGTGCATAACGCATTAGGCCATCCACCCAGGGTGCTCAAAAACGTATTTAAGTCATTGCAATATATCTTAACAGAATAGAAATCAGCCTTTAAAGTTGTACTAAAATAAAGTAGAACGATGTTCTTATACCAACATGACCGGTTTCATTGAAAAGCAAAACATTGCACGTTGCGTCTTCATCTCTGCTATAAATCATAAATAATTTGTTTATATATATAAAAAAAAACATTTAGCCTAGAAGAACAAGTCACCTACACAGTAATAAAACAACTTAAAAATATAATATTTAATATTTAATCATTTGTGAACGACCTGTGCTAAAAGCTATTTGTATGCATTTTTTTATTAATAAATAACAAAACACAGCTAATTTCATTTAGCCTAGGTAGCATTTCTATGTAGAAGATTAAAAAATAATTTCGTGCATTTTCCCCCATATTCCATCCAGTTCGGTTTATTTTTTATAATATACTACACATGATCTTTACTGAATAAGTCCCTCCATTTATTTTTGTTTTACCACAAACTTATTTTGAGCCTCTATGGTACCGTTTTTATTGTTACGTATCTGTACCTTTAGTCCTTCCATTCCCTTTGTTAATACGGACTCTTGACATAAATTGCTTTTGTTTTAGAGATGAGTACTGAATTGCATGGCCTCTAAAGGCACATTTAAAGTGTCCCATACCATAAGCGGATCTATTATGTCAGAAAAAAGTCAGTTATAAATTCTTCTGTCCTAGTTCAAAACAAGTTATCATCCAAAATGTCCAATATCCTTGCCCACGTGGAAATTCTGTAAGAGTGATATATATGCCAATTATTTTATGGTCCAACCGTATTCTATCCCCTATCAACACTTTTTAATCTTTTGGTGCCAGAGAGAATGACATAAGAAAGTAGTCAAGACGGCTAGCTTTTATTGAGCCTCCGCCATATATATCTCAATAGGTCAGGATATTTATGCCTCCATATATCCACTAGTTCCAATATATCCATGACATTCGTGATTTCCTTAAGTGCATGAGGGTGATAGTTTGTAGTGTGATTTCCTTTACGGTCCATAGAGGTATTTAAAACCATATTATAATCTCCCACCATAATAATAGAGTCTTGTATTGCTTGTATGGTTGATCAATTATTGCATATATTTTCAAAAAAGCGTGGATCATCATTATTTGGACCGTATAGGTTAATTAGCCATATCTGTTCATGGTACAATAACATATTTAAAATCATCCATCTACCTTGAGGATCTTTTTGGACAATTTGCACATTCGGATCAAAATGACTGTTAACTAAAATCCCCCCATCCTTTTTCCACACAACTCCATCTAAAATTGTTGAATAAGTTTTCCTGTAAACAATATATATTATATTCCTTCTCTTTTAGCCAGGTAAATACTGACCGTCTTTTCTTATCTGCTAAGCCATTACAATTACAACTGGCTATACTTATTTCACCATTTACCATAATGAGATGCAAGTTACAAACCTATTTATCATTACATTTTAGTCATTTAGCAGACACTCTTATCCAGAGTGACTTACAGTAGTGAATGCATACATTTCATACAATTTCATACATTTTTTTTTTTTCTGTGCTGGCCCCCCGTGGGAATCGAACCCACAACCCTGGTGTTGCAAACACCATGCTCTACCAACTGAGCTACGATTTGATTAACCATTGTCAAGTCCTAGGTGATGGCAATCCGATCAAATCAAATCAACCCAAAAAAATATTTGTCACATGTGCCGAATACAAAAGGTAGACCTTACCGTGAAATGCTTACTTATAAGCCCTTAACCAAAAATGCAGTTTTAAGAAGATAGAGTTAAGAAAATATTGACAAAATAAACTAACTATAAAAAGTAACACAATAAAATAACAATAATGAGGATATATACAGGGGATAATGGTACCGAGTCAATTTGCAGGGGTACAGGTTAGTCGATGTAATTTGTACATGTAGGTAGGGGTAACTATGCATAGATAACAAACAGAGTAGCATTGGGGGGGGGGGGAGTGTCAATGCAAATAGTCCAGGTGGCCACTTGATTAATTGTTCAGCAGTCTTACGGCTTGGGGGTAGAAGCTGTTAAGGACACTTTTGGACCTAGACTTAGAACTCCGGTACCGCTGCCGTGTGGTTGCACGTTAGCCAATAGAACGGATGGTAGAGCTTGTTGCACCCTCGACAACTACTATGATCATTATTATTTGACCATGCTGGTCATTTATGAACATTTTAACATCTTGACCATGTTCTGTTATAATATCCACCCGGCACAGCCAGAAGAGGACTGGCCACCCCTCATAGCCTGGTTCCTCTCTAGGTTTCTTCCTAGGTTTTGGCCTTTCTAGGGAGTTTTTCCTAGGGAGTTTTTCCTAGCCACATGCATTGCTTGCTGTTTGGGGTTTTAGGCTGGGTTTCTGTACAGCACTTTGAGATATCAGCTGATGTACGAAGGGCTATATAAATAAATTTGATTTGATTTGATTTAGAGGCGGGTTACCCACTCACCGACAAATTCTCACAAGACACCCTGATCTGCGCCCCCTGTATTTCCTTATTTTCGTCATGTAAATTATGGGGATTTGGCCCTTGTCCGGGAGCAACATTATATTCTTTGCGTCAGATTCATTAAAGAATAAAGAAAAAAAATCTTAATTGAGTTCGAGGTGAGTAATCGCTGTTCTGATATCCAGAAACTCGTTTTGGTCATAAGAGATGGTAGCATCAACATTATGTACAAAATAAGTTACAGACATTGCAAAAAAAATAGCACAATTGGTTTGGGGCCTTTAAAATGGCAGCCATCCCCTCCGGCGCCATTCTTCTATTTACCCCCTTCCCCTGAAACACACACTGGTCCCCTGTTGTGACCATTTTCCCAAGCATCTCTGTGTAGTCAGACCTTTGATTATTTTATGCCACCATGGCCACAATAATGCGCCCCCTCTCTGATTGTCTGAGTGTGACCCCCTCCCCATGGGTTACTGCAGCTAGTGTTGCCAGCACTACCTGGCTGGGGGCACCCCACCGGAATCCCCACCGGCTGTGTACAAGATCCTCAATAGGAGCTTTGAGAATTTCCTTGTATATTATGCTCTCCCATCAGGGGGCTTTGTCGGACCAACCCTGCCAAGCAGGCTCAGAATCTTGAGGGGGCTGTGCCGCTTTAGTCAGTCTCTGACCGCATTCACCTTTCTGATTTGGCTGCATATCGGCTACTTACAGAAGGACCCATAAAACAGATAAGGACTTCTCCTTAGTGTATGGGTCGCTCAGGTCGGTGTCTAGGGTACAGGGTTGGGGACCGTTCCATCATGATAGGACAATAAATAAATAAACAATATTCATAATTTATTTTAAAATGTATATCCCATATCTGCACAAAATTGAAAGCTTTCTCTCACAACCTCTGCTCACAAACACACATTGGCTCTGGGATTTGCGACCTTTTTCCTTTTTCACTCACTTAACTCCACACTTTTCCAAACACCAAAAACACACACCACACCTTCCATCACAGTACATCCACACATACTGTGCCTTCTATGTCCTCTGTTTGCTGTTTTATCTCTACCATGTTGATTGAATAATTTTGTGCTCCAGTTCCTTATATTTGAAGATGTATTATTTTGCTAGTTACCCTTTCTTCTAATGCTGTCTTATCCATTTATAAAATACTATAAATGGAAAGTTAAATAAAAATTATTTTCCAACATTCCCTACATAGAATGGTATAGTGTAGTTGTAGGTTATTTCTTTAACAATTGTTGTGCTTTTCTATATATATTTTTTTTATTACAATCCCTACCATGGCTAGTATTGGGTGTTACATTATTTGACTCCTCTATGGGAACTTTGTAATATTTAGAATGGCCATGGAGTAGTCTTTGTGTCTGGGAACATTTGGTTGTCAATAGACAGTTTTTTAAATACGAGAGCAACGCGTTTCCTTTTTAATCTATTCTCCTTGAAGATTGGGTACAGAACTTTGCCACATTCTGCAATTTCCTTCGGGAACTGATCATTCATGCCTATTTTCGTGCCAGCGAGACTTTTACCCAGGCTTTTAACCGTTATTTTATCTTTAAAGAAAGCAAATTTGGCAACGATTGGGCACATATCTCTGTCCTCTCTGTCCGAAGCGGTGTACACGTTCGAGTTGGATTTTGTTTGACAGCTTCGCGTGGGATCTGAAGCGCTGTAAGAAAGAATTCCTTCATCACACTTTCAGGAACTTCTCCTTATTGTTCTTGGATACCAATAAGTATCAGCTTTTCTCTCATAGATCTAGTCTGTATGTCAAGTAAGGCTTCTCTCAGAAAGATTTTAAAGTTAATTAACGTTAATTTCAATCTTATTGACTGTCCCGTTTAGCTTGTTTGTTTCTTTCTCCATTGTCATAGCTTTTTTGTCACTCGTCTCAAGGGTCCTTTATATCTTTACTGACTAATTAAAGTATGCCCAGTTTGTCATTTATCAATTTTAACAGATCGGTTTCCACCCTTACCATTCCCAGTGGTGTCTGTGTCCGTCGAGGAGTCGTGTTTTCTTTTGGAGATTCATTCTCCATGTTTACTCTCTGTCATGTTTGGGTGTTGCTTGTTTTCATATTTGTCAATACATTTTTCTATCCTTATGATTTGTTTTGTGTTGTTATGCAGATTGAAAGTTATTACCCATGAGTATGTGAAGTGCTAATATTTTGTCTAACTTACAGATATTGAATATTACGTTTTTATCTTTTGGCGATCTGCACCACTGTGTTCAGTCCGCCATCTTGTTTAGGTTCTGCTATTCTAGGGGTTGGGGGACCTCAGCATTTGATTGGTGACGTTAATTAGACGATGAGAGATACTGGAATCTGGAGCTCTTGGAAGAATAAAAGCTGGGCTTAAACTTAGATTGTGGAGTCATTGGTAAACTGATCTCCTGATGTGCGTTTTTGTGTCATAGTGGTGAATTTTGTGGCGGAAGAATCAGAATTAGTTAGGTAACATAGATAATTAAGATGTCTTATCTGCATAATATGCTTATATGATATGCATGTTATTAGAATCTATCCCTTTGGACTCTGGTGTTGGCAGTTGCACTTCCTCCCTCAGTCACCAGGGGCCCAAAGAGGGGAGAAGTCAGGCTTGTCTTTCACATGTCCCTGGAGAATATCAGAAAGAATATCAGAAAGAGAAGAGGACAGGAGGGAACGTTGTCTTCACATGTGAATGTGTCTTTACCTATTTTTAAACCATGTGAAGGAATGGAGTGATTAATGGGGAATCAACTACTTGTCTCCACAATGTCTGTGCGCCATTCACTCCCTCCTTTGGCCTTGAGGGAGATCAGGTCTGAGACAAGATATGTGGGGTAGTATCTGGAACCATTGTATGTCATCTCTGATGTTGCACCTATCCTGGGATAGTGTATGACCTAGAGGCTCACTTCCCTCAGTGAGCTTGTCCAGGCGTGTGGTCAAGAAGGGGTTTTAATTGAGATGGGAGTATCTGGAGTTGACAATTGATTTATGCCATAGAATGAATTGGTGTTTCTGAGCTATGAAGTACCAGGAACGAGATCGGACCCTTGTTTTAGGGGCCAGACTCTGAACAATAAGAACAGTCTTCGTAGAAAATGCTATCTGGCTGTGGGATATTTTTTTCTCATATATCAAGTTTCACCCTGTGACCCATTCCAATTTCAGCATGCTTATAGGAAAGGACACTCAAGAAGCACAGCACTTACACAAATGACTGATGATTGGCTGAGAGGAATTGATGACAAAATGATTGGGGGGGCTGTCTTTGTTAGACTTCAGTGCAGCTTTTGACATTATCAATCATTGTTTGCTGCTGGAAAATTTATGTGTTATGGCTTTACACCCCCTGCTATAATGTGGATAGAGTTACTTGTCTAACAAAACACAGAGGGCCTTCTTTAATGGAAGCCTCTCAAATATAATCCAGTTAGAATCAGGAATTCCCCTGGGTAGCCGTTTAGGCCCATTGCTTTTTTCAATGTTTACTAACGACATGCCACTGACTTTGAGTAAAGCCAGAGTGTCTATGTATGCGGATGACTCAACACTATACACGTCAGCTACTACAGTGACTGAAATGAGTGCAACACTCAAAAAACTGCAGTTAGTTTCAGAGTGGATAGCAAGGAATAAGTTAGCCCTAAATATTTATAAAAACTAAAAGCGTTGTTTTTTTAACAAAACACTCACTCAACCCGAAACCTCAACTAAATTTTGTAATAAATAATGTTGGAAATTGAGCAAGTTGAGATGACTAAACTGCTTGGAGTAACCCTAGATTGTGGACTGTCATGGTCAAAACAGATTGATGCAGTAGTAGCTAAGATGGGGAGAAGTCTGTCTATAATAAAGCGATGCTCTGCCTTCTTAACAACACTATCAACAAGGCAGGTCCTACAGACCCTAGTTTTGTCGCACCTTGACTACTATTCAGTCGTGTGGTCAGGTACCAAAAAAAATAACTAAGGAAAATTGCAATTGGCTCAGAACAGGGCAGCACGGCTGGCCCTTGGATGTACACAGAGAGCTAATATTAATAATATGCATGTCAATCTCTCCTGGCTGAAAGTGGAGGACAGATTGACTTCATCACTACTTTTATTCATGAGAGGTATTGACATGTTGAATGCACCGAGCTGTCTGTCTAAACTACTGGCACACAGCTCGGACACCAATGCATACCCAACAAGACATGTCACAAGAGGTCTCTTCACAGTCCCCAAGTCCAGAACAGACTATGGGAGTCACACAGTACTACATAGATCCATGACTACGTGGAACTCTATTCCAAATCAAGTAACTGATGCAAGCAGTAAAATTGGACTTAAAAAACAGATTAAATAAACACCTTATGGAACTGCGGAGACTGTGAAGCAACACAAACATTGGCAAAGACTCATGCATACACACACACACATACACACACACACACACACACACACATACACACACACACACACACACACACACACACACACACACACACACACACACACACACACACACACACGATAACATAAGCACTATACATACACATGGATTTAGTACTGTAGATATGTGGTAGTGGTGGAGTAGGGGCCTGAGGGCACACAGAGTGTTGTGAAATCTGTGAATGTATTGTATTGTTTTTAAAATGGTATAAACTGCCTTAATTTTGCTCGACCCCAGGAAGAGTAGCTGCTGCTTTGGCAGCAGCTAATGGGGATCCATAAAAAATACAAATACAATGCATCTGTTGTTTGTCATGTAGACTAAAAGGGCATATCTTTGCTATAAAAGATATTTGTATTCTTCGTATGTCAGAACTACTCGCCACAACACTTAGTAGTGTTGAGCCTACCAGTCTCATCATTATAGAAGCAATTACTCTACGCTTTCCATATTAATAAGTTTTGAATAAAGTAATATCCTGATTGGTGATTGACCTTGTCAATCCTCATTATTGATTACAATTTTCACGACAATTTTCTATGCTGTTAAGACTTCGAACATGTTGTATTATTTTTATCTTATTAATTATATTCTTATTCCGTAACTGTAATAAATCAGATTATTGTTCGAATGGATACGAATCATAGTCCTCACATGTCTGAGTAATGTTCCTTGAATTATTATTTGGTAAAATGTCTAATGGTAAATGTTACTCAAAATACCCATAGCATATATGCTTGGTCTCTAACTGTGCATCTCTGAGCTAAGGTTAACTCAATAATTTAACCCTTGTTTGGGTCTTTGGGCCCCATTTTCAATGTTTACAATTAATAATTTTTTCAACCTGAGACTCATTGGCCTTCGCTCATTTTCTGTGAAGAACATGTAAAATAACACATTTTCATTGAGTGCACACTGTGCACCCACCTACACGTTTATACTACATACGTGGTGTTCAGGTCCACTGGCCCTGAGGGTAATAAAAGTGTGGAAAAGTGTGTGTAGGTGAAAACAAGTAAAAATTAAACAAAAAGGTTTGCTGTGTGCCTTCACTTTGTCTTCCTCCTCCCTGGGCCTGCTCTTTCAACATAGCACCAAGAACCTGTCTGTCAACCCTGCCTGTCTGCCTGTCTCCTGCTTTCTCGCACTCTTTACCCTTTGTAGTGTGTGAAACTACACAATGTCTTGCAGGAACCTGCACAATGTTACATGATACATTATTTTGAAACATAATTTTTTACGTTGTATTTTCCCACATTCTACCACAGCCAGGTGCAAATTGGGGGAGGGACAGAACAAATAAATAGGTTTGCATGTGTGGCTCCTTACCACAATCAATCAGTATGGCAAAAATAATCTCTGCTCAAAGGGCCTTAGAAATCATGTTTGCAGAGAGAGAAACTAGTGTGGAAGGAGCGTCTTTCACTTTGGAAGATTAAGAATTTTCCGAATATGAGGATCAAGTCTCTGTCAATTCAGAGTCAGACAGTGAGTTGGAAGAAGAGGATGAGATTGACCCTCAGCCAGTCCCAGAACCAGCCCGTCAGCAGCCAGCCCCATGACCAGCACGTCAGCAACCAGCTGATCAGCAGCCTGCAGGAGGAGAAATATGGAAATAAAACAATTGTGAAATTGAATGGTATTCTTGCCCAAGGAATGAGCCACCCTGCATGGCTGCCAATGTGATAGGATGCAACCAGGGCCGACGAGGATGGCGCTTACTCATGTGCATCCCAGACACCATCCCAAAAATCATTCTGGAGTGTACTAATTTGGAAGGAAGGCGTGTTTTTGGAGAGATGGACCAAACTCATTTACATGCATACTTTGGGGTTCTTATCCTTGCTGGTGTTTTCAGATCCGATAGGGAATCCACAGAATCCCTGTGGGATGCAGAAACTGGCAGAGAACTTTTCCGTGCAGCAATGTCTCTGGAAAACTTCCACATTATTTCCAGGATTATCAGCTTCGATAACCCAGACACAGGATCAGCTTGGCGGCAGAGAGACAAGCTAGCTGCAATTAGGTCAGTGTGGGACAAGTGGGTGGACCGCCTTCCCCTGTTTTACAACTCTGGGCCCAACGTTACTGCTAATGAGCAGCTTATGCCATTTAGAGCCGCTGCCCTTTCAGGCACTACATACCATCAAAACCCGAAAATATGGAATCAAGATCTGGGCTGCCTGTGATGCTGCTTCATCATATGCGTGGAACTTGCAAGTGTTTACGGGGAAGCCAGATGAAGGAGCCCCAGAGAAGAACCAAGGGATGCGGGTTGTCCTGGATGTGACACAGGGATTCTGTGGCCATATCACATTTTTTACTTCGCACAAGCTGGGACAGGAGCTCCTCAAGAGTAAGCTGACGATGGTAGGAACCGTACGAAAAAACAAACCAGAGCTCCCACCTCAGCTGTTGAATACACAGAACAGGCCTATCAATTCCTCAAAGTTTGTGTTCACGGCCGACACGTCCCTAGTGCCCTACGTGCCAAAGAAATGCAAAAATGTGGTACTCATGAGTACGCTGCATAGGGATGGGAGAATCTGTGGCTAGGAACCTCAAAAAACAGAAATCATAATGGATTACAATGCCAAAAAAGGAGGGGTGGACAATTTCGACAAGCTCGTGGCTGGCTACAGCTGCAAAAGAAGAACCCTACGCTGGCCACTTGTGATATTCTTCAACATCTTGGACAACTCGGCGTACAACACGTTTGTCATCTGGATGGCATTGAACCCAGATTTGAACAGAGGGAAGCTTCAGAGGAGACAGCTCTTTCTCGAGGAGCTGGAAAAGGCATTGGTAAGACCTCAAATCCTGAGAAGGCAACATATCTCAAGGACCGCAGCTTCTGCAGCCATCGTCAGGAGGATTCAGGAGGAGGATGCTGGTGCCCCGTCCGCCCGACCCACAGAACCAACAACTCCAATACCGAAAGTAAGTGTGAGTGATGTTGTTGCGTGTGTGTGTGTGTGTGTGTGTGTGTGTGTGTGTGTGTGTGTGTGTGTGTGTGTGACTCTACTACCTTAGCCTGCTGTAACTATATATGTGAGTGAGATGTTAGTAAAATTCCTGAGCTTAGTGTTTTCATCATTCTAAATTGCAGCCGGTAGCAACAAGAAGCGTTGTGATGTGTGTGGACCCAAGGACAGGAAGACACAGTACACATGCATCAAGTGCAAGAAATAGTACATTTGCAACACATCCACAGTTAAACTCTGTCCTTCATGTGGTGTGTAGACCGGCCTTAATTTGTGTTCAATGTGGATCATTTTACATTTCCATAAAATACTGTATGTAAAATTTGTCCTTCCAATTTCTTCAGTTCAAAGCAATAAACATCAATAGTGATGAAAACCTTGTTTCATTTATATTTGTTCAAGTTAAACATGATTTATTCCACCCGTCTTGATTATAATTGATTTTTGTTTACAAAAGTGTAATTTAATTTTTAAAAACAAATAGCGCTTTATTTATAAATGTGATCTAGCAGAGGTAAATGGCATATACTAACCATGTATGCTGTCTATATTGCTTGTAATTGATATAAGTCAATATCTACAGTGAGGGAAAAAAGTATTTGATCCCGTGCTGATTTTGTACGTTTGCCCACTGACAAAGAAATGATCAGTCTATAATTTTAATGGTAGGTTTATTTGAACAGTGAGAGACAGAATAACAACCAAAAAATCCAGAAAAACACATGTAAAAAACGTTATAAATTGATTAGCATTTTAATGAGGGAAATAAGTATTTGACCTCCTCTCAATCAGAAAGATTTCTGGCTCCCAGGTGTCTTTTATACAGGTAACGTGCTGAGATTAGGAGCACACTCTTAAAGGGAGTGCTCCTAATCTGTTTGTTACCTGTATAAAAGACACCTGTCCACAGAAGCAATCAATCAATCAGATTCCAAACTCTCCACCATAGCCAAGACCAAAGAGCTCTCCAAGGATGTCAGGGACAAGATTGTAGACCTACACAAGGCTGGAATGGGCTACAAGACCATCGCCAAGCAGCTTGGTGAGAAGGTGACAACAGTTGGTGCGATTATTCGCAAATGGAAGAAACACAAAAGAACTGTCAATCTCCCTCGGCCTGGGGCTCCATGCAAGATCTTACCTCGTGGAGTTGCAATGATCATGAGAACGGTGAGGAATCAGCCCAGAACTACACGGGAGGATCTTATCAATGATCTCAAGGCAGCTGGGACCATAATCACCAAGAAATCAATTGGTAACACACTACGCCGTGAAGGACTGAAATCCTGCAGCGCCCGCAAGGTCCCCCTGCTCAAGAAAGCACATATACATGCCCGTCTGAAGTTTGCCAATGAACATCTGAATGATTCAGAGGACAACTGGGTGAAAGTGTTGTGGTCAGATGAGACCAAAATGGTGCTCTTTGGAATGCTGCCTATGACCCCAAGAACACCATCCCCACCGTCAAACATGGAGGTGGAAACATTATGCTTTGGGGGTGTTTTTCTGCTAAGGGGACAGGACAACTTCACCGCATCAAAAGGACGATGGACGTGGCCATGTACCGTCAAATCTTGGGTGAGAACCTCCTTCCCTCAGCCAGGACATTGAAAATGCGTCGTGGATGGGTATTCCAGCATGACAATGACCCAAAACACACGGCCAAGGCAACAAAGGAGTGGCTCAAGAAGAAGCACATTAAGGTCCTGGAGTGGCCTAGCCAGTCTCCAGACCTTAATCCCATAGAAAATCTGTGGAGGGAGCTGAAGGTTCGAGTTGCCAAACGTCAGCCTCGAAACCTTAATGACTTGTAGAAGATCTGCAAAGAGGAGTGGGACAAAATCCCTCCTGAGATGTGTGCAAACCTGGTGGCCAACTACAAGAAACGCCTGACCTCTGTGATTGCCAACAAGGGTTTTGCCACCAAGTACTAAGTCATGTTTTGCAGAGGGGTCAAATACTTATTTCCCTCATTAAAATGCAAATAATTTAAAAACATTTTTGACATGTGTTTTTCTGGATTTTTTTAATGTTATTCTGTCTCTCACTGTTCAAATAAACCTACCATTAAAATTATAGATTGATCATTTCTTTGTCAGTGGGCAAAAGTACAAAATCAGCAGGGGATCAAATACTTTTTTCCCTCACTGTAAGTATTAACCAGCGGAACGCCTCACCAATATCCAATGGTATAGAGTTGCGAGAATTACAAATACCTCAAAAATTAAAAAACTTCAATTTATCAAACATATGACTATTTTACACCATTTAAAGACAAGGCTCTCCTTTATCTAACCACATTATCCGATTTCAAAAAGGCTTTACATCGAAAGCAAAACATTAGATTATGTCAGGAGAGTACCCTCCCAAAAATAATCACACAGCCATTTTCAAAGCAAGCATATATGTCACAAAAACCAAAACCACAGCTAAATGCAGCACTAACCTTTGATGATCTTCATCAGATGACACTCCTAGGACATTATGTTATATAATACATGCATGTTTTGTTCAATCAAGTTTATATTTATATCAAAAACCAGCTTTTTACATTAGCATGTGTTGTTCAGAAATGGCATACCCACCGCAAACTTCCGTTGAATTTACTAAATTACTCACGATAAATGTTCACAAAAAACATAACAATTATTTTAAGAATTATAGATACAGAACTCCTTTATGCAATCGCGGTGTCAGATTTTAAAATAGCTTTCGGTGAAAGCACATTTTGCAATATTCTGAGTAGATAGCCCGGCCATCACGGCTAGCTAATTTGACACCCACCAAGTTTGGCACTCACCAAACTCAGATTTACTATAAGAAAAAGTTGATTAACTTTGCTGTTCTTCGTCAGAATGCCCTCCCAGGACTTCTACTTCAACAACAAATGTTGTTTTGGTTCGAAATAATCCAGTTATATCCAAATAGCTCCGTTTTGTTCGTGCGTTCAAGTCACTATCCGAAGGGTGACGCGTCGGCGCCTTTCGTGACAAAAATTTTCAAAATATTCCATTACCGTACTTCGAAGCAAGTCAAACCCTGTTTAAAATAAAAAATTATATTCCAACCGGGCGACGCTATATTCGTTGAAACACTGAAAGTAAAACATGGAGTCGTCTCGTGCACACGCGCTCCAGTGTTATTGTTCTCAGAAGGACCACTCACAAAAAACCCTGCTGTTTTTCTCCCAGAGACTGGAGAGCTCTCATTCCACTTTCTGGTGCCTTCCTAGAGCCAATGGAAGCCTTAGAAAATGTCACGTTACAGCAGAGATGCTGTATTTTTGATAGAGATGCCCTAGTAGGAGAACAAATTGTCAGACAGGGCACTTCCTGTATAGAATCTTCTCAGGTTTTGGCCTGCCATATGAGTTCTGTTATACTCACAGACACCATTCAAACAGTTTTAGAAACTTTAGAGTGTTTTCTATTCAAAGCTAATAATTATATGCATATTCTAGTTTCTGGGCAGGAGTAATAACCAGATTAAATCGGGTACGTTTTTTTGTCCGGCGGTGAAAATACTGCCCCCTATCCCTAATTAAGTATTTTTACACATTGTTATGGCTGTATTGTTTTAAAAACCCAATAATGTTGCGGGTCCATCAGACCCGCGAACATTGGGTGAATAACAAAAACATGAACACTACACAAGGGTTAATGCTAGGACATCGATTGCAAGATATTAACTCCTAGTCCCTTAGCCTCTTAATAATTGCATAATGGTTAACCTAAACGCGTGCATCTTATAGTATTACGAGCAGTGACGCAAGGCTTGCAATATTGGCTATACCCACTGGGTACGATTATGGGCCTATAGCGTTCACATGATAATGGAGTCAGATGGTATATCATAGTAATGTCATAGACCCCTACACTAATTCTCGGGCATCCTCAGACTAATTTCATTTCCACTTTTTACACACCCTAGAATTTATTGTATCCTGCTGGAGTTATAATGAAAAAGAAAGATGGATGAAAAGAGGAGCAGAGGGGGAGATGCACCCTGGCTTCTCTTCCATCTCATTCACAGTGGTATAGAGAGAAAAGCCCTTCAGGAAAACCAGCAGCAGTTTTTTATGCATTTATTCAGCTCTCTTGCTTGGGTTGTTGCATGTCATTCTGCCATGGAAAACATTCTTTCTTTACCACTACTTACAGTACACACACATCAGTGCTATTCAGCAATGTTTGCTGTCAACAACAGCATCTATCAATTTCCCCTTTCATCCCTCCCTCATTGGGAGAGCGGGGGAGGATAACAAAGGACAGATCCCAGTTCAGTTATTAATGTCATGACTGTGGAGTTGATTCAGTAATACATGCATATAAAAGGTCAATAACAACTTCAGTCAAGTAGTAAAGTAATTAGCAAGAACCTCTCAATGCTAAATGGTACAATGCAGTGGAGGCTCCTGAGAGGGGGAAGGGGAGGACCATCCCCTAAAAATAGTAAAACATTTAAAAAGTTATCCTTTTTAGATAAAACTATACTAAATATATCCACATGTCACAAATAATTGATTAAAACACACTGTTTTGCAATGAAGGTCTACAGTAGCTTCAACAGCACTCTGTAGGGTAGCACCATGGTGTAGTCGTAGGTAGCACCATGGTGCAGCCGGAGGACAGCTAGCTTCCGTCCTCCTCTGGGTACATTGACTTCAATACAAAACCTAGGAGGCTCCTGGTTCTCACCCCCTTCCATAGACTTACACAGTAATTATGACAACTTCCGGAGGATGTCCTCCAATCTATCAGAGCACTTACAGAATGAACTGACGTGCTTTCCACCCAATCAAAGGATCTTAGAATGAATCTAGTACTGAAAGCATAAACTACAGCTAGCTAGCACTGAAGTGCATAAAATGTGGTGAGTAGGTGACAAAGAGAGAGAAAGACAATAGTTGAACAGTTTTGAACAAATGCATTTCTTCCAAAATGAAGGAGAAGCAAGACAGAGAGTACTTTTTTTCACTTTCACTCTCTTAGCTAGTAAATGCAGCTAGCTAGTTTAGCCTTCTCAAACACCCTGCTCAAACAGAGGGATGCTATGTTAGCTAGCTGGACATGACTATCCAACACAACACTGTAACTCAAGGTAAGGTAAGCTTTTGGTTTTACAAATTTATTGGCATCGGGGCCTGCTGGTGTAAGTGTTAAACTGCTTACTGACTACATTGTAACATTACTGCAGGATTGTAGTGGGTTTACTAACTCGTTAGTTCTATTAGCTCTGTTGACTATGACGTTACTTTATCTAATATATATACAGTATATATATAGTGTGTGTAGCAAGTATGATATGGTTTGGCTTGGAAAGGTTTTGTCGCCTGGTCACATACAGCTGATGTGTTGTGCATTGAAGTCCACAAGCGAAGGGAAAAGGTGAAAGGGGGAGAGCGTATAGATGTGAGAAGGAATACAACGTGGCTGCTATGAAAGGGAACTGTGTTTACGCGTGATCAGGGGTGTAATCATTCCGCCTAGTCTGTTGAAAAAAAATCTTCAACGGAAGCAAACCAAAAGAAAAGGAGATAAACATACTGGAATTTGTCTAATAGAAACTCTTGCAACTGTTGGACTAATGATTACACCCTAGATCAGCTAGATGCAGGCAAGAGCGTGCAAAGCAGTCTGTCCATGTGTCACTGTCTGTCACCTCAAATTTTATCTCGACCTGTGTGCACCTACGTTGTAAACTTTAATTCACAGGCTAAGTTTTAGCAACCTCATGATGTGTATAGGAGAAATGTGAGTATCATGTAGTAGCCTAAACCTATCGCTGTTACATTGAACTGGGTGAATGGAAAATGAATGACAGTCATCCAATATGCTCTAATAGAAATAAGGCCATGCTCATGACAAGAAGAAAACATGTCCACCCTCATCTTAAACGGCACCAACCGCCACTGGTACAATGAATAGTTATGATATCTTAATGTCTGCTTATAAGATCTGCACTGACAGATAGTTTAACAGGGTTCTTCAAACGAAGGACATACAGTAATTAATTAGATTCAGTTATTCTCCAGCACTTCTACCCAAGCATCCACACTCAAATATGCATCAATTTAACTAAACCATACATCAATATAACCAATACAGGCATTCAAGTGTATTTTGTCTTTGGCTTAGTGGAGAAATTAGCTGTGCTTTCCTCGTCCAAACAGAAGGACAGTCTAGCTAATAGTATCAAATATTATGCTAAATATATCTCTTCTTTCTCCATCTCTTTTTCTCCTCCATCTCCTCTACCAAATGGGCAGATTATGCAAACACTTCATTGTTTACACACCTGATAAGCAATCCTTAACTGCCTTAATCTTATATAGACCAGAATATAAACACATATTGATTAATTAATCAGAAGGCATGAGGTGATGTGGTATATGGCCAATATACCACGGCTAAGGGATATTCTTCTACACAATGCACCAAAGAGTGTCTGGATACAGCCCTTAGCCGTGGTGTATTGGCCATATACCACTAACACCCGAGGTACCTTATTGATATTATAAACTGGTTACAAATGTAATTAGATCAGTAAAAATAAATGTTTTGTCATACTTGTGGTATACGGACTCACGGCTTTCAGCCAATCAGAATTCAGGGATTGAACCGTCAGTTTATGATGCAGCTTAATGCAGTTTTGCAGCCGGGCGAGCATCTGGCTCATTGGGTATTTCACGTGTTGTGGAACGAGGAGGCAGAAAGACTCACTTTCCAGTAAGCAGACAAGGGGGAGCGGAGGAGTCGAGGCGATGGGAAAGAACACAAGAGGAAAAAAGTTTGGTCTTCTAAAGGCTGCCTGTCAAAGGACAGACAGACCAAGAGACAGACTTGGAGGGAGGTAGAAGGAGGTAGGAAAGAAAGGCAGTAGGATGCAGGTATAATTGGGGAGACAGAGTGGATTATATTCCGTTGAGCTGCACATTTAAAGGTGCTTCAGAAACCCAGGGAATGGAAATTAAAGTATTGTCAGGTAACTGATGGTCACAATCGGTGGATTCCAAAGCTACTGTATATAACATAACAAGACACACTAAGTGGATACCAACATCTAGAACATTGCAAAGGCACCAAGAGTCGACACAAACACATACGCACATGTGCACATTTGCAACACCTCATGCTGACTACTAAATTAAACAGACAGGACAAAAAGAATACTAGACTGGCCACAGAAGCCATGGATGATGTACATTAGCCAATCAGGATGCACTATGTCCTTGAGACGCTCCAGGAGCTTGCCATATCACACGTACTTGCTGTACGGTTCACACTGGAGGCTGTGGAACACCGCAGCGGAACCGCTACAGAGGAACACAAAACACTGCAGATCAGTTTATATGGACAGGATTAGGCCAAGGGGGTGGTTTATCACAGATACAGTAGATTAGAACATGGAAACTGTATTGAGGAGAGATGGATCAGCTAAGTAAAGGCTTTGGTTTCTGGGCTAGTAGTGATGTCCTGATCAACTCTGTATTTAGCTGATGAATAGCTTTATGAGTTGTGAGGATGTTTATCTTTTTGGTACCACTGACTTAAAGGAAAAATCGTGCATCTCAGAAATATTATTTTGATGTGTAGGCGAGCTATTGCCGTTCAAGCAGACAGAAATTTGGACAGTATGACGTAGCCTTGTGATAAAGTCACTCTGACTACATTGGAAGTTAATAGGAATATGACTTTTAGATGGTTAAAATGTCTATCATACATATCAGATTTCAATACTGGCAGATGTCACAACGTGGAAGGTTGTCTACTCTCGAATGAGCCATTGATTATATTTTTGCAATATTCTACCTCGAGAAATGTGTATTTTAACAGAGGGTCCATGCATTTTCTGCTATTTGTCTGCCTCTTCAGTCCAGGGCAGGAACCAGTTCAGGGAATAGAACTGAAAAAAAAAGAATATAATCAGAACCAGGAATGAAAGTGATCTATTCTGATATTTTTGGCCTTCCTGTGACATCGGGTTCTGTAGTTGTCCTGGAGGGCAGTTAGTTTGCCCCCGGTGATGCGTTGGGCAGACTGCACCACCCTCTGGAGAGTCCTTTTGTTCACCCGACCTAGAATTGCTCACAATAAAATGCCGACCACATTATCTTCCAAGAGAATTCTCTTCGATCATAGTCACAGCCGTGTATATTCCAGCCCAAGCAGATCCCTCGTCGGCCCTGAAAGAACTTCACTGGACACTATGTAAACTGGAAACCATACATCCTGAGGCTGCATTTATTGTAGCTGGGAATTTTAACAAAGCTAACCTAAGAACCATACTTCCTAAATTCTATCAGGATATCGAAATCACTCTGCAAGGCAATCAAACAAGCAAGCAAAGTGTCAGTATAGAGACAAAGTAGAATCGCAATTCAACGGCACAAACACGAGACGTATGTGGCAGGGTCCACAGTCAATCACGTATTACAAAAAGAGAACCAGCCCCGTCGCGGACACCGACGTCTTGCTCCCAGACAAATTAAACAACTTCTTTGCTCGCCTTGAGGTCCACCCACACAGACAGCGTGGCGAAGAAGGTGCAACAGTGCCTCTTCAGCCTCCTGAGGTTGAAGAAATTTGGCTTGTCATCTAAAACACTCAAACTTTTACAGATGCACAATCGAGAGCGGGCTGTATCACTGACTGGTACAGCAATTGCACCGCCCTCAACCGCAAGGCTCTCCAGAGTGTAGTGCGGTCGGCACAAGGCATCACCGGGGGCAAACTACCTGCCCTCAAGGACACCTACAGCACCCGATGTCACAGGAAGGCCAAAAAGATCATCAAGGACAACAACCACCTGAGCCACTGCATGTTCACCCTGCCATCATCCAGAAGGCAAGGTCAGTACAGGTGCATCAAAGCTGGGACTGAGAGGCTGAAAAACAACTTCTATCTCAAGGCCATCAGACTGTTAAACAGTCATCATCAACATAGAGAGGCTGCTGCCAAGATACAGACTCAAATCTCTGGCCACTTAAATAAACATGCTTAAGTATCACTAGTCACTTTAAATAATGCCACTTTAATAATGTTCACATAGAGGTATCACTAGTCAATTTAAATAACGGCACTTTAATAATGTTTACATATCCTACAATACTCATCTCATACAGTTGAAGTTTACATACACTTAGGTTGGAGTCATTAAAACTCGTTTTTCAACAACTCCACAAATTTGTTTTAAAAAATCTAGAGTTTTGGCAAGTCGGTTTGGACATCTACTTTTGCATGACGCAACTAATTTTTACAACAATTGTTTACAGACAGATTATTTAACTTATAATTCACTGTATCACAATTCCAGTGGGTTAGAAGTTTACATACACTAAGTTGACTGTGCATTTAAACAGCTTGGAAAAATCTAGAAAATTATGTAATGGCTTTAGAAGCTTCTGATAGGCTAATTGACATCATTTGAATCAATTGTACCTGTGGATTTATTTCAAGGTCTACCTCCAAATTCTGTGCCTCTTTGCTTGACATCATTGGAAAATCTAAAGAAATCAGCCAAAACCTCAGAAAAATTATTGTAGACCTCCACAAGTCTGGTTCATCCAGCAATTTCCAAACACCTGAAGGTACCACGTTCATCTGTACAAACAGCAGTACACAAGTATAAACACCATGGGACCATGCAGGCGTCATACCGCTCAGGAAGGAGACGTGTTCTGTCTCCTAGAGATGAACGTACTTTGGTGCGAAAAGTGCAAATCAATCCCAGAACAACAGCAAAGGACCTTGTGAAGATGCTGGAGGAAACAGGTACAAAAGTATCTATATCCACTGTAAAGCGAGTCCTATATCAACATAACCTGAGAGACCGCTCAGCAAGGAAGAAGCCACTGCTCCAAAACCGCCATTAAAAAGCCAGACTACGGTTTGCAACTGCACATGGGAACAAACATCGCACTTTTTGGAATAATGTCCTCTGGTCTGATGAAACAAAAATGTAACTGTTTTGCCATAATGACCATCGTTATGTTTGGAGGACAAATGGGGAGGCTTGCAAGTCGAAGAACACCATCCCAATCGTGAAGAACAGGGGTGGCAGCATCATGTTGTGGAGGTGCTTTGCTGCAGGAGGGACTGGTGCACTTCACAAAATAGATGGCACCATGAGGAGGAAAATGATGTGGATTTATTGAAGCGACATCTCATGACATCAGTCAGGAAGTTAAAGCTTGGTCGCAAATGGGTCTTCAAAATGGACAATGACCCCAAGCATGCTTCCAAAGTTGTGGCAAAATTAAGGACAACAAAGTCAAGGTATTGGAGTGGCCATCACAAAGCTCTGACCTCAATCCTATAGAACATTTGTGGACAGAACTGAAAAAGCTTGTGCGAGCAGGAGGCCTACAAACCTGACTCAGTTTCACCAGCTCTGTCAGGAGGAATGGGCCAAAATTCACCCAACTTATTGTGGGAAGCTTGTGGAAGGCTTCCTGAAATGTTTGATCCAAGTTAAACAATTTAAAGGCAATGCTACTAAATACGAATTGAGTGTATGTAAACTTCTGACCCACTGGGAATGTGATGAAAGAAATAAAAGCTGAAATAAATCATTCTCTCTACTATTATTCTGACATTTCACATTCTTAAAATAAATTGGTCATCCTAACTGACCTAAGACAGGGATTTTTTTACTAGGATTTAATGTCAGGAGTTGTGAAAAATGTTGTTTAAATGTATTTGGCTAAGGTGTATGTCAACTCTCGACTTCAACTGTATCTGCTAGAGCACGTACTATGTGTGGGTGTTGTTATGTTGACCAGTGAGCTGAGATAAGGCAGAGCTTTACCTAGCAAAAACATATAGATGACCTGGAGCCAGTTGGTCTAGCGACGAATATATGGCGAAGGCCAGCCGACAAGAGCATACAGGTCGCAGTGTTGAGTGGAATATGGGGCTTTGGTGACAAAACAGATGGCACTGTGATAGACTGCATCCAATTTGCTGAGTAGAGTGTTGGAGGCTATTTTGTAAATGACATCGCCGAAGTCAAGTATCGGTAGGATAGTCAATTTTACGAGGGTATGTTTGGCAGCGTGAGTGAAGGAGGCTTTGTTGCGAAATAGGAAGCCAATTCTAGATTTCATTTTGGATTGGAGATGCTTAATATGAGTCTGGAAGGAGAGTTTACAGTCTAGCCAGACACCTAATTATTTGTAGTTATCATCATATTCTGAGTCAGAACTGTCCAGAGTTGTGATGCTAGTTGGGCGGGCGGGTGCGGGCAGCGATCGGTTGAAGAGCATGCATTTAGTTTTACTAGCGTTTAAGAGCAGTTGGAGGCCACGGAAGGAGTGTTGTATGGCATTGAAGCTCGTTTGGAGGTTTGATAAACAAACCAGATGTATACAGAATGGTGTCGTCTATGTAGATGTGGATCAAGGAATCACCCGCAGCAAGAGCGACATCATTGATATATACAGAGAAAAGGGTCGGCCCGAGAACTGAACCCTGTGGTACCCTTACAGAGACTGACAGAGGTCCGGACAACAGGCCCTCCGATTTGACACACTAAACTTTATCTGAGAAGAAGTTGGTGAACCAGGCGAGGCAGTCATTTGAGAAACCAAGGCTGTGTTAACAGTGTTAACTAGCACATGTTAGCTGAGCACAGTGTTAGATGAGCAAAGTGTTAGCTAAGCACAGTGTTAGCTGAAGAGAAGGCTTGAGAGCCTCTTTTGACCATAGTACCGTGCGGTATAACTGGTCAGTTTATCCATAGCTAGTAATTCCACGTATTCGAGTGCCTGGCTTAGTTCGCCCAGTATGGGGAAGCAGTAGCCGTAGCTCCGGGTGGAAAGGTTCTACCAGCCAGGTTATACATATCCTACTCAAAGCCTGACCGTAATGTCTGTACAGCTTAGCTAGCTAGTAGTAGCCTAGTGGGCTAAAGCCTGTAGATAACACTTCGTTAGACGGAGAACACCACATGGGGGTATTGTGCTACAGGCTGAACATTTCCCATGACTGCAGTAACGAGAGGCAAATCCAGTCAGCTTAGCCAGCGAGGGCTCTGGTAAGCTAAACGAGGGGAAAAGTAATGCTACCAAGTGTAGGTAGAAAGAACTAGCAGAATGTGTCACGGCTGTCGTACTGGAGAGAAGACCAAAGCGCCGCGGGTTGCGTGTTCATCATGATAATTTATTAACTAAACGTGAACACGGAAAAACAATAAACAAAAGAGAACAACAGACCGACAGTTTTACAGGCTAGGTACTTACATACAGCGCAATGCAAAAACAACTACCCACAAAATAACCAAACCAAACACACACCTCTATATAGGACTCTCAATCAGAGGCAACTAGAAACACCTGCCTCCAATTGAGAGTCCAACACCCAATACTAAACATAGAAAAACTAAACTAGACAGAACATAGAAATACATAAACACAAACCCTCTGCCACACCCTGACCAAAAGTAATACAATTACTCCCTCTGCTGGTCAGGACGTGACAGTACCCCCCCTAAAGGTGCAGACCCTGAAGGCACCTCAAAAGAAAAACACAGAAAACCCCAAAAACAAACAGAAAAATCCCCTAAACAAAAAGGGAGGGAAGGGAGGGTGGCTGCCATCAACGACGGCACAGTGCTACACCCCCCCTCCCCAACCCACCTATATGGGAGGCGGCTCAGGTGCGGGACGTGGACTCCACTCCATCCCTGACGTAGTCCACTTAAGTGGCGCCCCTGACCTCGCCCGACTGGCGGGCGATTCTTGCCGCGACCGGCTGGCGGGTGTCTCTGGTTGCGCCCGGCTGGCGGGCGACCCTTGCTGCGCCCGGCTGGCGGGCGACCCTGGGTGCGCCCGTCTGGCGGGCGGCGATGGCTGCGCCCGGCTGGCGGCCACTCTGGCAGATCCGGCACGGCGGGCCACTCTGGCAGATCCGGCACGGCGGGCCACTCTGGCACATCCGGCCCGGCGGGCCACTCTGGCAGATCCTGAACGGCGGGCCACTCTGGCAGATCCGGAACGGCGGGCCACTCTGGCAGATCCGGAACGGCGGGCCACTCTGGCAGATCCGGAACGGCGGGCCACTCTGGCAGATCCGGAACGGCGGGCCACTCTGGCAGATCCGGACAGGCGGGACAATCTGGCAGCTCCGGACAGGCGGGACACTCTGGCAGCTCCGGGCAGACGGGCCACTCTGGCAGCTCCGGGCAGACGGGCCACTCTGGCAGCTCCGGGCAGACGGGCCGCTCTGGCAGCTCCTGACAGGCGGGCGGCTCTAGCAGCTCCTGACTAGCGGGCGGCTCTGGCGGCTCCTGACTAGCGGGCGGCTCTGGCGGCTCCTGACTAGCGGGCGGCTCTGGCGGCTCCTGACTAGCGGGCGGCTCTGGCGGCTCCTGACTGGCGGGCGGCTCTGGCGGCTGCTGACTGGCGGGCGGCTCTGACGGCTCCTGACTGGCGGGCGGCTCTGACGGCTCCTGACTGGCGGGCGGCTCTGGCGGCTCCTGACTGGCGGGCGGCTCTGGCGTCTCCTGACTGGCGGGCGGCTCTGGCGGCACCAGACTGGCGAGGCTGGGCTGACGCACTAGATGCCTGATGCGTGGGGCTGGTACAGGATGTGCCAGTTTGGGCACACGCACCTTAGGGCTAGTGCGGGGAGCGGGAACAGGCTGAGTCAGACTGGGCTGACGCACCTCAGGGCTCGTGCGTGTAGCGGGAAACACTGGACCGTAGAGGCGCACTGGCGGTCTTGAGCGCAGGACTGGCATCACCCCTACTGGCTGGATGCCCACTTTCCCCTGGCACATGCGGGACGCCGGTACTGCGCGTACTGGCCTGAAAATGCTCGGCCTCGCCACCGTACCCATCACCCCAAAGCCCGGGACCTGTCCAGTTCGTCTCTGCCTAAAAAGGGTACGGGGAGCTGGCCTGGGGCTCCATCCTTGCCCCGCCAAACTGCCCTTGTGCCCCCCCAAAAAAATTATTGGGGCTGCCTCTCGGATTCCCTTATCAGCCGTGTTCCCTGGTCCTCGCCGGATATTCTCCGCTGCTTGGTCCTGGTATGGTGGGTAGTTCTGTCACGGCTGTCATGCTGGAGAGAAGACCAGGGCGCAGCGGGTTGCGTGTTCATCATGATAATTTATTAACTAAACGTGAACACGGAAAAACAATAAACAAAAGAGAACGACAGACCGACAGTTTTACAGGCTAGGTACTTACATACAGCGCAATGCAAAAACAACTACCCACAAAATAACCAAACCAAACACACACCTCTATATAGGACTCTCAATCAGAGGCAACTAGAAACACCTGCCTCCAATTGAGAGTCCAACACCCAATCCTAAATATAGAAAAACTAAACTAGACAGAACATAGAAATACATAAACACAAACCCTTTGCCACGCCCTGACCAAAACTAATACAATTACTCTGCTGGTCAGGACGTGACAGAATGAGCTAGCTCTAAGCGTGTTCCGGCCGACGGTTGCTAGAAAGCTATTACTGGCGTTAACTAGTTAGCGTTCAACTAATGGGCTAATAGCCTAGCTATTGCTAGCACACCGCTAGCTGAAGAAAAAGCATGTGGCATGAGTCTTCAGTGAGCTAGCTAACCACATCTCCAGAGTCTCTTTTCTCTCTTCCAGCGTGGTCGGAAATAGCAGCACTAAGCTGGTAGCTAAGTGGGCTAGTAGGGCGAAGGATAGCCGTGTGGTGCTAGCTTCAACTGGAGACTGAGAAGAAGCAAACTTTTCCTTTAGTCAAAAGTACTCAATCCTCTAAACGAAAAGCTGTAATCCTTAACTGGGTGGCGAATCCTAGTGGATCACCCGTGAACAGTTAAGCAGGACAACAGTAATTCAAGTCGTGCTGAGAAGAGCTAGAGACAGCTTGTGATCTCCTTAATGAAGAAACGATAATGAGTTAGAGGGCAGGAGCGTGAAACCTTATAAGGAGAGGGGTTCCCCACTATTCACCACGCTTCCTGTCTTGGAAAGACGTTGTGTGATTGGAGCTTTCTGGTGATATCGCCTCGAAGGGCGTGTCCCCATAGTGAGATACCGAAATTAGTATTTGAAAGAGAACCAAATGTAACATACAATAACAAATGTTTTTAGTGATAAGAAATGGAAACAAATGTATTCATTCAGTCTATTCACATGTTTTGAAACTGTAAAAGCAGCTGTTTTGAAATTGTTAAAACTGGGAAAAGAAATTAGGTAGAGTGTGAGAGGGCGGGTGCCGTCTGACCTTGTGTGGGCAGGCCCTTGTCCTCAAAGATTTTGAAGCTGTCCTGCCTGCTGCTCTGTATGTGCACCTCCTCCATGGTGCCCAGGTCGCATGGGCTATGCAGCAGGGTCAGGTTGTACTGCAGAAATGGCTCAGGTCATAGCTGTAGCTGGGGGTCAAAGATCACAGGTGAAAACGTCAATGAGGGTGGCGAGAAGAACATCAGTTGTTAATCAGAGAGTAAATCGATGAGATGGATGAACGGAGTGATGGGTAGAACTAATTATGTATAGAGGAATGACGGCAGAACCGATTAAATTAATAATATTAAGCAAACAGACAAACTGACAGACAGACAGACAGACAGACACTTTTGAAAGGAGTCCAACTGTACTTTGATGTTACATAACTATTCTTTCTCTCAAGCAGAGATAGCAGTGATGTCATTGTGTTTTTTCCAATTAACAAGAAGTGGATAGTACTACTATTCAATGAAAGAATATACATACAATTCAATGGATGCATGGAAATACAAGATAACCTTTTGTTTTAATGAAATTTACATTTGTGTATACATTTAATGAGGAGGATAGTACTACATACACAATGCCACGGCAATGAAAGATTCAGTCTTGAAAGTGTGTATGTGTCTGCATGTGTGAGATATATGACCTCTGTTAATATACACTGCTCAAAAAAATAAAGGGAACACTTAAACAACACATCCTAGATCTGAATGAAAGAAATAATCTTATTAAATACTTTTTTCTTTACATAGTTGAATGTGCTGACAACAAAATCACACAAAAATAATCAATGGAAATCCAATTTATCAACCCATGGAGGTCTGGATTTGGAGTCACACTCAAAATGAAAGTGGAAAACCACACTACAGGCTGATCCAACTTTGATGTCATGTCCCTAAAACAAGTCAAAATGAGGCTCAGTAGTGTGTGTGGCCTCCACGTGCCTGTATGACCTCCCTACAATGCCTGGGCATGCTCCTGATGAGGTGGCGGATGGTCTCCTGAGGGATCTCCTCCCAGACCTGGACTAAAGCATCTGCCAACTCCTGGACAGTCTGTGGTGCAACGTGGCGTTGGTGAATGGAGCGAGACATGATGTCCCAGATGTGCTCAATTGGATTCAGGTCTGGGGAATGGGCGGGCCAGTCCATAGCATCAATGCCTTCCTCTTGCAGGAACTGCTGACACACTCCAGCCACATGAGGTCTAGCATTGTCTTGCATTAGGAGGAACCCAGGGCCAACCGCACCAGCATATGGTCTCACAAGGGGTCTGAGGATCTCATCTCGGTACCTAATGGCAGTCAGGCTACCTCTGGCGAGCACATGGAGGGCTGTGCGGCCCCCAAAGAAATGCCACCCCACACCATGAATGACCCACCGCCAAACCGGTCATGCTGGAGGATGTTGCAGGCAGCAGAACGTTCTCCACGGCGTCTCCAGACTCTGTCACGTCTGTCACGTGCTCAGTGTGAACCTGCTTTCATCTGTGAAGAGCACAGGGCGCCAGTGGCGAATTTGCCAATCTTGGTGTTCTCTGGCAAATGCCAAACGTCCTGCACGGTGTTGGGCTGTAAGCACAACCCCCACCTGTGGACGTCGGGCCCTCATACCACCCTCATGGAGTCTGTTTCTGACCGTTTGAGGAGACACATGCACATTTGTGGCCTGCTGGAGGTCATTTTGCAGGGCTCTGGCAGTGCTTCTCCTTGCACAAAGGCGGAGGTAGCGGTCCTGCTGCTGGGTTGTTGCCCTCCTACGGCCTCCTCCACGTCTCCTGATGTACTGGCCTGTCTCCTGGTAGCGCCTCCATGCTCTGGACACTACGCTGACAGACACAGCAAACCTTCTTGCCACAGCTCGCATTGATGTGCCATCCTGGATGAGCTGCACTACCTGAGCCACTTGTGTGGGTTGTAGACTCCATCTCATGCTACCACTAGAGTGAAAGCACCGCCAGCATTCAAAAGTGACCAAAACATCAGCCAGGAAGCATAGGAACTGAGAAGTGGTCTGTGGTTACCACCTGCACAACCACTCCTTTATTGGGGGTGTCTTGCTAATTGCCTATAATTTCCACCTGTTGTCTATTCCATTTGCACAACAGCATGTGAAATTTATTGTCAATCAGTGTTGCTTCCTAAGTGGACAGTTTGATTTCACAGAAGTGTGATTGACTTGGAGTTACATTGTGTTGTTTAAGTGTTCCCTTTATTTTTTTGAGCAGTATATATATATATATATATATATATATATATATATATATATATATATATGTGACATTTTTTACAACAAACCAAGAGGCATATTTTATCACGTAATAAACATTCAGGGAAAGGACTTAAAGTCAGGCATATGCCATGCGGATATACACCCACACGTTGCAGCCATGCCAATGCCCCAGTGGTGACATTGGGCACCTGGATAGACTGTGCTTGAGGTGACACATACTGCTACCAAGATCCTTACCTCCTGTGACACATTACAACACATCAAAGGGAGATGCGTTACTACAGAGACCCTGGAAACTGATGGGCAGGCTTACCTAAAGTAGAAGTTACTGGACAGGTCCATGTTCTGAAAGATCCTCACGTATCTACAAGGGGAAAAATAAACAGTCACAATCTCTTATAGCTATGGCCAAGACCTAATAGTAGTGCCAGGATTTTTCCTGTCTCATCACCAGTCACATCACCTGACCTGTCCCTAGTCGGGTCACATAGGAAAAAGTCCTGGAGATATAACATTATACAATAAGAGCATGTTATCTTATGTCATCTCAATTAAAAGGTGAGACTAGACAAGGCAATATTAATTTCCTGTGCACTGCATATATAGACCCATATACTGAGTGACTCTGAGTGTGTGTGTGTGTGTGTGCGTGTGTGTGTGCTTGCGGAAATTGAGTGAGAGAAAACATTTAGGGAAAGAGGAAAGTGGAAGGAAAGGAGAAAGTCTCCAGTGAAGTATAGGGTATTTAACTGTCTGTTGACCTATTGTACCCGGCCTCATCAGGATGCATCACCCTCACTGAGTCATTGGGGATGTAGATCACGTTGGTATTGTCAATCTTCTGTATCGGGGTGTCAAACTCATTCCACGGAGGGCAGTATGTGCAGGTTTTTCTTTTTCTTTTCAATTAAGACCTAGACAACCAGGTGAAGAGAGTTCCTCAGTAATTAGTGACCTTAATTCATCAATCAAGTACAAGACTGGAGCGAAAAACCCTCATACACTTGGCCCACCGTAGAATGAGTTGACACATGTTGTATATGGATTGACCACCAATGTCTGCCATCTTCCTCCGCTTGGTGATCAAGATGATGTAATACCCCTCGAGGAATCAGACAAAACCTGCAAGACCAGGACAGTAAATACACATAAACAACACAAATAAGCCTATTATTACTGTAGCTTACAAGGATACCCCAAAGCACCCAGATAACTTATACAACTCATATGCAACTTTTACCATGAATTTCTCATCCACAATGCTTTTTTCAGGCCACCTTTTTATTTACAGTATCTATTCTCATCTCAACAAGCAAATGAGTGCCCATCTGTGTGTGTGTGTGTGTGTGTGTGTGTGTGTGTGTGTGTGTGTGTGTGTGTCTTCATGATACATGAGACCACTTGTTTTTCATGCTGCATGATCACGACACACTCACAGCCTTTTCATCGTCCTTACATAATTCATTATAACCTTCAAAAGCTTTTTGTGAAATCATATTTTCGGTTCCAAAATATGGTTTCAGTCCTCAAATGTGTATTCACTATTGTAGTACACTTTCTCTATTCACAGAGAAGCAGAATATATGTTTTCTGAGAGCTCATTATTGTTTCTCAATCATATTAGTCAGGCTCTTTTCCTTTTATCTCCTCTTGGAAGTCATTGACAACAGCTAGAAACAAAGACTACTAACGCTGTTTCGCTTAGATCAAAGTTGTATAAATGGGGTGGTTGAGACCAACAAGTAGAGATGGGGGGGAATCGATACAGTTACATGTCGGGATACGATTTTTGAAGATATGATGTCGTATTGTTTTTACAATATCACAATATTATAATTGTGCTAGTTGGCTGTACCTGCATCAACAAGAACAAAAATCCTTCATAGTTGTTCTCCGACTTCTTTTTAAATAGGGAGCCAATTTGTTTTCAGCACTTTTATTTCCATTATTGATCAAAACTTGTTTGCTCATGGCTCTCTTGTCCCTCTGCAGAAGACATATTGTGAGCAATATGTTTGGAACATTGAATCGCAATACAGTATCGTATTGCAATACATATAGAATCGTGAGAATCACAATACATATCGTATCGTCACCTAAGTGCACCTGTACATAGCCCATCTATAATTTAGCCCAAACTACTACCTCTTCCCCTACTGTATTTATTTATTTTATTTATTTTGCTCCTTTGCACCATATTATTTATATTTTAACTTTGAACTTTCTTCAAACTACAAATCTACCATTCCAGTGTTTTTCTTGCTATACTTTATTTACTTTGCCACCATGGCATTTTTTTGCCTTTACCTCCCTTATCTCACATCATTTGCTCACATTGTATATAGTCTTATTTTTTTTCTACTGCATCATTGATTGTATGTTGTTTTATTCCATGTGTAACTCTGTGTTGTTGTATGTTGTCGAACTGCTTTGCTTTATCTTGGCCAGGTCGCAATTGTAAATGAGAACTTGTTCTCAACTTGCCTACCTGGTTAAATAAAGGTGAAATAAAATTTTTTTTTTAAAAGTATTGTGATAATATCGTATCAATTTCCAGCCCTACCAACAAGTGGGTCACACTTATTATACCCTTTTCACAATACTGAACCGAGCCGAGCTGAGAGGAACCAAGCTATACTTGGGTTTTAGATAAGATTTTATTGTCCTCCAAGGAGGAAATTAATTTCCACATGCTCGTACATAGACATCGAGACCACCAAGAAACCCATACACCCAGTCATAACATTTACAATACCAAACTTCTCTACTCCCAGGACAGATAAAACAGACAGAAGACAAAGACAGCACATAAACAGTGGAATATAGTCCTTTAGCTGTCACGTCTGCCCCCACTCTTCCCCCCTGGCGCTCGAGGGCGCCAGGCTTCCCTGCATTACGCACTCCTGCCACCATCATTTACTCACACCTGCCTTCCCTCGTTACACGCTTCAGCAATATTGGACTCACCCAATCACCTGTTTATTACCTCCCCTATATTTGTCAGTTCCCCAGCTCTGTTCCCCGCTGCTGCATTGTTTGTCTCCTGTCTTTCTGTTTCCCAGTTCTGACGCTGTTCCTGTCCTGTTGCATGTCCGTTCCTAATTAAATGTCAACTCTCCATACCGTCATTCCTTACATTAGCTGTTGAGGGTGTTTATGGCTGTGGGGATGAAGCTCCTGCTGAACCAGTATCTGTGGCCAGAGGGGAGTCTTTAAAAATAGTGGTAGAGTGAGAGGTTATGGTGATTTATACTTGTTTACATCTCCTCTATAGTTGCTGGAACTTATCAAGGAAGGACAATGTGAACACACTGGGCTGGGGACAGAATCATTATTCTTTATGGTGAAAATAATCTGGACAGATACTGATATGCCAGGATTTGTGTGTAGCTAGGACATAAGAGTTGTTTGATTTTGCAATGGATGGGGAGGTGACCACTGACAGCCTGACCCAGTTCTGCTGTGTTTATATGTTTTGAATTACGGTAATAACAGGGGATGAGACTATAAGCTATTTTACAGGCTACACATGCTCCTGGAGGAAATAGCCTACAGGAGAGAAACAAGAGGAAAATCATTTGCAGGAGCAGAACAGCATATGACATAAATGCATATGGATACATTATATGAAGCATAAATGGTATGAGGAATGGGAGGAGAGAGGGGACATTGTGTACATCACAAAGATACCCTAACCCATTTTCCACCATCACAACCACTAATTTTCTGTCTGTGACACATTGGCGTTTCAACGGTTGTTCATGAAATGAGAATAACTGTTAGTCTAGTTTTTTTAAATAATACACAGTGAATAACAAATAACAATAACGAGTAAAAATAACACGGTATACAGGGAGTACCAGTACCGAGTCGATGTGCAAACAAGATTGGGTGTGTGCGTGCGTGTCCTTGCTTGTGCACATCTTTGTGTTGCCCTCCTCATTACTGTCTGCAGATCAGTGCTGATAGGAAGATAAGTGTCATTCAAGCTACTGTCACACCAATTATCTGTTTGTTTAATACCCCAAACACACTGGCCTGGTTAGGGGAAGAGCACCATGATCAAAGCCTCACAACATTGTCAGGTCAAACTATTGACATCTGACCCTCCAAATAAAAGGGTTTGACATTTCTCCTAGCAACGTCATCCAAACCCCACAGCAGCAGCCATATTACAGCAGAGAAAATTAGGCTCTCTCCACTCTTCACCATGATATACTTATTCTTCCCAGGGAAAAAGCAGAAAAAAGGTTCAGACACCGAAATTAGCAATTAAGTAACAAAATTGTCTATTCAGAGAAAAAAGGTTGGAAATGGTCTGGCAGGAGGTTGGTTCTTCAAATCCCTTCAAGTTGGCAACTGAAGGCCTTGCGAGATCAGGTATCGGCGTGTGCTGATGAAAGTAGAAATAGGCATAGAGAGGTGTAAAAGATCCTTAGATTGGAAATCTGTCATTCCTCGTTTAGCCTCTCTTTGCCTCAAAGATTTGATGCTATTCCTAAAATTTAAAAAAATTAAGTATACCAGTCCAGCATCAAAACAAATTTTATTCCACCTGGGATCCGATGGTATCCTATTTTGAACATCTCCAAACACTTCATCCAGGTTACTACTATAGGCCTCACCCCCACCCCTTCCCTTGAGGTTACTGCTAGGATCACCTATCAACTGAAAAAGTTAGGCTATTGTATGTTTGCTATAAGTAACATTATGCTGTATACTTAAAAAAAAAATATGTAACTCATGTTTGAAAGCATCAGTGGAGGGAGTGAGGTTAAGGGAGGGAGAAAAAGGGGTCAAATGTACAATGCCTTAATGTTTTATGTTACATTTTCTATGAATAAAAATATATAATAAAAAAAAAAAAATAGGCAGATACATACGTGTCTGTTATGTCTGCTCTAACTGTGTGTCATCTCAGAACCCTCCAAAATACAAATTTTGCCCCTAACAACTGATTCAGAATCAGCTCTCCTTGCTTCAGTCTTAGTAGCCTTCACATCTCAGCCAAAACAGTACTCACTAGACAAGACATGCCCTGACAGGCTCATGGCCATTCTTACGGCAACTGGTAGTGGAGAGGAGTGCCGTTTTTTCTGGACTAGCATTTAGATTTCAGAACACAGAACATTGATAATGACCATACATTTTAAAATATATGTACTGTAAAGTCTCTGCTTGTCACGACTTCGGCCGAAGTCGGTCCCTCTCCTTGCTCGGGCGGTGCTCGGCGTCGCCGGTCTACTAGCCATCGCCAATCCACTTTTATTTTTCCATTTGTTTTGTCTTTGTTTCTACACACCTGTTTTTCATTCCCCTAATTATTGTTCATGTATTTAACCCTCTGTTTTCCCCCATGGTGTTGTACGGGATTGTTTTATGTCACGTTCGGTAATGTTGGTGACTGGTTATTTCGACGGGTGCTGTTTCTTGCCCATGCGTAAAAGTTGATGTTTGTGTCTGGGCAAGTGTATTGTTTTACCTTGCACCATTCATTATTCTGAGTAAAGTTACGTTGCTCCCAATTCTCTGCTCTCCTGCGCCTGACTGCATACACCAGCTACACCTACCATTCTGACACTGCTTGTTTGTTTATTTCACTTTGTTCTGCTGTGATCACAACAGAGCATCACAAACTGTAAATATATTCCCTCTGCAGAGAACAGAACATTACATACTGTATCATGTGTATTATAAGCAGTAGCCTATAGCCAGAGGAGACATAATGGATGCTCTTCTAAATCAATCAACTCCAGGACTTCATCACGTTCCTATAGCAGCCAGCTACCGTGTACCACATGCATTGGCCATTTAGCAGTGCACCAACACAAACCAATCAAATGTAAATACGATGCACATTCCCCACTCTAGGTTTTAGTATTTACAGGAATGGATGGAGCATTGGGAGGATGATGATGGATGCAAAGGGAGCTCTCCAGTCGCCACTCTGTACTATAATAACAAATTAATCAGAATTCTAATCATTTGATAACAAATAAATCTCCTTCACTCTCATACACTGTGGAAATGCTGACTGCAAGGGAGGCGTGTTAAGGTACAGTACAGACTCTCAGCCCTCATAAGCATGGCTGTCACCCTTGCACACATGGGCAGGTGACAGATTGTACATTTTCCCTGAGGTTTGCTGTGAAACATGAGGGCCGTGGTCGATGCTACTGTAAAGCAGTTGCGTGGCATGCAGCAACTCAATCATCAATAATTGCCAGGTCGTTTGGCTCAGTGCGGTCGATTTTCAGAACACGGTTTTTGGTTTGGGTATGATTGCTCCCCACAAGAAAATATCTCTGGAATAAAATAACACATTAAAGTGTGTGGAATACCGGGAAATCGATAGATACAGTAACATTATGAGCCTCACTCAACAGCGGGGTAAAAGCAGTGCTTCGGTCGATGAACGAAGTCAGATGAAAGAAGTACATTTAAAAAATGTGTTTTATACAGGCCATGCTATTCTCCCGAACACAATTAAGATTCAAGTTAGGAGTATCTTTCTTCTGACCATTATGTGTTTCTGTATTGGTGTGAGATTTGGTGTGGGGACATCCAGTATGTCTGGCCACAATGTCCTGTTCTACCTATCATCTACACCTCTGTGTTGTTCATGTCTGAACATCAGTGAACCAATGAAAGGGGCAAGGCTAAACTGAAACTCTTCCAGTGTAATCAAAGCTGGTTCTTTACAAAAGTGATCCTCAACCCCAGGCCGTTCTGCTGAGGGCAGGGTTTGCAAGCCCTTGTCTCAGACCAGTACACATATGTGGTGTGTTCTTTAGTCAGATTCCGAAATGTTTAGTCTGTTTGCAAAACCGTTTACTCCAAAACGCTTTTCAGTTCTGTTTTCAAATCAAATCAAACTTTATCTGTCACATGTGTAGACCTTATCGTGAAATGCTTACTTATAAGCCCTTACCAACAGGGCAGTTCAAGAAAGAGTTAAGAAAATATTTACCAAATAAACAAAAGTAAAAAATAATTAAAAAGTAACACAATAAAATGACAATAACGAGGCTATATACAGGAGGTACCGGTACCGAGTCAATGTGCAGGGGTACAGGTTATTTCAGGTAATTTGTACATGCAGGTAGGGGTGAAGTGACTATGCATATATAATAAACAGCGAACAACAGCAGTGTAAAAACAAAGTGAGGAGGGTGGGTCAATGTAAATAGTCAAGGTTGATAATTTGATTAATTGTTCAGCAGTCTTACAGCATGGGGGTAAAAGCTGTTAAGAAGCCTCTTGGTCCTAGACTTGCTGCTCCGGTACCGCTTGCCGTGCGGTAGCAGAACAGTCTTTGACTTGGGTAACTGGAGTCTTTGACAATTTTTGGGGCTTTCTGCTGACATCGCCTAGTATATAGGCCCTGAATGGCAGGAAGCTTGGCCCCAGTGATGTACTGGGCCATACGCACTACCGTCTCTAGTGCTTTACGGTCAGCCGAGCAGTTGCCATATCAGGCTGTGATACAACCGGTCAGGATGCGCTTGATGGTGCAGCTGTAGAACTTTTTGAGGATCTTGGGACCCATGCCAAATCTTTTCAGTCTCCTGAGGGGGAAAATGTGTTGTTGTGCCCTCTTCACGACTGTCTTGGTGTGTTTGAACCATGATAGTTCGTTGGTGATGTGGACACCAAGGAACTTGAACCTCTCGAACCGCTCCACTACAGCCCCATTGATGGACAGGCGTTCCGCTAGCCAATATCCAATGGTAGCGCCTGGCGCGAAATACGAAAAACCTTAAAAATGCTATAATTTCAATTTCTCAAACATATGACTATTTTACACCATTTGAAAGATAAGACTCTCCTTTATCTAACCACATTGTCCGATTTCAAAAAGGCTTTACAGCGAAAGCAAAACATTAGATTATGTCAGGAGAGTACCCAGCCAGAAATAATCACACACCCATTTTTCAAGCTAGCCTCTTATGGCTAGGGGGCAGTATTTTCACGGCTGGATAAAAAACGTACCCGATTTAATCTGATTATTAGTCCTGCCCAGAAACTAGAATATGCATATAATTATTAGCTTTGGAGAGAAAACACTCCAAAGTTTCTGAAACTGTTTGAATGGTGTCTGTGAGTATAACAGAACTCCTATGGCAGGCAAAAACCTGAGATGCTTCTGTTCAGGAAGTACCCTGTCTGAACATTTCTTGCCCTTCTTTATTATCTCTATCGTTTACAAAGGATCTCTGCTCTTACGTGACACTTCGCACGTCAACAATGGAGTCTCAGAGCCCGGGAAAAACAGGAATGACGTAATTCAAAGCCCTGGCTGAAGCACACGAGAGCAAAAGCTGAGTGGTCACTCGATGGACTAAGCCTTAGGCGCGTGACCCGCCCCGCCCCCGGCTTTCGTTTTTTCCCTCAGTTTACAGACAGGCAGATTCCCGGTCGGAATATTATCGCTTCTCTACGAGATAAATTGCATAAAAATTGGTTTTAAACAGCGGTTGACATGCTTCGAAGTACGGTAATGGAATATTTAGAAATTTTTTGTCATATTTTGCGTCATGCTCGTGGCCGAGATTTAGCGTTGGGATAGTGTCTAGAACGCACGAACAAAACGTCTTGATGGAACATAACGATGGATTATTTGGGACCAAACCTACATTTGTTATTGAAGTAGAAGTCCTGGCAGTGTATTCTGACGAAGAACAAGCAAGGTAAGAACATTTTTCTTATAGGAAATGTGATTTTGGTGAAGGCTAAACTTGCAGGGTGTCTAAATAGCTAGCCCTGTAATGCCGGGCTATGTACTTAGATTATTGCAAAATGTGCTTCATCCGAAAAGCTATTTTAAAATCGGACATATCGAGTACATAGAGGAGTTCTGTATCTATAATTCTTAAAATAATTGTTATGCTTTTTGTGAACGTTTATCGTGAGTAATTTAGTAAAATCACCGGAAGTGTTCGGTGGGAATGCTAGTTCTGAACGTCACATGCTAATGTAAAAAGCTGGTTTTTGATATAAATATGAACTTGATTGAACAGACATGCATGTATTGTATAACATAATGTCCTAGGTGTGTCATCTGATGAAGATCATAAAAGGTTAGTGCTGCATTTAGCTATGGTTTGGGTTTATGTGACATGATATGCTAGCTTGAAAAATGGCTGTGTGATTATTTCTGGCTGGGTACTCTGCTGACATAATCTAATGTTTTGCTTTCGCTGTAAAGCCTTTTTGAAATCGGACAGTTTGGTTAGATAAAGGAGAGTCTTGTCTTTAAATAGCTGTAAAATAGTCATATGTTTGAAAAGTGTAAGTTTTCGGATTTAGAGGAGTTTGAATTTCGCGCCCCGCCCATCATTGGATATTGGAGCAGACGTTCCGCTAGCGGAACGTGTAGATGTAAGAGGCTAGCATATATGTCACAAAAACCAAAACCACAGCTAAATGCAGCAATAACCTTTGATGATCTTCATCAGATGACACTCCTAGGACATTATGTTATACAATACATGCATGTTTTGTTCAATCAAGTTCATATTTATATAAAAAAACAGCTTTTTACATTAGCATGTTTTGTTCAGAACTAGCATACCCACCGAAAACTTCCTGTGAATTTACTAAATTACTCACGATAAACGTTGACAAAAAAACATAACAATTATTTTAAGAATTATAGATACAGAACTCCTTTATGCCATCGCGGTGTCCGATTTTAAAATAGCTTTTCGGTGAAAGCACATTTTGCAATATTCTGAGTACATAGCCCGGCCATCACGGCTAGCTATTTTGACACCCACCAAGTTTGGCACTCACCAAACTCAGATTTACTATAAGAAAAATTGGATTACCATTGCTGTTCTTCGTCAGAATGCACTCCCAGGGCTTCTACTTCAACAACCAATGTTGTTTTGGTTCGAAATAATCCATAGTTATATCCAAATAGCTCCGTTTTGTTCGTGCGTTCAAGTCACTATTCGAAGGGTGACGCGCCGGCGCGTTTCGTGACAAAAGATTTCAAAATATTCTATTACCGTACTTCGAAGCATGTCAAACGCTGTTTAAAATCAATTTGTATGCGATTTTTCTCGTAAAATAGCGATAATATTCCAACCGGGCGACGACGTATTCGTTCAAACACTGAAAGAAAAAAATGGAGTCGTCACGTGCACGAGCGCCTCAGTGTCATTGTTCCCAGAAGGACCACTCACCAAAACCCCTGCTGTTTTTCGCCCAGAGACTGCAGAGCTATCATTCAATGTTCTGGCGCCTTCCTAGAGCCAATGAAAGCCTTAGAAAATGTCGCGTTACAGCACAGAGGCTGTATTTTTGATTGAGAGGCTATAGAAGGACAAGAAATGGTCAGACAGGGCACTTCCCATGTAGAATCTTCTCAGGTTTTGGCCTGCCATATGAGTTCTGTTATACTCACAGACACTATTAAAACAGTTTTAGAAACTTTAGAGTGTTTTCTATCCACATCTACTAATTATATGCATATTATAGTTTCTGGGCAGGAGTAATAACCAGATTAAATCGGGTACGTTTTTTATCCAGCCGTGAAAATACTGCCCCCTATCCCAAACAGGTTAATGGGGGGCTAAATTGGCCTGCCTTTCCATGATAAGCTCCTTTGTCTTGCTCACATTGAAGGAGAGGTTGTGGTCCTGGCACCACACTGCCAGGTCTCTGACCTCCTCCCTATAGGCTGTCTCATCGCTGTCGGTGATCAGGCCTATCGCTGTTGTGTCGTCAGCAAACTTAATGATGGTGTAGGAGTCATGGGTGAACAGGCAGTACAGGAGGGGACTAAGTACTCACCCCTGAGGGGTCCCAGTGTTGAGGATCAGCGTGGCAGATGAGTTGTTGCCTACCCTTACCACCTGGGGATGGCCCGTCAGGAAGTCCAGGATCCAGTTGCAGAGAGAGGTGTTTAGTCCCAGGAACCTTAGCATAGTGATGAGCTTCATGGGCACTATGGTGTTGAATGCTGAGCTGTAGTCAATGAACAGCATTCTCACTTAAGTGTTCCTTTTTTCCAGGTGGGAAAGGGCAGTGTGGAGTGCGATTCAGATTGTGTCATCTGTGGATCTGTTGGGGCGGTCTGCAAATTGGAGTGGGTCTAGGGTATCTGGGAGGATGCTGTTTCTGTGAGCCATGACCAGCCCTTCAAAGCACTTCATGGGTACCGACGTGAGTGCTACGGGGCAGTAATCATTTAGGCAGGTAACTTCGATTCTTTGGGCACAGGGACTATGGTGGTCTGCTTGAAACATGTAGGTATTACAGACTCGGTCAGGGAGAGGTTGAAAATGTCAGTGAAGACACTTGCCAGTTGGTCCGCGCATGCTTTGAGTAATCCGAGTAATCCGTCTGGCCTCGCGGCTTTGTGAATGTTTACCTCTCTTGGGAAGGGGGCAGTATTTTCATGTCCAGATGATTGCATTTTCCTTTCCCAAATGAGCGGTAATTTAGAATGCATAAGATACTGTATTTACGATAGCTTCTCCCTTTGTTCCTCAGTCTTCCCACTCTTTCAATCAACCCCCCCCCCCCCGTTTTCTTTGTGTAACCAGCCGCTAAATCGGCTCCGTTCTCCAGGTCCATCAATGTATGATTCATTCTGTGTATATGTAATTCTGTGTGATTAGTTAGGTATTTAGTAAATAAATAATTCAACCAAATGTTGTATTGCTGATTCAACTTGTTAGCCAGGGTTCGATAACCAAGAATTTACAACTTTCAGATGAGACTGAAATAAGGCGAGGATTAAATATTGACTGCTATTGATGTAAAAGATTACTTGGTCTTTAAGAGTTTATTCGGAAGATAACAGCTCTATAAACATTCTTTCGTGGTGCCCCGACTTTCTAGTTAATTATTTACCTGATTTGCTTAATCAGGTAATATTAATTACAGAAAGGATTTTATATATCATATCACTTAATCCAGTATAGCCAAATGCTCCCTGTGAGGAATCTAATATAGAATGACACTTTCATTTTGATTCAGCCTATATAAAATTGAAAAGCAGATTACATAACATACCAAGTTTATTATACACATTATTGGAGTTGTAGACAGGAATTATTGGTTGTGCGTGTGTGTGCTCTGGAGAACTCTTCCCCGTGTTGTTCTTTGACGTAGTCAGTGGGTAGCGTAAGCGAATACAGTTCTGTATGAGGGTTGATAAAGCTAATTATAGATATTTGAGAAATAGTGCTCAGGGCTATTTCTGCCTCACGCGTTTCAGACGCGGATAGGCTCGGTCATAAGCCAGCCGATTGAAATTGAGTAGATATTAGCTTGACCAGCGATAATTATCTTTCTGTCTCTCTCGCGTTTCCACGCGAGTAGACCACGGTGCATTTCGTTTTTTGCCGCGAGTTCCGGTTAAAACATCGTCAAATAACGCCAAAAAGGGTTTGAACATAATATGTTATGAGTAAAACCTTTCCCTTGCTAATGGAATCCTATGTTATGCCTGAAAAATGCACAAAGTAGGATTAGCTTGCACGAGATGCTAAGCTAACAAAGGGAAAACGGCCATTTTGTTTCTTGGGCCACATTGAAATTCCTCCGCCTTGCGGAACGGAAGTCCCGCCCAGGGTACTTCCGCTTGATTTCAGCGTGTGCCAGCAGTGACCTCTGAGGAATCACCAGTACTTTCCTTCAAGAAGAATTAGTCAGGTGACACTCAAGTCGTTGCTTACGATATCCAGACGGATATCGATGTCTCATTCAATTTAACTAATAAGTAAAATTGCCAGACTTACATTCTCAAGTGGATCTTTTAAATAATATCCAAATTGATTTGTTTTCTAAATGAGACCCTGTAAACTTTTTCCAAACTAACCTAGATGAAGGAACTTCTCAGGTTAATTCAAGTTTAATTCCCAAATAGCCTATACAGGTTTGATTTATCATTAAATTGATCAATCAGTAAAATTTTATTTTTGCAAAACACATTCAGTAACCCCACCTCCAGCGGGAATCCCATGTGGCTTCGGCCTTAGGGAGAAGTGTACCATATTGGTGAATGTACCCTAACATCTGAACTACGGTTTACACTTATGATATCCAATCAATGGAGATTGTATGGATTATCGTCTCATTCAATTTAATAATTTAAATTGTTGAACATACCTTAATGTTCTTCCAATCAAATGAGACACTTTTAAACTTCCCATATGAACCTGGATGAACTAACTTCTCAGGTCACTTAAAGTTTAATTCCCAGATAGCCTATCCAGGTAGGATTAATTATTATCATTGATTAATTATTTCAACTTGCTTTTGCAAATTCATTCACGTCCAACTTCCACATTACTGGTACAGTACTGATGGTTCGGTAACATCTATAAATAGATTAAACTTGTCTTTGCAGCTTCCAACGAATTCCAAACCGAAAATTTAAAAAATAGGAAAACTTTTCCTCAAAATTTTTCTAATAATGTGCAAGCTATCAGAGGAGGTGGTCACAACTCCTCCGCTAATTAGTGAACCACCACCCTTAAAAGGATTGATCTCTGACCTCAGCAGCGATACCAACCCTAATTATGCCATTAGCGAAAAAACAGCAGAAATTGCGAACGCTCTCCGAAATCAACCATCAAACACAGGCTTTGTGACAGTTCTCTGCACTTTAGCACTTATGTATCGCCATCAAAGACTGGCATCAGTCTAATACCATAGTGCACAGCTGAAGCACGTGCAAAACATGGCTAACATGAAGGGACAGGTGGAGAGAACTGCCAAAAGCAGGAAATGAAAACATTCTGCTAGTCGAGGAACTGCGTTTGAAATCTAAACAATTAAAAGTAATTGCAAATACTTATGACGATGAACGAGCACAAACTCTCCAACAAAATCGTTGTCTCCAGGAACAACTCGATTTAGCCAAAACTAAATACGATGTAGTCCACTCCAAACTAGATAAATCTGTTGAGTTATCTACAAACAATTTGATAACATGCGGGCAGTTTTGTTGAACATTACTCAAGGTAACAATGTTCTACTCCAAATTCTGCAGACCAAAGATGATCAGTTAATGAACACAATGACTAAGTTGGATGACAAATCAGCAGAACTCATCGAAGTCGCTTACCAAATGAATGTTGAGAGAACTCGGGTGATGAAGATGGAAATTTCGATTTCTAAGCAAGCGGAAGAAATCTCATTACTGAATCTCTCACTCCGTACTCAAGACCTCTATCTGCAAACCATAACAGATACGTTTGAGACCGAAAGGAGCAAGTGCGACACTCACGTGTCCAAAATCAGTACTCTAAATGCTCAAGTGGACTCTGCAATGCAGCGGAATACCACCCTTTGGTACCATCTGGAGGAAGTCCAGAATGGTCACGCTCTACAGCGTGACTATCCATCCAAGCAACCGGAGCCCTGTACTCAAAGGAGTAAAGATGATAGGTTTCAGACTTTGCCTCCCTCATGTGTCCCTCAGTCTTCTCCTCTCGGCCATTCAGCACTGAGTAATATGGCGCCTCTTGGCCAACAAAGCCAAAGCTTGGCTTCTCCTCTTGGCCTTTCAGCCCCAATTTCCCCACAGGATGAAGCCAACCCTCTCCGCCCGCTTGACGCGGAATACCTTGACAAACTTGTCAAGAATTTCCCCACCTTTGACCCCGTTCCAGGTCAGCCAAACAATACTGAGACATTCCTAGCTGACATAGAGGACGCGTTGGGTGACTACCCGAACGCTAAAGGGTTCTGACAGGGTTTACCTGTTGAAGTGAACATCGAATAGACACGTGACGAGGTTCATTCGTCTACAACGGCAACACGTGCTAAATGACTACGCTAAACTTGCCACAGCTTTGAAATTAGATTTCAGTGGTTCTGCAACTGGCAAACACGATAGCTCACTGGCTAACACGGTCAAACAAGCTCGGAATGAACACCCACAAGCTAACTATCATAGGCTTCGTTCAGCTTACTTTGGCCTACTCACTGAAACAGAATGGAAGAGCTGTTACCATTCAAACAAATGTTTCTGTCGAACATGTATCCCACCTTTATTACCTACTTGGGCCCTGCAGTCCACGTTGGCTTGCCTATCCTACAACTCAGAGAGCTTGCAAGCACAGCTTTTGAGGCATCAAAAGCTCGCAACGCTAAGAGCCCTGACCACTCGGTTTTGAAGTTCGACCAGGAGCACTCACTCCAGTTAGAGGGTACATTATCAGGTATTGGAGCGTTGAGAGATGATGCACAACAACAGTTTCTACCCCGAAACCACGAATCCAATAACCACCGTGGTCAAAATAACTGTAAAGTACGTCGCCATCAAAACGACTACTGGTTCAATCGACCTGTTCGCTACGTTCCTGCACCCAACCTACACAAAGTGTCAGGGCACAAGGGTAACAAAGGGTTGAAGGACGATCAAAACGTAGACCAATGTTCTGCAGAAGTTCCACTACGTGAAGAACTAAAGCAAGAAACATTTGAGAAAAGAGTAAAAGATAAGTCCCAAGGACTACACGGGGAATTACCGGACACCAGGTCCGCAGGAATTAACACCCATAGTAAGGATGTTAAAATTCAAATTTCTCCCGCTCCCATTCGAGACCCTATCTAGAGTCCGCTTGATTAAGAAACAAGCCCACGGGCTTTGTCTATAGACTCTGATACAAAGGTTGCGAAGAAAAAGGTTAAACGCTTTGTTAAAGCCAAGCCCACTCAAAATCTGAAAAGTTGATCTGCTTCCACCTTGAACAGAAATGACACATCATGTCGTTGCGTACGACCCCTCCACTTGGTGGGGAATATGTCCACTAATCACGAATCTAAACGCCCATACCTGGAAACGGTCCTGGAGGACTGCTTAACTTGTCATGCGCTAATTGATTCAGGTGCGACAATATCTCTCAAACATTGTTCGATGATCTCAAAAGGGCTTTGAAGCAAGCTAAATGTTGGTTAAAAGTGGAACAATGCGACACTACACTTCGAGGGGTCACTCAGACTACCTCGCCTCTCACGTTGAGAGTCGTGCTGAAACTACACTTCCAGGACGTATCGCTCGTTCACCCTGTGTATGTTACCAGCCTCGAAACTGTACCTCTGCTACTTGGAGCAGACTTGATGGATCAGTTACTCTCATTGATGGTTTGGAAAACCAACCAGGTATGGTCACAGGCCACAGTGCCTTCTCCACTGACCACACTGTCTTCCCCTAACGCTAGCTGCAACGCAGTCATTCATGGGGGGGTATCTGTCTAAAGCACCCCTTTAGAAAAATATGTTTAATAACCTCTTGGTGCAGAATCCGATCCAAGGAGATATTACGATATCTCGACACATTCCACCAGCCAATCTGATTGACCATTCTTCCCATGATTTCGAGCCAGCTGTCTCTGTGAAGGATCAACTTCCCTCCTTGCAGTCGTGCAATACGGTCGTTGAGATTAACTTCTCTTGCCCTTCGGACACTTCCGCAAGCACTGCGGTCGTCTCAGCAAGAAAAACATCGATGTGCAGAGTATACTCTGCTTCTGATGATACACCTTCTGCTTTGTGGGAGACTGTCACCCCTTACAATGACACTAATGGCGTCAGTACAGCAACTGACCCGATGACTCCCACTGGTGAAACACTTTGCGATATCACAAACCGATATCCTCATCTCAGGTACTGAAGAGGTTACCACACGTGGACGCGGTGGTGACTGACAGGCCTCAGTCACCACCGTTTTGAAGCACAAACACCAGGAGATTTGGTTGAAAGGTTACCACCATTCTCATAATAACGCGACCACTGACAACTCGTACATAGGTTCCGAACTTTTCGTTTGCGCCTCGGATACCAACACCACCAGCTGGTGGGGGGTCCCGAGACACAAAGGGGGGGAATAGTAGCCCAGACCCATGATGAGCCTCATCGAGGCCGGTGGGGGGGTTGAGACTATGGACAACACCGTACGAGGCCGCCAGAGCATAAATCAAATCTATTTGTAAACTCCCCTATGAGAACAGTGAGGAGCAGACAGGCCCCTAGAAGGGGATTATCTTAGAACACATCTAAGATAGTACTGAGGTGTAGTGGACTTGGCAACAAATGGCAACAATAATCATTCCTTGCCATGTGTAGTAAAATGCTGTAGGATAACATTTCAGAATAAATCGGTAGGACAACTGGTCCCCTTGACTACCAGTACCAATACCACAGTCAGTCCAGCAACACTCAGTAAGAGGATTAGTAACCTCACAAGTTAAATTGCTATTGATAATAGCGACATAGGAGTCACTCAGAGTGCAACACGGGGAAGGGAATCTCCATTGCACTCTTCCAATGGTTAACACACACCACTAATAAATAGAACCCACTGTTCAGGAGAAAAGTTATTAGAAGTCATGAACCATGATCACACCGTGTACGACTGGTTCCGTGCTTAGAGAGTACTTCCGTCATGAGGTTAGCTCCTCCGTGGATAACATAGCTATGAAGTAGACTTCTTCATACCTACCACCACTACAATAGTGGAAGACAGTGACTGGTAGTAAAACCACTACAGACTCCCTCGACACCAATTCTGACTGACCTCCAGGCATAGACCTTAAAATTACCTGACTACGTCAGACTCATTCTGAACAAGTTGTAATCTGCCAGGATACCTGGTTTTCTTCCCTTGACATGCACGCTTTGTAAGCATAAACGCACATGCACAACGGAACATCCAATTAGGATTTATGCTAGGATCACTTAAGGGTTCGAGCAAAAGGCCTTTGACTCTACAGCTACAGTACTCACCAGTTTTCTTCCCAGAAGTCCATAGGTCATCCCTGTAGACTGCCCAAAACGAGTGCCTTACAGCTGTAGACTTATCATGTAGTTATCAACTTAGGATAGTACCCTAAGCAACACCCTGCAAATTAGGAAAGCCCTAGATATGACATTAGACAATGCCATGATAGGGTCATTTTGCCTAGACCATGGACGTATATAGAATAGTCTAATTAGATGATTAAGGTGGCATAACTATATTTTGATTTGTTTATGCTTTCATTTCAGTTTGTTTCATTTTCTTCGGCACGTAGAAAGTGATAGAGCCCTAAACAACTTCCCCATTTAACCATCAGTTAGTGCCACAATGCCGCTCATTTGGGAGGAAATGTAATGATATATTTCATGAGTGTGTGTGCGTTGTTAACATCTGCCTACGTTACTGCACAGATCTTCCAGTCTGGACGACCAGACGACGGGTCCGGAACGACAATCCCAATCCGGACATCTGCTGCCCAGCCTTGGACCGGACTTCTTCATTTGCAGACACCCAACCTGGGTTGACCACCAGAGGGGGGACTGCAATAGCGATCAGCAACTGGACATCTGCTGCCCAGCCTTGGGGCGGACTTCTTCATTTGCAGACACCCTAACCGGGTCGTCCACCAGAGGGGGGACTGCAACAGCGATCACCAACTGGACATCTGCTGCCCAGCCTTGGAGCGGACTTCTTCTTTCGCAGAAACCCTACCCGGGTCGACCACCAGAGGGGGACCACAACAATGGTCCACAACCAGGACAACCCAAGGTAATTTTTATGTTGGATTGCAATGTGCAGGTTAATCGCACGATTGAACCCAACATGGGGGGACTGTCATGACGTTGGCTTGATGGGGGAGGTTTATGACCCCCATAAATACCTTTCCCCTTTTTCCTCTGTCTGCTCTACCGATGTGACTACTGAAAATCCCTTTGTTAACATGGAGAGTCTGGTGACATCAAAAGATGGGAAACTAACCATATTTCGGTATCCAACCAGTTGAAAATATGCGTTGGTACTTAATGAATATGATCTCAGATCAGTTGTTGTCTGAGACGTTATTACTAATGACAGGATGACATAAACTGTATAGTTATCAGATTCACATGGAATTGTTGTGTAATTTAAATGTTTAAATATGAAACTATTTGTGAAAAGATTAAATGTAATTTTATCTTCTTAATGAGAGAACGGTTTGTCAGAAGAACACCACTCTGCTCACTCAGAGGCCCTGCCCATGTGAACAGACACTGGGTGTAAACTATGAAACACGGCCCTCTCTCCCAATCCTATATAAGTGTAACGATCGTCCAGAGGATTAAACCAAGGTGCAGCATGCTGAATGTTCATCTTTATTTTAATACGGAACACTTAAACAAAATAATAAAGAAATACAAACGACCGTCACGTCTTGCAGGCTAAATACGAGCAGTACAAAATTAAGATCCCACAAACACAGGTGGAAAAAGGCTGCCTAAGTATGACTTCCAATCAGAGACAACGATAGACACCTGCCTCTGATTGGAAACCATACCCGGCCCAAAACATAGAAAATAAAACATAGAATGCCCACCCCACACCTGACCTACCCACATAGAGAAACAAACCCTCTCTCTCAGGTCAGGGCGTGACAGTACCCCCCCCCCAAAAGTGCGGACTCCCTGCCGCAAACCTGAACCTATAGGGTAGGGTCCGGGTGGGCATCTATAATTGGTGGCGGCTCTGGTTCTGGGCGCAGCCCCCACACCGCCCGCTGATCCCCCCGCTTCTGTGTCGCCGGAGGAAAAAGGACCCTGGATCAGCGCCGGAGTCTCTGAACTGCCGACCGCCGCTGAAGACTCGGGGCTGCAGACCGTCGCTGAAGACTCGGGGCTGCAGACCGTCGCTGAAGACTCGGGGCTGCAGGCCGTCGCTGAAGAGCATCGCTGGAGGCTCCGGGCTGAGGAGCGTCGCTGGAGGCTCCGGGCTGAGGAGCGTCGCTGGAGGCTTCGGGCTGAAGAGCGTCGCTGGAGGCTCCGGGCTGAAGAGCGTCACTGGAGGCTCCGGGCTGCAGGCCGTCGCTGAAGAGCATCGCTGGAGGCTCCGGGCTGAGGAGCGTCGCTGGAGGCTCCAGGCTGAGGAGCGTCACTGGAGGCTTCGGGCTGAAGAGTGTCGCTGGAGGCTCCGGGCTGCAGGCCGTCGCTGAAGAGCATCGCTGGAGGCTCCGGGCTGAGGAGCGTCGCTGGAGGCTCCGGGCTGAGGAGCGTCCCTGGAGGCTCTGGGCTGAGGAGCGTCGCTGGAGGCTCCGGGCTGAGGAGCGTCGCTGGAGGCTCCGGGCTGAGGAGCGTCGCTGGAGGCTCCGGGCTGAAGAGCGTCGCTGGAGGCTCCGGGCTGAAGAGCATCGCTCTCAGGTCAGGGCGTGACAATAAGCCCCTTGACGAAAATGTAACGTTCTGTTCCGAGGACGTTAGGGCAACGGTCCTACGTTAAAAGGGCTCAGATAACCTAACAGAATCAGCATCGAATTTCAACGTGAAGATGACGGTCAACACGCCGATAGGATGAATTTCGACTATACCAGCCAGAATATGGCATGAGCTTAAAAGTATGGCAACTTGGTTAAAAGTATGGCAACTTGGTATGAACTTATTCACTTATTCACTAAAACACCCCCACAACATGATGCTGCCACCCACATGCTTCATGGTTGTTTCATCAGACCAGAGAACATTTCTCAAAAAGTATGATATTTGTGCCCATGTGCAGTTGCAAACCGTAGTCTAGCTTTTTTATGGCGGTTTTGGAGCAGTGGCTTCTTCCTTGCTGAGTGGCCTCTCAGGTTATGTGGATATAGGACTCGTTTTACTGTGGATATAGATACTTTTGTACCTGTTTCCTCCAGCATCTTCACAAGGTCCTTTGCTGTTGTTCTGGGATTGATTTGCACTTTTTGCACTAAAGTACGTTCATCTCTAGGAGACAGAACGCGTCTCCTTCCTGAGCGGTATGACGGCTACGTGGTCCCATGGTGTTTATACTTGCGTACTATTGTTTGTACAGATGAACGTGGTACCTTCAGGCATTTGGAAATTGCTCCCAAGGATGAACCAGACTTGTGGAGGTCTACAATTTTTTTTCTGAGGTCTTGGCTGATTTCTTTTGATTTTCCCATGATGTCAAGCACTGAGTTTGAAGGTAGGCCTTAAAATACATCCACAGCTACACCTCCAATTGACTCAAATGATGTCAGTTAGCCTATCAGAAGCTTCTAAAGCCATTACATAATTTTCTGGAATTTTCCACGCTTTTTAAAGGCACAGTCAACTTAGCGTATGTAAACTTCTGACCCACTGGAATTGTGATACAGTGAATTATAAGTGAAATAATCTCTGTAAACAATTGTTGGAAAAATGACTTGTGTCATGCACAAAGTAGATGTCCTAACTGACTTGCCAAAACTATAGTTTGTTAACAGGAAATTTGTGGAGTGGTTGAAAAAATAGTTTTAATGACTCCAACCTAAGTGTTTGTAAACTTCCGACTTCAACTGTACCTTTGTGTCCGTCTTCTGAATGCTGCAGCATGTAGCTTTGTGTTGTAAAAATGTTTGTCTTGTGCAATGATTGTTTATGAAGGTCTTGAGGCTACACCACACTGCCACCTAGTGTTAATGTACTATAAACAATAGGTCATAAGATAACACATGATGAGCAAATGGTCTGCTAAATATACTGTTTTCCATTTGAGATCTTAAAAATAAATATCCAACATCTTGTAATAGTTTATAAATGTGAGTTCCTTGTAATATGGACATACTAACCCTATCCTTCATGTGGAAAGAAATAAGCGTGTATGCATTGCATTATGACTGAGCAAAATGGATGGAAGGTATCCTCCAGCTGTCCAAAGGCTATTTGTTGCTTGAGAAAATGCATTAATTTATTCTAGAACCAACTTCTGCACTCCACTGATGATGGTTGCTGACAGAGGCATGGTGAAGATTTGATGATCTTCAACTTTACAGATGCGATGGCTGATTCTGGCAGCTGCTTTAAGTGGAGTTCACACTGCGGAAGGATATTTATTTCAGGATCATGAGAAAGAAGAGCATGGGTTGGCCCAGAAAACGCTACAAAGGTGTTGTATCTTCTTGTCTAAGAAATACTAAAGAAAACAATTGTTCTTTAAAACTTAAGTCCTTCTTTATTGAAGTTAATCAGAGCCATACATGTATTGTGCAATGAGCTGAGATCTTCCGCTCCTCTGCGCGGGCTGCACTTCCCGTAAGTGGTCACGTGACCTCTGATACAATATGCCACATCCCCCATGCCTTTTCCCTCACAAGATAAAATAATAACAACGAAAAGTGTCTGGAAGTCCTATATGTAACTCCTTCAGCTGTCATTACATCGTATGCTGTAAGCACTGTTTCCACCACACAGGCCTCAACGCTCCATGCTTTACCATCATGCATTTTCACCCTATCATTTGGACTGAGTGCAATGAGCACCTTGGACCCTTTGTCATAGTATCTTTTCTCGTCACTCTTTTCTCTCCATTTGTTAAGAATGACCTTGTCATCCTTCTCTGTTTCTATGAGTACTGGCAAACTAGTTTTGAGTTTCCTGTTGAATACGGATCTATCTTTGAGTCGGGAGCTTTCTTAAGCAGTAGTTTCACTGTTTTGACACCGTTCTCAACTAACCCATTAGACTGTGGGTACAGTGGGCTGGATGTGACATGCTTGAACCCGTACAGTTTAGCAAAATCACTGAAAGCTGAACTGTGAGGCATTTTCCATACGGACTACGTCTCCGACCCCATGACGAGCAAGTTATCACCTGACTAGCAGTAGTGTCCTTCAGCAAAGCTCTCTGGGTAATGAGCGTAATAGCACATCAATAATGCATCTCCTGCCCTCAAGAGAAAATAGATATATTCCTACTTTGCCCCATGGTCTCAATACCTCTTTTTTCCTCAACCCACACTGGCTCTGCTCTGTTTTTAACTGTATTTGTAGCATGTTTCACAGGCTCTGAATGTCTGCTCTATATCAGCATTCATCTTGGGCCAGAATTAAACTGCTTCTGCACATAATTTTGACCTTTCCATCCCTAGATGGCCCTTGTGTATTTTGATCAACATTGTTTTTCTGTAACACACTTGGTATCACAATTATTGAACCCTTAAACAGAATTCCATCAAGTACAGATAGCTCATCCCTGTATTGACCATAAGGGTATGGTATAGCTTGTACAGACCACTCACATGTTATGGATTGAATCACCTTTTGCTAACATCTTCTTTTGCAGTAGCATGTGAAATAACTGTCCACATTTCATCTGAGACTGGGCAACTCTTTCTGATAAGGTTTACATGTATGGTCTCGTCCTGCTCGTATATCTGGTTTGGTTCTGAGCTGTCAAAAGCTCTGGACAATGTGTCTGCCACTAACAATTCTTTCCCTGGTCTGTACTTGAGTTGCAAGTCATATTTCTGAAGTTTTGTAAACAGTCTCTGTACCCTTGGTGGTGTGTATGTTAGACCCTTCTTTGCAATAGTAACCAAAGGTATATGATCTGTTTCGGCCAACACTGTTTTACCATAGATAATCACATGGAATTTCTCACATGCATATGGCAGTGCCATTGCCTCTTTCTCAATCTGAGCATAGTTACACTCAGAAGTTGTCAGAGCCCTGGAAGCATATGCGACTGGGCGCCATCTGGTGCCATACTGCTGTAACAACACTACACCTAAACCTGCTTTAGAGGTATCTGATGAGATTTTGGTTTTGAGCTTTTCATCATAGAGCACAGCACTGGAGCTTGCATGATCAATGCCTTGAGCTCCACTTTCTGGTGATTACTGTTCCAACACCACTCTGTAGTTTTACACAGTAGACGTCTCACCTGACTCGCGTGAGTTGCCAGATTAGGTATAAATTTGCCCACATAGTTAACCATACCTAAGGACCTTTGTACACCCTCTTGATCGGTAGGCGGTGGCATGTTCTTGATGGCTGTAACTTTGCTTTGGTCTATCTAAACACCTTCACATGTTAGTTTTTCACCCAAGAAGGTAATTTCTGTCTTTCTGAATTCACATTTGTATGCGTTTAGCTTTAGCCCATTAGTTCTGGCTTTCAACCTTGTGTTGTGCTCTTCAAGAATCTTACTCCATATTAGCACACATTTCTGCCTGGCGCAGTCTCAAATATCTGTTTGGATTGTCCTATGAAAGACTTCTGGTGCTGAAGTTAGACCTAACGGAAGCCTTTTAAATCAGTACCTACCAAAATGAGTGTTGAAAGTACAAAGCCTTGTACTCTCCTTGTCTAGACTGATCTGCCAAAACCCTGAGGAGGCGTCTAGCTTTGAGAAGTATTTAGCCGCTGCTATGTCCCCGAATATTTCCCCTTTGATAGGCAGCTGAAAGTGTTCCCTTTATAAATACTTGTTTAGCTCTTTTGGATCCATACACAGTCTGAGCAAGCCGTCTTTATTCTCAACTATTACTAGTGAGTTGACCCATTCTGTAGACTCTTCTACTTTATCTAGGATATCTAAGGACTCTAGCTCTAGGACAGTAGATCTGCTTTTAGCTTGTCTCTTAGTGATAATGGAACCTTTCTAGGTGCATGGATCACTGGTCTATTTGGCTGCTCTAATTCGATTTTGTGCTGCACCTTGAGTATTCCTATTCCCTAAAAAACATCAGCATATGCATCCTCATTTCACCATTCACTGTATGAACCCATTTCACTAGACCCAGTAAGTTACATGACTTTAACCCAATAAAGGGTGTTTTTTCTCCCTTTAGTATGACAAACAGAACCTTGTGAGATTCATCATCTACTTCCAGCACCAATGTGCATGTCCCTGAAGTGGCAATTGCTTCACTACTGTAATTCTCCGGAATTATGTTGACCTGTGCTCCAGTGTCAAGTTTGAACACAATGTCAGTTCTATTAGTCTTGAGGGTAGCAGTGCAGTCCTCATCTGGTCCTGCAAGTGCGACTGTTCCCACATAGTGTACTGTATTTTTTGTCTACTCCTGAATCACTATGATAAATAAAATATTTCCTTGAGTGTACTTTTAACAGAGCTGAGATTTACTTCAAAGTGCACTCACCCTATTGCTTACACCTATCAAGTTGTTTCATATCTACACAAGTGCCAAGGGAGGAGAGGTTAGAGTTTCTTCTGGCCTAACTATACTGGCCCAATAAGCACATGACCTAGAGATATCCCTTATTGGGACATTGGTTAGGGCATTCGTCATCAGTGCTGGTGGCCTGTGTTTGAGACTTGCTAGGGGAGTCACCCTACTGTCATTCTTAGCAATATATGCTAATGTCATTATTTTGAAACAGTTACAACACACTTATCTGGTCTAATTAAAATGTGTTTCTCATTGAAATATGGGAATCTGTAGAATTATCCCATGCATGTGTGGGTATGGATGTGTAGAATTCCCACATCCATACCCGCACATGCAGTAAGAGCCGGCACTAGCCTTTGGGAGCAAAACATTTTAGCAGCCCCCATCTTGACAGTGGAGAGAAAAAAGTTGTATAGTTAATTTCCTGCAATTCTACACATTCTTCCATGGGGCGGATAATTTTTTTTGCAATTTTATAACACATTTCCTTCAATTCTACACATTTTTCTATTGGGTGGAGAGAAATCTTTGAGAGTGACTAACAAAATCAATGACGGCCTCCCGGACGGTAGGTCGACCATGATTACAGCAAGTATAAATAGCTGGCTAGACTCACATGGGCTAATTGAGTGACTAACATAACAAGAGAAAACCTGCTGATGCACAACCATATTTCGAAATTGCACCTTGTGCATTCCACTATTCTAACTTTCAACAGTAAGTTGAGACCCCCCCAAAAAAGTGCTATATATATTGCCCATCCCTGATGTGCACAGAGTATACAAAACATTAGGAACACCCCTTTTGCCTTCAGAACAGACTCAATTCGTTGGTGCATGGGCTCTACAATGTGTCGAAAGCGTTCCATAGGGATGTTGACTCCAATGCTTCCAACAGTTGTGTCAAGTTGGCTGGATGTCCTTTGGGTGGTGGACCATTCTTGATACACACAGGAAACTGTTGAGCGTGAAAAACCAGCAGCGTTGCAGTTCTTGACACAAACCGGTGCACCTGGCACCTACTACCATACCCCGTTTAAAGCCACTTAAATATTTTGTCTTGCCCATTCAAGCTCTGAATGGCACACATACACAATCCATGTCTCAATTGTCTCAAGGCTTAAAAAATATTATTTAACCTGTCTCCTCCCATTCATCTACACTGATTGGAGTGGATTTAACTAGTGGCATCAGTAAGGGATCATAGTTTTCACCTGTATTCACCTGGTCAGTCTATGTCATGTTTTGTATACTCAGTGTATATCAGTAATTTATAAGTTCAAAAATGGATGTTCTGCAGATTCCCCCTTTAACATATTGTGATTTGTCCAAAGTGATTCTCTTGCAATTTGTCTGTTTTTCCACATAACAACTTGGAGATGGAATTCTGTGTTGTTTTGGTATAACTGGCATAATCATTGCTTAAATTGAAAATGTGAGAAAGTACAGACATGCAACATTAACACCTGGGCCATATTTAGACTGATGTGATTCCTAATTAGAAACACATGTTTGTTCTACATGGTATATGTTGTGTAGATTTCAAAAAGAAATACAATTCTGTTTGAGATGCTCAGCTATCTAGAATTCTACCGATTCCCATCTTCAATGAGAAACTCATTTTAATTTGATCAGATAGGTGTTGTAACTGATGCCAAATAATGACGTTAATATACACTGAACAAAAATAGAAACGAAACATGCATTTTACTGAGTTACAGTTCATATAAGGAAATCAGTCAATTTAAATGAAATTCATCAGGCCCTAATCTATGGATTTCACATGACTGGGAATACAGATATGTATCTGTTGGTCACAGATACCTCAAAAAAAGGTAGGGGTGTGGATCAGAAAACCAGTCAGTATGTGGTATGACCACCTTTTGCCTCATGCAGCACGACACATTTCCTTCGGATAGAGTTGAGTTGATCAGGCTGTTGATTGTAGCCTGTGGAATGTTGTCCCACTCCTCTTCAATGGCTGTGCGAAGTTGCTGGATATTGGCAGGAACTGGAACATGCTGACGTAAACCTTCCCTGTAGCTCAGTTGGTAGAGCATGGTGTTTGCAACGCCAGGGTTGTGGGTTCGATTCCCATGGGGGGCCATGTATGAAATGTATGCATTCACTACTGTAAGTTGCTCTGGATAAGAGTGTCTGCTAAATGACTAAAATGTAAATGTAAAAATGTACATGTTGATCCAGAGCATCCCAAACATGCTCAACGGCTGACATATCTGGTGAGTATGCAGGCCATGGAAGATCTGGCCACCATGGGGCACTCTGTTCACAACATTGACATCAACAAACTGCTCACTCACACAACACCAAACAGGATGTCTGCCATCTGTCTGGTACAGTTGAAACCAGGATTCATCCATGAAAAGTACACTTCTCCAGTATGTCAGTGGCCATCGAAGTTGGTTACGGTGCTGAACTGCAGTCAGGTCAAGACCCTGGTGAGGATATGCTATATAAGCATATAAGCTTCTTCTCTGAGGCGGTTTCTGACGGCTTGTGCAGAAATTCTTCGGTTGTGCAAACCCACAGTTTCATCCGCTCGCTGGGTGGCTTGTCTCAGACCATCCGCCAGTTGAAGAAGCCGGATGTGGCGGTCCTGGGCTGGCGTGGTTACACGTGGTTGTGAGGCTGGTTGAACGTATTGCCAAATTCTCTAAAATTATGTTGGAGGTGGCTTATGGTAGAGAAATCAACATTCAATTCTCTGGCAACAGCTCTGGTGGACATTCCTGCAGTCAGCATGCCAATGCATACTCCCTCAAAACTTGAGATATCTGTGGCATTGTGTTGTGACAAAACTGCACATTTTAGAGTGGCCTTTAATTGTCACCAGCACAAGGTGCACCTGTGTAATTTGATATTTTATTTGATATTTTATTAGGATTCCCATTAGCTGTTGCGAAAGCCGCATCTTCTCTTCCTGCGGTCCACACAAAACGGTCCACATGAAACATGACATAATACAGAACATTAATAGACAAGAACAGCTGAAGAACTGAACTACATATATTTTTTAAAAGGCACACGTAGCCTACATATAAATACATACACACAAACTATCTAGGTCAAATGCGGGAGAGGCGTTGTGCCGTGTGGTGTTGCTTTATGTGTTTTTTTTAAAACCAGGTTTGCAGTTCTTTTGTGCAATATGAGATGGAAGGGAGTTCCATGAAATAATGGCTCTATATAATACTGTACACTTTCTTGAATTTGTTCTGCATTTGGGTACTGTGAATAGTCCTCTGATTAGTGAAATGGTTGAAGGCACTGAGGAGACATGAAGTCCAAACCTAAAATGAGAGACCCAAACAGGATTGTAAAGTGGCAGACTGCAGAGTGTTTGAACCCTGATGTCACCGTAACAGCGCATTTTTATTCGACCACAGTTTTATACATAACTAGTCCAACTCTATTTTATTTTTGGTATGTTAAGCTCAGTTCAGTAAAGCTTTATTTCCAACATTGGGGAATTGGATTTGTAATAAATGTCAAATATGAAATGATCAAATACACAAGAACCTATACCAGTGTTTCCAAAACTCGGTCCTCGGGACCCCAAGGGTTTTTGCCCTAGCACTACACAGCTGATTCAAATAAATAAAGCTTCATGATTAGTTGATTATTTGAATCAGCTGTGTAGCCCTAGGGCAACAACCAAAAAGTGCACCGCTTGGGGTACCGAGGACGGAGTTTGGGCTATACACTCAAACATATTTTACAATACTTCAATCTAATATACATGTTATACAGTACATACAGTGCCTTGCAAAGGTATTCATCCCCCTTGGCGTTTTTTCCTATTTTGTTGCATTACAACCTGTAATTTAAATGTTTTTTTATTTGGATTCCATGTAATGGACATACACAAAATAGTCCAAATTGGTGAAGTAGAAATGAAAAAAATGACTAAATTAAATAAAATAAACCTGTGTGCAATCTAAGTGTCACATGAACTCAGTATATATATACATCTGTTCTGAAAGGCCCCAGAGTCTGCAACACCACTAAGCAAGCGGCACCATGAAGACCAAGGAGCTCGCCAAACAGGTCAGGAACAAAGTTGTGGAGAAGTACAGATCAGGGTTGGGATAAAAAAAATCTCAGGAACTTTGAACATCCCACGGAGTACCATTAAATCCATTATTAAAAAATGGAAAGAATATGGCACCACAACAAACCTGCCAAGAGAGGGCCGCCCACCAAAACTCACAGACCAGGCAAGGAGGGCATTAATCAGAGAGGCAACAAAGAGACCAAAGATAACCCTGAAGGAGCTGCAAAGCTCCATAGTGGAGATTGGCGTATCTGTCCATAGGACCACTTTAAGCTGTTTTTTTGTCTTATTTCCAGTTTGTTTCACAAAAAATATTTTGCATCTTCAAAGTGGTAGGCATGTTGTGTAAATCAAATGATACAAACCCCTCAAAAATCCATCCAACTTTGTTGCTTTCTTTTTTCGTTTATTGTATATTACCATGTCTGTAAATATGTAGGTAGCTTTTTTTCTCACAAGAAATTAAAGCTAGATAGAAATATAGCTTACCCTGCATAAGGGCTGGGAAACAACCCTTCCCCCCCATAAACTGATTGTCTGATTCAGTTCCTCTTCTCTTTGAGTGAACCAAAGCAGACTCTTCCAAACCAAAGACCTGTGGCACTTCTAGATGTTATTTTGTGGTGGTGGACTGTACAGGAAATGGTAACTAGCTTTACCTCTAGGACAGAAAAGCAGTAAGGGAAAGGGGATACCTAGTTAGTTGTACAACTGAATGCATTCAACTGAAATACGTCTTACGTCTTCCATTTAACCCAGTAGGCCTTTCCTGCACTGAATATAAGTCAGAAGTATTATTTTGTATAGTGTACATGGGGCTTTGAGTTGTTGGCATGTAACCAGGCATGTAAACAGGCATGCGATCTTCAGATCATGTCAATTGTGATTTATGAAAGGTGTGAATTTCTTTTAGAAAAAGACAACATAATGATGCTTGAGACATGTTATAGCTGTGCCTCTTTAAGGTGAAGTAGTAATACACAGGCGGTGTGTTTTGAAGTACAGTAGGACTAGGCCATACTGTAAAATAGATATAGTCAGTACTGGACAACTTCTCACTTCATGACACTTCTCTTTACACCTCCCTGCAAGCCAGGTCCAGTAAAAATATCTAGACAATGACCAATCAAAACCAGCCCAAAAGGTTTGAAAATTAGCCCAAATGTTTTTTTTGCACAGCAAGAGAGGAGTTGCAACATTCATCCAATAAACCCTTTCCCCAAAATGTTATCGAGCCAATTAAGGAGTATCGATGTAACTTGTAACGACATTAGAAGCTACATTTTCATCAAAATAATCATTATTGCGAGCTATGACATAATAAAGGAATTTGAGTCGTTAGCCGTGGTATATTGGCCATATACCACAAACCCCCGAGGTGCCTTATTGCTGTTATAAACTGTTTACCAAAGTAATTAGAGCAGTAAAAAGTTTGTCATACCCCTGGTATTCAGTCTGATATTCCACAGCTTTCAGACAATCAGCATCCAGGGCTCAAACCCAGTTTATAACTGTAAATAAATCCCTTTTGCACATGTGCATAACTACAGATAAATCCAACAGGAGAGTTTGAGTGACAGTTTGACAGAGGATCTCAATCTCTGTGCAAGAAACTCTTGGACGAACTTAAAAAACAAATGTTATGTGCCAGATGTTAAGATTACAAACTGTTATAAATGGACCATTTGCGAGATTGACTTGTCATTTCAATAGGCATATGCTGCATAGTAAAATCTGGGTTTATGATTGCAATTCAACTTTGCCATGGTTTGCTCAGCTAGATGCAGGTAGCCTACAGCCCTTGATAGGCCTACATCTAATTTCAGATAGCCTAAACAAGATGTAAACTGAAGTTATAGGTTATTTATTGAATCCGTTTGCCAGCTCCAGATAGGCTACACAAGAGAACGCCATTTTAACATTTATTGTATCCAGTGGTGGAAAAAGTACACAATTGTCATACTTCAGTAAAAGTAAAGATATCTTTAATAGAAAATTACTCAAGTAAAAGTGAAAGTCACCCAGTAAAATACTACTTGAGTAAGGTTAAAGTATTTGGTTTAAAATAAATTGTAAGTATCAAAAGTAAATGTAATTTCTAAAATATACTTAAGTATCAAAAGTAAGTGTAAATAATTTCTAATTCCTTATATAAAGCAAACCAGACAGCATCATTTAAAAAAAAAATGGATAGCCAAGGGCATGCTCCAATCAGGGGCGGAAATCCCGGGGGGGACGGGGGGGACACGACCTCCCCATCCTGGGAAAAATATCCAATCAAATCAAATTTATTTATATAGCCCTTCGTATATCAGCTGAAATCTCAAAGTGCTGTACAGAAACCCAGCCTAAAACCCCAAACAGCAAGCAATGCATGTGAAAGAGGCACGGTGGCTAGGAAAAACTCCCTAGGAAAAACTCCCTAGAAAGGCCAAAAACCTAGGAAGAAACCTAGAGAGGAACCAGGATATGAGGGGTGGCCAGTCCTCTTCTGGCTGTGCCGGGTGGATATTATAACAGAACATGGTCAAGATGTTAAAATGTTCATAAATGACCAGCATGGTCAAATAATAATAATCATTGTAGTTGTCGATGGTGCAACAAGCACGTCCGGTGAACAGGTCAGGGTTCCGTAGCCGCAGGCAGAACAGTTGAAACTGGAGCAGCAGCATGGCCAGGTGGACTGGGGACAGCAAGGAGTCATCATGCCAGGTAGTCCTGAGGCATGGTCCTAGGGCTCAGGTCCTCCGAGAGAAAGAAAGAAAGAAAGAGAGAAAGAGAGAATTAGAGAGAGCATATTTAAATTCACACAGGACACCGGATAAGACAAGAGAATACTCCAGATGAAACAGACTGACCCTAGCCCCCCGGCACATAAACTACTGCAGCATAAATACTGGAGGCTGAGACAGGAGGGATCAGAAGACACTGTGGCCCCATCCGATGATACCCCCGGACACGGCCAAACAGGCAGGATATAACCCCACCCACTTTGCCAAAGCACAGCCCCCACACCACTAGAGGGATGTCTACAACCACCAACTTACCGTCCGAAGACAAGGCCGAGTATAGCCCACAAAAATCTCCGCCATGGCACAACCCAAGGGGGGGGGGGGGGCGCCAACCCAGACAGGAAGACCACGTCAGTGACTCAACCCACTCAAGTGACGCACCCCTCCCATGGACGTCATGGAAGAACACCAGTAAGTCAGTGACTCAGCCCCTGTAAAAGGGTTAGAGGCAGAGAATCCCAGTGGAAAGAGGGGAACCGGCAAGGCAGAGACAGCAAGGGCGGTTCGTTGCTCCAGCCTTTCCGTTCACCTTCACACTCCTGGGCCAGACTACACTTAATCATAGGACCTACTGAAGAGATAAGTCTTCAGTAAAGACTTAAAGGTTGAGACTGAGTCTGCGTCTCTCACATGGGTAGGCAGACTATTCCATAAAAATGGAGCTCTATAGGAGAAAGCCCTACCTCCAGCCGTTTGCTTAGAAATTCTAGGGACAATTAGGAGGCCTGCGTCTTGTGACCGTAGCGTACGTGTAGGTATGTACGGCAGGACCAAATCGGAAAGATAGGTAGGAGCAAGCCCATGTAATGCTTTGTAGGTTAGCAGTAAAACCTTGAAATCAGCCCTTGCCTTAACAGGAAGCCAGTGTAGGGAGGCTAGCACTGGAGTAATATGATCAAATTTTTTGGTTCTAGTCAGGATTCTAGCAGCCGTATTTAGCACTAACTGAAGTTTGTTTAGTGCTTTATCCGGGTAGCCGGAAAGTAGAGCATTGCAGTAGTCCAGCCTAGAAGTAACAAAAGCATGGATTAATTTTTCTGTGTCATTTTTGGACAGAAAGTTTCTGATTTTTGCAATGTTACGTAGATGGAAAAAAGCTGTCCTTGAAACAGTCTTGATATGTTCTTCAAAAAAAAAAAATAATATGATTTGTCCCCCCCAATATATCACTGAAACATAACTATGTAATTTAAATAATATGCAATGAAAGCAATTGTGCTGATTATAGACACTTAGTAGCGCGTTTTTAAGTTTCAAAAGATTGCGACCCCCCCACCCTTTGCCTCACAATGGTTTGATCCACTGCCAGTTCCTTAGTTGGCAAGGTAACAGAGGGGTCGTGTCTACTGTAAATTAGGTCTTCAAAGTCCCTGTGATAAGGTTAGCGATAAACTGAAGTCCAAACTGAACAGAACTACACTCTCTTCTACCATTGTCTTAAATATATTTAATGGTCTCGGTACAAAAGCTAAATTGTCGCAAGGGAACTTTTATTTCACCTTTATTTAACCCGGGTAGCAAAGATTATAGCAAATACCACTGAAACGGAATTGGTGCTCGCTAGCTTTGCAAATTCAGCTATTGTTGGAAGCCAGCCAATTTGAAACAAACTATTAAAATTACAAAAGGTTGCAGCAAATGTTGTGTAAATGGTACACTCATACAGCTGTCAACTCTTGTCATTTTATTCCGTTTCACATTTGCTAGCTACCTTTTAGATCGAAGCCCAAATAGAATGATAAAAGATGATAGAAGCCCATCTCCTAATGTAAATAACCTACACACTGTGTGTGTGTGTGTAGCCAGCCAGGTAGAAAAATGGCAGAAAAATAAAAGACGGACATCAGAGTATTTTTCAGTACACCAAAACGCAAAGTAAGAACCCTAGTAGCCTAATATCTAAAAGACTAGTTGATAAAATGTTCATAAGAAAGAAATGAAATTCTAATGGAAATGTTTCACAATGATGTCATTAGGCAGAGCAGGCAACAGATGGCACACAGACAGCAGAGTTGGGGACAGATATGCAGGGACAGACTGGCAGAGACAGGGAGTCTCAGGTAAGTTTGTTGAGTCTTTGTTTGGCAACATTATGAAAGGTTCTCCATTTTTTTGACTTGTAAAATAGGAACATAATTGGAAAATGCCATGGATACCCCCACTCTCAACTTAAACTGGTGACTGAACTAAGATTTGTTAAAGGCAATGGTATTGCTGTTGTGATTAGTTGTGTAGTTTTGGGTACCGGTAGTTAGGAGTACGGCAAACACCTTATTTCTTTGGTTCCTCAATATACATTTACCATATTACAATGTAGGCTATGTGTTACAGCACTACTTTTGGTGTCCCACTCAGGAATTGCTCTTGAGAAAATTTAATGTAATTGTTCCCTCCAAAGTTGATATCAGATTTTCACCCCTGGCTCCAACACTCAGACATTTACAAACGAAGCGTGATGTTCTCTGTATAAGTGTGTGAATTTGGTAGTTTTCCTGTCCTGCTAAACATTCAAAATGTAACGAGTACTATTGGGTGTCAGGGAAAATGTATGGAGTAAAATTTACATTTTCTTTAGGAATGTAGTGAAGTAAAAGTTGTCAAAAAATATAAATAGTAAAGTACATATACCCAAACACTACTTAATTATGTTTACCTAAGTACTTTACACCACTGATAAAAAAAAAAAAAAAGTATACTAGCACAAATCTTCTCTCAACCCTTGAGACCCAAGAACTGACCTTGAGTAAAACACTACTCTTGATACAGTTTCTCCATAGCGAATTTGTCTAGAGCGCCAAAAGTTTTTCCAGTGCTATGTCGACATTATTTCTTAACGCGCATCAGTTCTAGCATGTAGCATGTTTCATTGAAAACGGGTTGGAAACAAATAGGTGTCTCCATAATGACCATTTAAATAGACTACCTACAAAAGGTCACGACATGCGCGTGTGCTGCTTTGCCTCCTCTCACTCACGTGACTCACTCACTCAGCTGCCTGCTGCAGCGCTGTCGCAATAAACCACTTCGGCCCTCCCCACAATTCAAGTCACTTATTCACTCAGTAACAGTCTGACTCAATGCCGGATAGTCAGCAGGTCACAGTAAAACAAATATATAAGAGCAATGCCACGCGGAGGCAGTGAAGTAGGCCAAAAACCGGCGACCAATACATTTTCACCCGCGACATAGTTTGTAATGAAGACCAATTAGCAAAAAATATGCGGACATGGCAACCCTGCCGCAAGCAAGCAGTAAAAAGAGCCACATGACCTGTGTAGAAGCAGAGATATTCGAAAAGGAGAAAATAATCCAATCTAGATTTCGCTATAAAACGTACAACTCCGCCCAGCACTGTCGACCAATTGCGTTCACGTTGTCATGCCGCGTCAAGTGGTTGCTAAACCAATCGTAACGCAAACATTCTAAAAGTCAGGATACGAGAAACCTGACCAATTTCGTCGAAAGTACGTAATGTTACGATAACAAAACTATACGATATTCCAGAGAATAAGTTGCGCATCTCAAATCTCAGAAAATATTTGTAATATTGTACTTTTCGTTCACGTAACTTATTTTTTGGGAGCAAGCGCCTAATTGACTCCAATCCGCACCTGTACCAAAATCTCCCAGAATGCACCGCGCGGCCCATTGACAACCTTTGGGCAAAAACACAATGTGCGGTAATACAATTCCCATCTCCTCAAAAGTGAGTATCTCTGGTAGAAGGAAGTAAACAGTTAGATAGCAACAGCGTCAGAAAACCGTATCCAGCAGAAATCAGATCTCTCTCGCGACTCTGCATAACTCGAGTGGAACGACGAACAAGTTGAGGGAAAATATCAATTAAACATGTACTTAAAACTTGTTTACGTTACATTAGTCCTCGCCTTGGTGGCTGCAACAACAGTTGCGAACGTAGGTAAGTTTGCGACCTAGTAAAGCATAGCTTGTTTTTCTGCTCTCTGCATTAGAAAACCAGCGAGCTAAGCGCTAGCTATCTAGCTCGTATACATACATGCGCGAGCCGTTTTGAGTGCATGTTTATGCCACATATCGTTCTTGTTGCCCCGAATGTGACAGCAAACTGTTTCTAAAAACGATTTGTGGGAATCATACGTGTTGTCAATTCTTAATGATGGATGTGTAACGTTAGCCAGCTGAGTTAGCCCTCTAGCCTTTTTTTCAGACTGCAAGCGACATATCAAGCAGCCCACGTTAGCTATCGTCATAGCTGCTAGCTTTTAGGACACAATTACTGTAGTCAGCAACCCTGAAATAACAGGCACATATATGTATTTGTTTAAGAGTTTTGGTTATTGTCCCTTTGGACAACATAACTTTAGAAGATGGGTGGTTAGTGAAATGGCCAGCTATGCTCTTGTTGGCCAGCTGTCCCTTGCTTGCCTGTCCGCCTTGCGTCACATTTTAATTTAGAGTGCGTTATCAATCTATAGCTATATTTAACCAAAAATATCACAGGTCAAGCTACATAAGTCACACGGACAGAGGGACAATAAATATTAATGTCCGTCATTGGGACAGCGGGTTTCTCAGTCCCTCTTCTTTCTATTAGTTACACCCACAGGTGTTTTAAATGTCATAAACCAGCATTAGAGATTGACATGACCTTTCTCACCTCGTAGGCAGTCATCTACCAGAAATCATAGCTAACGTACTTACAGTTGATGAGTATCTAATGTTGTGCCTATTAAGTAAATATCTCCCTGGCAAGTCCAATTAGGTCTATATCCATCAGTTGGGCTAATTCCCTCATTTGTGACAATTCTGGTCTATCACAACTAACCTTTGTATACACTTCTAATTACTTGTATGTTGATTGATGTTTCCCCTTTCAGATGATGGATGTGCTGAACTCACTTGTAACACTTGTGTCGGTGACTGTCAATGGTTGAACTGCACATGTAAGTAGTACCTACCCGTTAAAGCTGGGTGATATGGACAAAAATCCATATTGTGATAAATTGCCTGAATTGATGTAATAACAATAAATGGAAGGCTAAGTTTATAACATTAATCACAGGTTTTTTTTTATACGCATTATCCTTTAAACTACTGCTACTGGTTTGATGCTTGTAGCCATCAATTGTCCCATTAACAATCACCCATATTAGGAAATGTATTTCATTTCAAGCTTCACATTTCTCTAGTATAGTCTATGAACGATATCCACAAAATGCCTGCGGTAAGTGGTCGGTATGGCAGTGTCGATCATTTTCTACATGTGTGCGACATTGTAATCAAGAGGCATACATTTTGACTTTAATGTGTAAGCCTAGGCCTATAATTTCCTGGGCAGTGTACTGTATTTTGGGGTTATGATCATTGAACTACCAGACAGTACCAGTCTCTTTCAGGTAGATGGTAATCCAGTGGAGCCTGCCTTTCGACCAAGTCATTCCAAAGGATCAAGATTTAGCCATTTTGAGATGCAGGTCAAAAAGGAATTGGACTGGCCTCCCGAGTGGCGCAGTGGTCTATGGCACTGCATCCCAGTTGCTAGCTGTGCCACTAGAGATCCTGGTTGGAGTCCAGGCTCTGTCTCAGCCGGGCCGCTACCGGGCACATAATTGGCCCAGCCTCGATCGGGTTAGGGGAGGGTTTGGCCGGCAGGGATGTCCTTGTTCCATCGCGCTCTAGCGTCGCCTATGTTGGGCCGGGTGCGTGCACACTGACACGGTCGCCAGGTGTACGGTGTTTCCTCCAACACATTGGTGTGGCTGGCTTCCGGGTTAAGCAGGCATTATGTCAAGAAGCAGTAAGGCTTGTGTGGGTCATATTTCAGAGGAAGCATGACTTTTCGCCTCTCCTGAGTCCGTACGGGAGTTGCAGCGACGAGGCAAGACTGTAACTACCAATTGGATACCACAAAAATGGGTTAAAATACAAAAAGGAATTGGACAATGGGCAGGTTGTGCAAGGCAGTGAACAGACACGTTTGTGTCCTCCAATAAGTGTCAGCTTAGGACATTTGGCCTAAATCCCTTCCGCACCAGCCATTTTACAGTTGAGAAATATCTGATGGTCTTTGGACAAGAACACTTTTCTATGTAGTAATCTCATTATGATAATGGGAGTGCCGGTCAGACATGAGAAATGTCTTGACTATGCAGGATAGTGTGCGTATGGGATCTCCAATGGGGATGTTTGTTTTTAGGCTTCGGTCTTTGCTTTGGTCGATTTGTGATATATTAAGCTCCTACGGGCCTGAGTCATGCAGTATAACAGTCTTTATATAGCCAGCCTATTGCTTTGAGGTTGTTCCCTGCTGCTCTGACTGACTCAACCAAACACTCCTCTCCCACCAACTCTACTTTTACAGTTTGCCTGTTACTGTGGCATTGTAGTCCAAGCCACTGTTTATCAGATGGTGGAACGGAGAGTGGATTTGTTTGCCTGTGGATGTTATCAGCCACAGTAAACATAGAAAACCCCATAAAATAAAACTATGCCAAGCTCAGATCCTTGCCCATGAGCGCTGCTAAATGATAACGGTGAACAGCTGTGTCATTCCCCCATGTGTGATACTTGGAAGAACCCAAGCAAATCCGCTTGTGTTTTTTAAGAGGTTGGGCCACTTAAGCTACCAAGGGTTGTGGGATGTTTTTATAAAGAGCCTCTGTCTGTCATGATTTGCATAATTAACATCAACATTGCAAACTAACTAGACAGTCCCTTAAAATACTGTCTGAGTGTGTTAAGTTGGCTTATAGTCAAGGTTCCAGGCATACTAGCCTCCTTGATTACATGGAATGAGGGCTGAACTGGATCTAGGCCCTCGGAGTTTGTCACTGTTTGTGTTTGAGAGAGTGAATGTATTTGGGATGCTTTCTGAAAGGCCTCTAGTAGACCTGAGCAAGTATGACGCCGAACAATGGTGCTTAACAGAGCTCTGTGTGTTCTACTCGGACAAACTATCCATGTCGCTGGGGAAGGCAATCTACAGCGTTGGAAGCAACTGCTGTTGTCACTGCCGCCACTGTTGAAGGGAGGAGGTTCTCAGCTTTCTGTTGGTATAATTTGTATGTCTCAGCATTTAGCTTTATCGCAGCTGTTTTGCAACCAAGATATGGCTTTGACATATAAAGCGTGGGAAATGCGCAATAGACATTGCAAGTGCATAGGACTCATTGGGTAGTAGGCTACAACTGCGAAGTTTTTATAATTTTTTTAGGACATTGAATTTACTGTTGCATTAAAACATGGCTACCGTTAGTGGGTATTATGTCAACAGTTAGTGTTCTAGCTAATGTGTTTTGAGTTTCCAATTACTCAAGTGGTGAATTCGCCCCAAATAAATTAGCCTATGATATTAGTGCACATAAAAACGTAGGCAAATTAATCTCTATTAAATACAAATTCTGTAGCCCTATTTTAAGAGTTGGCCTAATTGGCAACCCAAAATACTACTAAGCTATATGGAATTGTTTTAAGGACATACCAAGGATAATTTTGCTATGCAATTATTTATTGCATTTTTTTTAATTTTTGAAGACCCCTTGAAGTATACAAAAATACAATTTAATTGTTTTGGGCTTTACTGCTATTAGCCCATACAAATGCATTGAATGACAGATTCACTACATGGGGTAACAGTTCCCCCCCACCCCCCCCAAAAAAATATATTTTGAAAGTTTGTTCTGAAGTGTAAATCCTATTTTAGTTCCCCAGGAGTATAGAAGAATATAACGTGTGTCTGCGCATATTTATAACTATCAGATCTGGCTGTTCTTTCACGTCCACTTGTGCTAGTTGTTGGATTCTGTCTGTGTACGAGAAAAAATAAAAAAAGTATGCATTCACTACTGTAAGTCGCTCTGCATAAGAGCGTCTGCTAAATGACTAAAATGTAAAAAAATTAAATAAAATGTACAGTAGAGGTCGACCGATTTTGTGCTAAAAAAATAGAGCACAAAATCGGTCGACCTATATATATATATATATATATATATATATATATATATGAGAATGAACACTTATTTTAACTTAATATAATACGTCAATAAAATCAATTCGGTATCAAATAAATAATGAAACATGTTCAATTTGGTTTAAATAATGCAAAAAACAAAGTGTTTGAGAAGAAAGTAGAAGTGCTATATGTGCCATGTAAAAAAAAAAAGCTAACGTTTAAGTTCCTTGCTCAGAACATGAGAACATATGAAAGCTGGTGGTTCCTTTTAACATGAGTCTTCAATATTCCCAGGTAAGAAGTTTTAGGTTGTAGTTATTATAGGACTATTTCTTTCTATACCATTTGTATTTCATATACCTTTGACTATTGGATGTTCTAATAGGTACTTCACTTCTTCTTCCTTCTCCAACACTTAGTTTTTTGCATTATTTAAACCAAATTGAAAATGTTTCATTATTTATTTGAGGCTAAATTGATTTTATTGATGTATTATATTAAGTTAACATAAGAGATCATTCAGTATTGTTGTAATTCTCATTATTATAAATGGCAAAAAAAAATGCCTTTTTTAAAAAAAATTTTATCGGAATCTGCTTTTTTTGGTCTTCCAATAATCGGTATCAGCATTGTAAAATCATAATCAGTCGACCTCTAATCCTGAGCAACTTTTTTTGTACTGGTCCTCCGTGGAAATCGAACCTACAATCCTGGCGTAGCCAGCGCCATGCTCTACCAACTGAGCCACACAGGACCAACCCATCAAACACGCATCAAACTATTATTTGTAATTATTGAAGAACCCTGTTAGTGACAGTATTGATTTGTTTTCTTAATCATATTAAAGTTCCTCTCTGTTTTGACGCATTGGATTTTGCAATCACATTATTTTGGAAATGTGTGCCCTTGAACACCGTTTTCACGTCGTAACATAGGGAGATATGAAATATTATTGTTACTGGTGTGAAATGGCTAGCTTGTTAGCGGGGTGCGCGCTAATAGCGTTTTAATCGGTGACGTCACTCTGAGATCTTGAAGTAGTTTCCCTTGCTCTGCAAGGGCCGTGGCTTTTCTGGAGCAATAGGTAACGATGCTTCGAGGGTGTCAGTTGTTGTGTGCAGAGGGTCCCTGGTTCGAGCCCAGGTAGGGGCGAGTAGAGGGACGGAAGCAAAACTGTTGCATTAGGCTACAGTGAACTTCCCGAGATCACCATACAGAAAGAGTCCAATAGCAATATCCAGGAATTCCACAGGATCAAGGTCAAAATGTGTAATTCAATTGTTAAATGCTTAGTATATGATATAACAAACAGTATCATAAATGTAAGGAAAGAAAGGTACGGTAGTGCTTTGTCACATGATTTTTGACAAATATGGGAACTGAAAGCATAGGTTTTGATTAAACTCATGTGTTCCCCTTTTTATATCAATGTAGTCGCATGAGAGAAAAAAAGGCAAATTTATTATTGACTTTGTAACAGCGCCAAACGGTTGTCCACTACAAGAAATGCTCACTGGTACCCTAGTTTATAGAAAGATCCACTTAAGTAAAAATACTTTAATGTTTTACTGGGTGACTCACTGTTCCTTGTCACTTAAGGTACAGCATGTTTACTTTTACTCAAGCATGAAAATTGGCTATTTTCCCACTGATGCTCCTGTCTCGATGCTCGGATCTGATTTAATTGGGTCATATTTTTGTTGCAAATGACCTGCCGTTACCATGACAACCACCTCAAAATGTAAAGGAACAGTGACAGGAAATGAGCATGGTATCTGTGTGCTACATCCGTGTGAATGCGCAAATCTTATATGGGTCACCTGTACAACTGAGTGTGGAGATATAGAAATAATTCAATTTGGGTTCTTAGTAGCGACGGGGGAAAATGTATATGGGATTATTTTTTTTAAATATATTGTTTTGACAATTGCTAAATTATTTTAGCACTAGTCTGCTGTACCTGCTCAAACTTCAGTATTTTCCCTTCATAGCCTGTTCTAATATTTTTTTTTTTTACGTAGGCAGCCAATTTGTTTTCAGCACTTATATTTCCATTTCTGATCAAAATAAATTCTCTAATGGCTCTCGTCACTCTGCAGCAATATTTTTGGATCACTGAATCGCAATGAAATCACAGTATCGAATCGCAATACACACAGAATCGTGAGAATTGCAATACATATTGTATCGGCACCTAAGTATCGTAAATATATTGTCTTGGGAAGTCTCAGGCCATTCCCAGCCTTAGTTCTTAGTGGCTGTGTGGCTCATTCACTCCTCTCAGCAGCCACAACGAAAGACAAAATCCTACAGCACTGTGTGTCACACACCAGAACAAACAACTCTCACCACTACTCCAGTCACTCTTACACACACACACACACACACACACACACCTGAACTAACATCTTTAACCACACAGTAGGTCTTAGGACTGAACTAATGCTTCTCACAATTCCCCAGCAGATCGCCTATTAGATATGAACTCAGTAAATCTGAAAGCTCACACAGACTCACTATGGAGGTGGCAGTTCTAAAGTACACTACAGACCCAGCTCACTTAGGCCTAGAATAACCCAACTCGGTGTGGTGAGTTAGTCAACCCCACTGTTATTATCAGATTTGTCTTTTGGTTTAGGGATTTCATGTGAACAATGCATTGCCGTCAGAGTGACACCATTTCGTTCTGAAGGCTGTATTTTAATGCCGCAGAGTTACATGTGTCAGCTGATTTAGCTCAGTGGTCTTAAAGGTCTTGATGTAAGAAAAACAAGGCGCACTTATGCATCGGTATTATGAGCCTTAAGGGTTTCTCCTCTAACAAGCTTCCTCTCTGCTCTCCCTCACTGGATGTCCCTAGCATGATGTCAGTCCTTCTGGAATGTGTGTGAGAGTGAGTTCCATCTTTCACAGCTGCCTGTGAGGTAACGGACCCTTCTACCTACTCGGCCAATAGAACGCCTGCTGGATACACTGATAGTGGGGCCACAGACACTTTGCAAGGGTAGTGGCAACACTCCCAGAAAAGGAAGGGTGTAAGAGATCACCCTAAGGTTTCTGTTCGTGTTGATGTTTTGCTATGAGCAGCAGCAAGTCAACTTAGCCTAATTGTCTTCACACTGTTTTTATAGTGAAGCCAGACCAGATTGGTCATGTGAGGATCTGTGTCAAAACAGAGGTGAATATCAGACATTCATTTTTTCCAGCAGGGAGCTGTCATACCTTTTCTGTTTGGTTCAGTTTTCCAGTTTTGGCTGTGGTTGTGCATGATGTCACAGAATAGTAAGTATAGGCCTACCTAATGTTTTACTGTATGATAAGTGTGGTGAAAATCAATGTCTCGTTAGAAAGGGCTCTTGACTCTGACAATGGAACAACTCTCTCCTGCTCTCTTTATTAACCCCTTAGAGGGGATGGTGCCCCTGCGTAAATGTAATTAGCATCATAAAAAATCCCATCAAAATCTGTCAGTTTAAGCTGGCGATATGATTTTTTGGGGGGGCTGCCTCTCAATCCACCACATCCGCCGATGTCGCTCTTCTGCATCTGTGGTGAAAGGTGGCAGAGCTAGATGAAAACGTCTGTAGCGTCTGAACTGTTTGGCCTAGAAAACTATTATGACCCCTTTACGGAAAGGTGAGTCTTTCACAAACATGTAAATGTCTAAATGTCTGGGTACCAGTTAAAAAAAAATTAATGGCTGTGTATATATGGCCATTAGATGCTCGGATCTGATTTATTTGGGTCATACTTTTGTTGCAAATGACCTGCCGTTACCATGACAACCACCTCAAAATGTAAAGGAACAGTGACAGGAAATGAGCATGGTATCTGTGTGCTACAGCCGTGTGAAAATGCAAATCTTATATAGGTCACCTGTAGAACTGAGTGTGGAGATATAGAAATAATCCAATTTGGGTTCTTAGTAGCGACGGGGGAAAATATATGGCTGTGTATATATGGCCATTAGTGCCTAAAAAAATAAGTTTCCTGATCTTATCTCGCAGACAGACTGTTCAGAGTCCCCCCCCAAAAAATAAATATCTGTTTATCCATGTCTGAAGCAATGTGTTTCTATGGGCGAATAGCAGTAAGGACAAATCCAATGTTTGATCAAGTAATCTTTAGAAGAAAAAACGTATACGCTAAGGGGTCCTAAAATTCAAAATCCAATAGCTAAATGATCCATGGTATAACCATCTTAAACTTGGGGGGGGGGGGGGGGGGGGTTGTTTTAAGACTCTTAAGGAGTAAATGAAGACTAACATAGTTAATCAGTGTCACTTCTCGTAGCTGATGTCCAGAGCAAGGGGTTTTGCTCAGAGGCTAGGATTTCTGATCCTTTCAAGTCTCTTCCTGTACCTCCACACTCGTCTCACTTTTTTTTTCTTTTCTTTTTTTTCTTTTTTTTTTTCCCCTCACTCTCTCACATGCACACCCTTGGATTAATCAGTCATGGAAAGATCTTGCATTGGGAGGGGGAGCGGGCTTTGACTCAGGACTTTCCAGGAAGGAGGAGGACTGGGAGAAGGAACACACGCACACTATAGACTTCTGAGCTGACAAAACCATCTAATTAAAATCTCACCTTGTGTTAATTCATTCGACTGAAAACAAAGATAATCCTTGTTTTTAAACTGCTCGTGTTCCATGGGGTGTCAGGAATGGTGTAAGGAATCTTTTGGAAATTATCACATGAATATATTTTCTTGTCTTCGTTGTTTCCTGTAGAGAACACACAATCACATCTGTTATTTGTGCTTGTTTTTCTTTTATCCCCCTGTTCAGTTAGAGAAACTCCAACTGTTTCCTGTGTCAACATCACGTCAATAAACGGTCAGAACATGGGCAACTGCTCTAATGAAACCTGCTCGGGTAAGGACTAATACCATCACCTTGTTCCTTTGTCCCTGCCATTCTCCACCCCATGGCTCCTTCCTCCCATCCCTCATCCTTCCACTGGTCCAAAAGGATTAAATGGGTGAAAGCTATTTAAATGAATTACATTCACCAATCTAGCCCTGTCAGATCACAAGGGAAGGCACGAAGGAAAGGGAAGGAATCATTTTTGGACTATTCAGACATAGACACTGCCATAACCTGGCGATCTCCTTCTTTTTACCCTGTCTGTCTCACGGTGTCCGTCGCTTCAATGGGATCTCCACCTGTTGCTACTACAGTTGTAACTGACGTCCCTGCCCCACCCACAATCTCCCACTCTTCTACCACTGCTGCTCCAGTTACCCCTACAGCCAACAATGCAACTAACAGCAGCACCAGTGAGCCCGAGCACGCCACAGGTAACCAGCCCATACCAGCATCTCGTCTGCTCCCCTCAAATCAGTGTATGCTTGCTTTGTGACTTAATTCTTTTGAGGCAGTTTTTGTATGTCAAATTTTAAATATGGTGAAATGGTTAACTGTTTTTGTATGTCTAGTATATGCATTTAGTGAAATGCTACTAAACTGACATCTCACCGCTGGTTACAGCTGACCTGACCACTGCAGTACCAACTGCCCTGCCCACCACTAACGGCACTGTCCCAGTCTCTGCCGCAACGCATGCTTCAAGTAAGTTCCCATGCCAGCCCAGTCTGGTATGAAATCAAGACTCTTTATTTATGGCTTCTTGTAGATCACCAAGATCTACAAGCAGACCATACAAGACCATAGAAAGCGTTACTGAATAAAAACTGGATTCCACCTGTGTTTTATCAATATGGTTCTATATCCACTTAGTCCTGGCTAGTGGTTCATAGTGATATAACCAACTTGGCTCTCTCCCTCCTTGTGCAGACGTCAGTGTCACCACCGCATCACCTGTGGGGCCCTCTCCAGTGCCTCATAAGAATTCCACATTTGACGCAGCGAGCTTAATTGGGGGCATAGTGCTGGTCCTGGGCCTGCAGGCCGTGGTCTTCTTCCTGTACAAGTTCTGCAAGTCCAAGGACCGCAACTACCACACCCTCTGAAGAAATCACTCCACCTCCACCAACCACTATACCTACTCTGGGGCCCACTATGAACACCCAAATCCTAACCCCTGGCCATTGTGATTATCACAGACAGTGTTTCCAATCAGTGTTTCTCCCACAAGCCTCATGCCATTGCGCTACCAACCTGTGTTTTAGGCCTGTAGCTTAAATACACACAAGGTTATAAACTGTACACACCCACAAGTGCGCCACATCTTTTACTGTATGTAGTTCGCTACACATTTCTCACACCCTGGTAGAGCTGAAGTGAACTCCAGTGCAGTGGCATTTGAGCCTTCAACACAGAGGATTACATCACTATGGATTCCCCCTCTCATCCCCTCTTCTCTCTCCCCACCCCTCTCTCCCCCCTCCTGCAGTGAGTCATTGGGGCTATTCTCCTGTGTGCTGACTGGATGAAAAGCAGACTTGTTTACTGCTTCACTCCCCTGGCCCTTCATCTTAATGTTGTACCTGCCTGGCCTGCCATTAATAGACCCAATAGTAATTTATGTAAAGGAACCTTCAATTCTGCTGGTGTATAGTGGGGCTGCCACGGCTTTGGAGTACTAGCTTGTTCATGCACCTTGGTAACGCTTTGGAAACACTGTTTGAGGTCCCCTCCCCCTTTTTTATTTTTTGGAACTAGATGACTCTGGATGATATAGCATAGCTTTTTTTCTTGTTTGTCATGGGACAGATCTGGGTAGGGGTTTTCACAACTCCTTTATAAAGAGGTTGTATTCATCTGATGGCAGAGATACCTATTAAAGTAAGAATAAAAGGAGAACTAAAAGCAATGGTCCATCCTCTAAGCAGGGCTCTACAGTGCGACTACTTTACTCACATATGAGTGTAAATGTTTTGCTGTGTGAACTGGATTTTTTAAAAACATTTTAGGAACACCAATGCGCGTAGGAATTTTTGATTCTAGCTTTATTACCTCAAATATTTAGCATTGTGCTACTAAATTTCTTTGTGTGCCTAAATTTTTTAACTTAGGCGCACAAACAAAAGTCAGCGTAGAGCCCTGCATAAGTTAGAATATTATTTAGGTAGATACCCCAATCTTAAGTGGAGGATGAGTTGGGCTCTCTTGGTGTTAAGACTCAGTGCTGTGTGTGTATGTTTGGCAAACATTACACACTGCCAAAAGAGCAGCTCAATGCAATAAACCCAAGTCAACCCCTAGTTTCTACACCCCCCCCCCCCCATCTTTACCGACTTCAGCCAAACAGATTGCAGTGATGAGTTGGACCACTAGACTGGAGATGACCCCTTGCCCCACCACCTTCCTTTAACAGGAAGGAAGTCGCAATGAGCCAAGTCTTTAGGACACGGTTGAAGGGGTGTACAGATAAAATATTGCAGTAAATATATGGGAATGATAAATAAGTCAAAGTATAAATTATTGTGTTGAATGGAGATGGAAGAAAAGACGGCATGCACATTGATGCTGACAGTATTGGAAGCAAAGTGCCTTTAATGTTAAATGTCTGATACTTAAAGCGGTGGGAATGAGGGATTATTTTGATGCTCCTCTTCCTCCTGGCTCAGGCTTGAGTGTCGTGAAGTAAAAGCAGTCTGGACACAGGACAGGAGCAGTGTTGCAAGAACAGAACCAGGGTTGGCCTCCGTTCCATTTTCATTCAGCCAATCCAGGTACTAAACTGAAATTCCACGTTTTCCTCATAGAAAATGATTGGGAATGATTTACATTTCACTTGACTTTATGAATTGACTAAATTGAAATGGAATTGAGCCCAACCCTGAGAACCCTAGTATCCCAGCTGTACTGAAGAGCCTTTTATTATTGGGTAGATAGATACAGTAGTTGCTCATCATGGTTTTGGATGGATGGATGAAGACCTATTAGGTATAAATTGATTTTGAATGGCATTGGTTGAAAAGTGTCCCCTATGCAGACTGAAAATATTTTGTTTTGTTAAATGTAGGGCCTAAGTTCCACACAGCTCCCTAATGCTAGTTCCCCCTCATATTGTACAGACACATTCTAATAACCTGTATTATTTTCAAAAACAAAGGGTGGAAAGGCATTTATAGGTAACTTCCAAAATAAATGAAACACTTGAGTGAATGAGGGATACAGTATATTGAAAGCAGGTGGTTCCTTGGTTAATAAAGAAATTAACATCTCGTCAAGATTAGGGTCATGTATTAAAAATGCCCAGCGGCCCATTATTTTGGCTACCATTGCTTGGAAGAAGAGATCTCTGTGACTTTTTGAAAGAGGGGTCTCAAAGGAGCGTAGGAGGTTTAAACAGTGTGTGTCTCTCACAGGATGTTGGTGGCACCTTAATTGAGGAGGATGGGCTCGTAGTGGCTGGAGCGGAATCGGTATATAGTATCACATACAACTCAAACATGGTTTGATGCCATTCGCGCCGTTCCAGCCATTATTATGAGTTGTCCTCCCCTCAGCAGCCTCCACTGGTGTGTCTGTCACCAGATCTCAATCAAATTGTTCACCAATGAGAGATTCTGGATCAGAGGCTGCTGGATCCACCACCATCAACAAAACACCAAATAATTGAAATTCTCATGGAAGAATGGTGTCGCATCCCTCAAGTTCCAGATACTTGTACTTCTATGTCTAGGAACATTGAAGCTGTTCTGGCGGTGGCCCAACGCCCTATTAAGACGCTTTATGTTGGTGTTTCCTTTATTTTGGCAGTTACCTGTATTTTAAGCATAGTTAGTAAATTCATGTTTTCTAGAGTCATGCATAAATTGGACAGAGTTTTGAAAGTGTGAAATAAATAACTGACATAATAGCTGGTCTCTGAACTTAAAAGTGACTTAATGTTGAGACATTGTCCTTTGCATTTTGGGAGTTTTCTTTTCTCCTATTGAGGCATCTTAGGCGAGCACTCAACCTTTTTTTAAATGTAGTGCCAAGGAGAGGAGACGTTTTGAACTACAGAAAATCAGTGACTAGGTTTCACAAGTTTAGAGTGCAAACAGTATGTGTCTAGGTCTTTGATTAGCTTGCTGCTAATAGTGTGATGTTGTCCCCTTTGTACATAAAGCTATCATGTCATTCAGTTGATTTACCTTAAAGGTTTGAACTTTCAATCATTTAAAGGCAAGATTAAGTGTTTTTTCAGTAGCATTCACTTGCGATGGCTTCTCAGTTTTGCATTTTTTTCTGCATTAATGCATGTCATACAAATGGAAATGTAATATTTTTCTGTTGAATTATGCTATTGGGGCTTCAGACACTTAAAAGAAAAAGAACCACTTGATTCATTTGTCAAACATTTTGCTAGAGAAGAGTATGCCTAAACCATGTGTGTTAAAGCCGAAGTTCTCAAGTCTTGGCATGGAAAATAGTGCGGCACTGACAGCTTTGTTTTGTGCTTTTTGCATACCTGTTGCTGCCAAAAATGTATGAATGCTTGTGAGAGAACTCTTAGCTCAATATTTTCGTCATTTTGAAAAAAGATCACCTTGCTTTGTATGGAACACTCAGTGTAATTTAAAAGTGCACGTCTGTCGTTCATTGGCCCTGATTTAATGTATGTTCTTGATCACCTTAGGCTTGCCTTTTAAAGATGAATCTGCAGTCACCCGATGGCATTAGGCTACATCCCAAAGACCCCCCCCCCCCCAACTATGGCAAGTCAAAGTACAAATCTAGTTTTGCTTTGTCTGCATTCATAGTATGCTGCACATTGAGTCCTCTTCTCTCACTCACACAAAGGAAAGTTAATTGCCAAATGTCAGGTGAAGGCAACTGATAAGCATTTGTGAATCCATAGAGCATCCTGAGTGTTACTTCATTATTTCTCCTTTTGCCATGGTCTTAAGGACACAGTGATTTAAAACGTCTGCATGCCGTAGGAACACACAATGTAGCAGTGAGTATTTTCTTTCAGTGTTTGTCACAGGACATTGCCAGTACCCATAGCAACTGATACAAATATTCTGATACATTTTCTTTTCTTCAGCTCGGGCAAACTAAGTCACACGGCCCCTCTCCATGCACCTTTTCAAGAAAAGTGCCTTACTCAGTTGAACATAAATTAAGATTTGTATTTTTGTCTTAACTTGATAGTACACCCAGTAGATATTAAAGGGACTGCACTTCCAGACCCCTTCTAAAGATTCAATCAAAGATGCTTTGAGTGGTGAGAGCAGCTTTAAATGTCTTTGGTTTCTCAGGCACACTCGACTTTGGGAGCTTAAACCAGACGGAAGAATGGGTCAGCTGGCCAGATTCACAGGCATGCAAAATATGTCAAATTGTTGCGTTCCATGACTTGTGTTCCATGACTTGGCTACATTCCAACATAGAATTCAATTTACGTTCTTGACCTGAGAATGTAGCTGTCTCTGGAACAGCGGCGCCCATTAGTATTGTACATCTCAAACCCAGTTTGCTGATGTTTACATGTCTATGGCTCTGGGGGTAGCCACCATTTTCTGTGTGAAGCTTATGTTTATAGAGCTTTTAAAATTGAGTTTTTTCTTTGTTGCTTTCTAACAATGTCCACATGTCACCTTGATCTTAGTCCAGTTAAATAAGAGGTTCTAGGTCTTATGGAATGATTCCTCAGTGTTGCTCTCATGTGCACAAAGATGCAGATTAATATGTACACATAGTTGCTGTTATATTTAGCCATGATGCCTACTACTGTTTTTATGCTCGTTTTATATCCATTTGGCCTGGAATCTTGATTTGCCTTGTTTTCTTTTATAGTTTTGCCATTAGATTGAAGATGTTAAATTCAATAAAGTTTGAATATTGTTGAACATGGTTTTTGTGTTTACTGTTGCTGCAACTTCTATGACGTTTCATAGCAGGAAAATCTTATTCAGAATGCAGTGCAACATGCTGTAAATCACAAACCAAGACCGCTACAATGGGCTCTACATTATGAAACAGTTTGGTAACCAAGACTTGAATTTGAACCTCTTATCAGTGAGACAAGGTGGCAGGTTACCTCAGCAGCAGAAGTCAGAGTTCAGAGAATAGCTGCTGGACTAATAAGAAGTGCCAACTGCATTCGGGGCCCCAAAGTGCAGGTGTGGATGTCAGCAACAGTCAAACGTAAACACATATCACTCTTGGCTTGGTGGTCTAGCCGCGTGCTGGAGGGGTCAAGTGGCCCATAACTTCTGTAGAGAGGCAAGAGGTTATTACTGATTTATTCTGCAGCATTGTCTCTCACATAGACATCCACACCTGTCATGCGCCTAACCAGGGTAGTAGCGGCAAATCCTGGCCAGAAAAATACTGTTTTCTCTTTTACCCCTTCTCTCTCCTCTATATCGCTCCTCAACTTAGTGCTTACACACATAACAGGATCTCTACCACTGGCTGTGTATGCAAACAGTGACCTTGATATGACTGGCTTATTGACAGAGTTAATAAGGCTGCCTTACCCATAAAGGAACCATACTGATAAATTATATTGGACCAAAGGTGTCACTCTTGCGCCACCCCCTCTCTTTCTCACACACCTTTTTTTCTCAAACATTCAGTTCAGTGTCCACTCTCTCAAACTAACAGGATATTTGGTCAGATCCCAGGGTCACAAGTCCTGCTTACTTAGCAGAAAATGCTAGTGGGAAAGAAAGTGTGTGTGAATAAGTGCATGTGCGTTTTTGAAGGTGTGTGTGTGTGTGTGTGTGTGACTGCGCTGTCGCTGTGTTAAAGCCAATTTACGCTTGATCCGTGAATGGGGTCGGAGGCTCCTTATGGACGATGTGAAGCAATTGCGGAACCTCCAGAGGCCAAATTGAGCTCCATACCGCGTTGCCATGCGCCTCCCAAATTTTGTAACGATGCAGATGGCTCCGTATAGCTCAGCATTGACAAGTTTGGTTGGCGAGAGGTCCTGAATAAACATAAATTCACTTCCTTTACAACTTCACAACAGCTCTGCGCTGCTCCGAGATCTGCCAATGCATCGCCTCTTAGAGGGTTTCACTCTGTTCAGGAGCAGCACTCGAGGCTGGCGTTCTTTTCCTTGAGCCGAAGAGCGAGTTACGGGAAAGACGAGGTGTTTTGGACACTGAATACTCTCTCCTTTCTATCTTTCCAACAATATCAATCTTACACCCTGCACTTAAAGACAATTTAGGCCTCATCTGAAAATATGGTCGGAGGCTTCGTATGGAGGGTGGGACGCAATTGTGGAGCCTCCGGAGGCAATCAGAGGCCAAATCGAGCTCCATACTGCATTCCTGTGCACCTCTCAAATTTTGTAACAATGCAGAGGGGTCCGTAGATCTGCATTGACATGATTGGTTGAAGGTAGGTGGGGGTGGTACGTCCTGTATAAACACAAAATCACTTCCTTGACAACTCCCTTTACAATAGCTCTGCTCCGCTAGAGCAAGAATTATGAAAGCCCTGACATCTGCAGAGGCTGCACCGCAGTAAATGCTGAACGGCCACTTCGGATTAACCATGCAGCTTAGTGTGCAGTGGACATGGATGCTTGGTGAGCCACGTGGTTGTTTTATTTTAGTCAAATCCATCTCTGATTTCTGACCCCAGATGCCCTTTACAGAAGAGGGGAAAATCTCCCAGTCAGTCTTATCAGTTTCTTGATTACTGATCAACTCACTGTTATAGACTGACTGGGAATTTGTCTTGTGAAATCATTCAAGTCAACATGCTTCACATTAGTTACTGTTTAGAGATTGTCAGTAACCCAAACAGACAGAAAAAAAGGCCATTATTATTTTTTATGTTTTTATTTTATTATAATTTGAAAAGACCTTGAGTGCCACCTGTCCAGGGACTGTGTTTTGGAACTTTCACACACCCACAACAACATGCCTGGCACTGTAACAATACAGACATTACTCTGGCCTTCCCCTCTGGCTGCTACTGAAAACCACTCTGCCTTGTCCACTGGCCAGTTTCAGATGAGGGAGGGAGGGAAAGTGAAACTGGGTTAGGAGGTTGAGAGAGTGAGAAGGGGGAGTAAATCAGAGAAAGTAAGAGAGTGTGTAAAGCTGGTGGTGGAAGAGGGAACTGGTGAGAGAGAAGAACTGATAGAGAGACAGAAGGAAGGAGAGGTAGAGAAAAGCCAGGGCTCATCTGAGCTAACTTGATTTCTGCTCCCAGTGCTAGTCGACATTCTAATAAGGAAGTACGAAACAAAACACTGGATTCAGTACAGCTCTCTTATCCCCTCTCTCTGTGCAGAGTGATGCAGTGAGCACCGAATCACACAGAAAATACCAGAACCCAGTGATGGCAGAGATAATGGAAGCGAATCATACGGCTGGTAAAAACAACGAGTGTCAACTGAGCCCCTTCTCCTATGACTCGGGGCCCTGTGCAGCCAGTTCAGCTAGGGTTAGAGACCAGCCCTGCCAGGTCCCCATTTTCACTTTTTTACAAATTAGATTTAGCTTTTAATTGAACCCTGAGTTGACCAGAGAAAGCAGACCCCTGCCCTATTACCACACACACACCTGCAGGTCAGGAACAAAGTTGGGGTCGATTAATGGTTGGACTGCAGTTTTCTGGGGGCATCTTGGGAGTGCCTTAGGTAATTATGTGTCTGAGACTGAGACAACGCCTGTGTATCTGTTTGTAAACAAATATAAGTCTCCATGTCCCTAAACCAAACTCATAATTTCACAACAAGCTGTAATCAATTACTGACTGATGAGTTGTAGTAGAACTGGAGGCCTTTGCTGTGCATCTAGTTTCCTATCCAGGAGAAAGATTGCCATCTAGTGGATATTGACTGTATGTGACCATTAGGCCACAAAGCACTAGACTGAAGAAGTCTTGTCAAATCTGGCTTTAATAGTTGCATTAAAATCGGAGGAATTTAGAACATAAGAAAATAGTCTGATGCTGTTATATTAAGAGTGTTTATTAGACAAAAACATACAAATGTCACAATAGTTAAATCATTACAAAATGACTATTTTTGGGCATGTACAATGTGTATGACAAACAAACATACATTACAAACACAAGTAACAAAAGGTTACCCTAAAATCATTCTAATAAAATATCTTTGACATTTGGCCACGCAGAAGCTGACATGTAAAAACCACAATGGGGGACCCACAATGCTTTGCTTGTGTGCTTCCCTAAGCCTAGGAGTAACCCAGGGCCAACCGCACCAGCATATGGTCTCACAAGGGGTCTGAGGATCTCATCTTGGTACCTAATGGCAGTCAGGCTACCTCTGGCGAGCACATGGAGGGCTGTGCGGCCCCCCCAAAGAAATGCCACCCCACACCATGACTGACCCACCGCCAAACCGGTCATGCTGGAGGATGTTGCAGGCAGCAGAATGTTCTCCACGGCATCTCCAGACTCTGTCACATCTGTCACGTGCTCAGTGTGAACCTGCTTTCATCTGTGAAGAGCACAGGGCACCAGTGGCGAATTTGCCAATCTTGGTGTTCTCTGGAAAATGCCAAACGTCCTGCACGGTGTTGGGCTGTAAGCACAACCCCAACCTGTGGACGTCGGGCCCTTATACCATCCTCATGGAGTCTGTTTCTGACCGTTTGAGCAGACACATGCACATTTGTGGCCTGCTGGAGGTCATTTTGCAGGGCTCTGGCAGTGCTTCTCCTGCTCCTCCTTGCACAAAGGCGGAGGTAGAGGTCCTGCTGCTGGGTTGTTGCCCTCCTACGGCCTCCTCCACATCTCCTGATGTACTGGCCTGTCTCCTGGTAGCGCCTCCATGCTCTGGACACTACGCTGACAGACACAGCAAACCTTCTTGCCACAGCTCGCATTGATGTGCCATCCTGGATGAGCTGCACTACCTGAGCCACTTGTGTGAGTTGTAGACTCCGTCTCATGCTACCACTAGAGTGAAAGCACCGCCAGCATTCAAAAGTGACCAAAACATCAGCCAGGAAGCATAGGAACTGAGAAGTGGTCTGTGGTCCCCACCTGCAGAACCACTCCTTTATTGGGGGTGTCTTGCTAATTGCCTATAATTTCCACCTGTTGTCTATTCCATTTGCACAACAGCATGTGAAATTTATTGTCAATCAGTGTTGCTTCCTTAGTGGACAATTTGATTTCACAGAAGTGTGATTGACTTGGAGTTACATTGTGTTGATTAAGTGTTCCCTTTATTTTTTTGAGCAGTGTACTACCTAAGTATTAGTCCAAAAGTATTTGGTTTTAAATATACTTAAGTATCAAAAGTAGAAGTAAAAGTATAAATCATTTCAAATTCCTTATATTAATTAAGCGAAGCCAGCGGCACACTCCAACACTCCAATATTTTCTTTAGGAATGGAGTGAAGTAAAAGTTGTCAAAAATATAAATAGTGAAGTTCAGACACTTCCAAAAACAACTTAAGTAGTACTTTAAAGTATTTTTACTTATGTACTTTATACCACTCTGCACTTCATATGCCACGAGAAATCAAGAGAATCCGAATACGATGGGCATCCAGGATCAGGATGCCACGGCCAGTTGGGATGTGCTGGGCAGCCGTGACGCGAGATCCAGAGACACGGCAATGGAGCACATCAGCCAGGAGGTGATGCGGAGAGTGGAGAGTATAGGACCCATACCAGCCGCTGTTCCCTCTCCTCCAGCTACCATAGGTCACCCCACCAGTGACCTGAACGACATCCTGGCCCGTCTACTCATGCTGTCCAAGCAGTGCTCCTTCGATGATGTCAGAGAGTATTGCTTTTGACTGCTACAGAATGTCCAGGTAGGAGAACGCGCATTGCAAGGTCGACAGATGTGGTGCTGCTCTGATGCGGCAGCGGCTGTACCACTAGTGTTGCCAATGATGCAGTTGTTCGTGGTGTTCTATGTCCCAGTCTGTTTTCTAAAGTGTTAGTCTACATCATCTTTCTGTTTATAAATAGACATCATGTAGGAAGAGTAGTTGGTCTGTAGCAATATGTTTAGCCTACAGTCATAATACCTTTAATCATGTAGCTAGGCAGAGTGAGCTCTTTGTTTTGTTGTTGTCTGCTTATTAAGCCCTGTGCACACCTCCGATTTCAACGGGTCACCATTGACAGGTGTGGGCTGCAATGGATGGAGATTACTGTACACTATCATAATGCAGAAGGGGCTCCTGGCAACTGTATTATTGACTACTGAACATGGTCAATAACTATGTAACCAGCAAAGCACTAAAGGAAAATGACAATAACCTAACCTCTGATCTTGACCCTATGTCCTGTCTTCTGTCTTAATTATACTGGTCTTGTTTAAAAAACTATAAATAACAGTGCATAGGGAAACTTTGCCGTGTTAATCATCATAGGGGTGTCTTTGACTATTATAAATATTGCTATTTGTTGCATGCATGGGAAAATAGGCTAAACAATGCACTCTATAGAATAATCAAATCAAATCAAATGTATTTATATAGCCCTTCTTACATCAGCTAATATCTCAAAGTGCTGTACAGAAACCCAGCCTAAAACCCCAAACAGCAAGCAATGTAGGTGTAGAAGCACGGTGGCTAGGAAAAACTCCCTAGAAAGGCCAAAACCTAGGAAGAAACCTAGAGAGGAACCAGACTATGAGGGGTGGCCAGCCCTCTTCTGGCTGTGCCGGGTGGAGATTATAACAGTACATGGCCAAGATGTTCAAATGTTCATAAATGACCAGCATGGTCAAATAATAATAATCATAGTAGTTGTCGAGGGTGCAACAAGTCAGCAACTCAAGAGTAAGTGTCAGTTGGCTTTTTCATAGCCGATCTTTGAGAGTATCTCTACCACTCCTGCTATCTCTAGAGAGTTGAAAACAGCAGGTCTGGGACAGGTAGCACGTCCGGTGAACAGGTCAGGGTTTCAGCAGGTCTGGGACAGCAGGTCTGGGACAGGTAGCACGTCCGGTGAACAGGTCAGGGTTCCAGCAGGTCTGGGACAGCAGGTCTAGGACAGGTAGCACGTCCGGTGAACAGGTCAGGGTTCCATAGCCGCAGGCAGAACAGTTGAAACTGGAGCAGCAGCACGGCCAGGTGGACTGGGGACAGCAAGGAGTCATCATGCCAGGTAGTCCTGAGGCATGGTCCTAGGGCTCAGGTCCTCTGAGAGAGAGAAAGAAAGAGAGAAAGAGAGAAATAGAGAGAGCATATTTAAATTCACACAGGACACCGGATAAGACGAGAGAAATACTCCAGATGTAACAGACTGACCCTAGCCCCCCGACACATAAACTACTGCAGCATAAATACTGGAGGCTGAGACAGGAGGGGTCAGGAGACACTGTGGCCCCATCCGATGAAACCCCCGGACAGGGCCAAACAGGCAGGATATAACCCCACCCACTTTGCCAAAGCACAGCCCCCACACAATAGGCCCTAAATGATTTGTAATTTAACATAAGTTGGTGTACAGAGCCTGTATCCGCTCCAGATAAAAGCTTCATCTGTCTATAAGAACAAACCATCAGAACAGCTCATGACGATATGGCTCAGGATTATATTCATTGTAGACAAAACCCTGTTAGGTTCCAGGATTAATTCATGTTTGTGTCTAAAAGTGTATCCGGGTGACAGAGAGAGCAAGAGGGCAAGGGTCAAAGAGAAAGCTGCTTTGTGGTTTATCAGTGTGCCACCGAGGGTATGCACCACCGTCTGGCATTTCTAAATTATGTTAAGCTGCCATTGTTGAGGGCTTGCCAAAGGTTGCATTTATGAGCCCTGCACATCTGTCCCTCAGCATTCCTGTGCTCTGGTCCCACAGAGGTTCAGGCGGATGGACCTCTAATTCTGGCGGATCTGACGATTAAGAGGAAATCTTGGAGAGCACAGGGCAGGCAGTCCGGCTCGTCTAATCACACAGCTGCCCCCCTCCAACAATATTCTCCAATGTGAGGGTTTCCTGCTTAGTGAGAAGAATCCTTCTGTAATATCCCTGTAGTTAACAACCCAGGGATTATATCAATGACCTTTGAATAATGTAGTTTCCTTTCAAGCATGAAGTGGAATAATGTCTTAAAGCCTGAGAGAATATTGGGTTATGTGTTTGTAAATGGAGGCAATTTTTTTCATAGAAATAGCTTCTCTCGTTCAGATACATCCTAAAATACAATCTGCATTTTAAAGAATTGCCCATGACATAAAATAAGCAGCTGTCATGTGCTATATTCAGAGGCAGCCTCTGAATATGTAGGACAGTGTTGACAGTTGCAGTGAAAGGAGTGGGCTCATATTTTTCTGGTGTTGTGTTCTGTACTGGAGACTGCTGGGGGTGAAGGGTTAGGGGAGCATGGTCCAAATATGTCTGCGGGATAGTAGGGCTGGGCAGGGGGGTTGAGTTCTACAAGCTGTCGCTGTATAGGGGGTTCAGAGAGAGGTCAACGCTCTGAGGTCAGAACAGCTCACCCTGGCAACATAAGCAACAGCGGTCAGAAGGTCACCCTGTTCTTGTTAGCATTGTGCTTTCATTAGAGGTTGAGTCGATGCATGTAGGAGCACAGCTTCTTTACAGACACACACACAAAGTGAAACAAGGCAACAGTAAACATGTCATCCCCCACGACTAATTGGCCATTCAGTGTAATTTTAATTTCGCATCTCCATGGCAAGATGCATCATTCACCCATGTTTCGTCAAAATCGGGCCAGTGGTGTCTGTGATATTGCGTGTGACTAACATACAATTTCATTATGGGGGACAATAAATGATCTCAGTTGATCCTGTTTTACCATGCTCTTTAGTTCCTATTATCTACATGAGCTTCTAAACGGACAGATGGGACACATTTTGGATCTGATCAGAAGAAGCCAGACTCATTGACACAAGTTTGTAAAAATGACACTGTAATTAAAATTATTCTCTAATCTATCATACAATGCTAGTAGGAAAAGCCTTCTAGGCATGAGCAGAGGTTATGCTAGCTAAGGGAGGAAGTGTTAATGCTTTAAAGCTTTTCTTTCTTTTTTTACATATACACTGAACAAAAATATAAATGCAACATGTAAAGTGTTGGTCCCATGTTTCATGAACTGAAAAATAAAAAAAAGTTGTGTTTGTCACATGCATCGAATACAAAAGGTGTAGACCTTACCGTGAAATGCTTACTTACAACCCCTTAACCAACAAGAAAAATAAAACGAGTTAAGAAAATATTTACTAAATAAATTAAAGTTAAAAGGAGGTACCGGTACAGGGGGTCAATGTGCGGGGGTAAGGGTTAGTCTGGCTTGGGAGTAGAAGCTGTTAAGGAGCCTTTTGGATGTAAGGCTTGGGCGTAGTGGAGGAGGAATCAGACGCAGGAAGCAGCGATACGGGTGACAGCTTTTAATGAGCGACACAGCAAAACACCAGCCACCCCAAATAGCGAACTGAGCGCACACAAACATCAAAGTGCCACAAACACAGGGGACAAAACACAATGAGCGCAAAACCACGCACTAGCGCCAAATACATACAGCGCGTAACAAAGCAACCAACAGAGAAACAATCCCGCACAAAGAGCAGGCGGGCCAACTAGCTAATATGGCCCCGCTAATCAACCCAACTAAGGACAGGTGCAAACAATAACAGAAAGGGGGAAAACAAAAGGAATCAGTGGCAGCTAGTAGGCCGGTGACGACGACCGCCGAGCGCCACCCGAGCAGGAGGGGGCGCCACCTTCGGTGGGAGTCGTGACATTGGACCTGGACTTGGAGCTCCGGTACCGCTTGCCGTGTGGTAGCAGAGAGAACAATCTATGACTTGGGTGACTGGAGTCTTTGACAATTTTTTGTCCCTCTTCTGACACCGCCTAGTATATAGGTCCTGGATGGCAGGAAGCCTAGGCCGTACGCACTACCCTCTGTAACGCCTTACGGTTGGATGCCGAGCGGGGATTCAACCGGTCAGGATGCTCTCAATGGTGCAGCTGTATAACTTTTTGAGTATCTGGGGACCCATGCCAAATCTTTTCAGTCTCCTGAGGAGGAATAGGTGTTGTCGTGTCCTCTTCACGACTGTCTTGGTGTCTTTGGGCCATATAGTTTGTTGGTGATGTGGTCACAAAGGCACTTGAAACTCTCAACCCGCTCCACTACAGCCCCGTCGATGTTAATGGGGGCCTGGCCCTCCTTTTCCAGTAGTCCACGATCAGCTTGCTCACATTGTGGGAGAGTTTTTATTATTTTTTACTATTTGCTACATTGTAGAAAAATTGTGAAGACATCAAAACTCTGAAATAACACATATGGAATCATGTATTAACCAAAAGTGTGTTAAAAAAATCAAAATATATTTTATATTTGAAATTCTTCAAAGTAGCTGATGACAGCTTTGCACACTCTTAGCATTCTCTCAACCAGCTTCATGAGGAATGCTTTTCTAACAGTCTTGAAGGAGTGCGCTTAGTGGGACTATCATTTGTTTTTCAAGAGGAAAATGACCCAAAACACACCTCGGACCGCAGAGTGAAGGAAAAGCAGCCAACAAATACTCAGCATATGTGGGAACTCCTTCAAGACTGTTGGAAAAGCATTCCTCGTGAAGCTGGTTCCTGCCTTTTTCTGTGGCAAAACCAACTAGGCTCATAATTTAACAAATGTATTTGTATGTACAGATGGCATACAAGTTTGTTATTAAGGCACATGAAAGTTAAAATGTGACATGATTTCAGGAAACTAGGCATATGTCGCAAGTCACGACTTCACAGGAGAGCCGTTTGAATGTAAAAAATATTTTCTTATCAAAATACATTTTTTGGCAGAAATGCCTTCTCGAACATGTGAACTTTCATGTGCCTTTAATAACAAACGTGTATGCCATCTGTAAATACGAATACAATTGTTAAATTATGACCGTTGTTGGTTAAGCCACAGAAAAAGTCAGCGACCTTCCCACTAGCCGTGATTGGCTGAGATAATGAGTGGGCTGGACATGCCGAGAGAGGAGTTTGGATTGGTCTGCCATATTGAAGGCTGCTGTCTATTTGAGCTCGTCAGTCTGTGTTGGTAATCCTTTTGAACGCATCTTTAAAGCATTTTTATTGTGTAGTGGAGCTGCAGAAGTGTTGCTCTCCACTTTCTGGAGGATCAAGTTTAGTGTATGATAGCTAAAGAGATGGAGAAAACACCTGTCTCTGGATTACATCTTCAAACTAAGGGCAACCGTGGTATGGCATTCCTGACATAGAGATGCGTCCATCATGCATGATGATGTAGACAGGTAAGATAGTCTAGCGTTAGCTAGCTACATTTTCAGATATTACACATTTCTAATTTTGCCAAAAAGTGTTTTCATTTTGAGCTAAAGTGTACTGTTAGCTAGCTAGCTAACGTTAGCTGGCTGGCTCCCTAGCTGACGTTATTATTTGTTTCCCAGAGACGTTTTCTTTTCTTGTTAGAGCCTAATGTTATCTAGCTAACATTGGACCTGGTTGGTTAGCTCCCAGCACTGTGACATTGTTGGCACTTTGTTCATTGTTGTTTAACTAGCTAAAGTTAGCTGGCTCGTTAGCTAACGTTAGGTGACTTGTGTGTTCTTAAAGGTTGTTTACCTAGCTAGGTTCATATGTCTTGAGCTAAAGTGTCTAGCTAGCTAACTTTAGCTGGCTGGCTCCCTATTCGTTTCCCAGTGCTGTTTGATTTTCTAGTTAGAGCCTAATGTTAGGCATTGTTGGCACTTTGTTCATTGTTGTTTAACTAGCTAACTTTAGCTGGCTGGATCGTTAGCTAACGTTACGTGACATGTGTACAACACCCATTGAATATGGCCGGTGTCAGTAAACGCCTGCAAAAAGCGTAATGAAATTGTTGCCAGCAGAGCTGGTTAGGCTGTTTACATGTTATCCAGAGGTAAACAAATCATCGGTCAGAGCGTCAAGTGTGCGCTCCGAGAGCGAAACGAGATGGGTGGGTCTAAAGCTTAGGGTGAGGGTTTGAACGATGCTGAATGGGTGTAGACGAAAAAGAGCTCTTCACTAGATACCAAAACATTCAAAGGCCATTTACTCAGAAGTGAGTTTATAAGTTGAATTACTTTCCCATTGTTCCTCAAATGCAGTGTATGATATACCATGTTGTAGCTCTGAGTCTCTACTTTTATCCAATGTAAAAAAGTCAATTGCACATTTTGCTACATAAGACCGAATTCAGCTGGTGAGTCACAAATATTCCAGAAGACCTTTCTGCCAAAAAAACACATTTTGGTAGAAATGTTGAATAAATGTTCAAATGCCTCTCCTGTGAAGTCTTGACTTGCGACATACTTCTAGTTCCCTGAAATGAGTCACATATTTGTATCAATAAAGAGAAATGGAGAGAAAAGAAGCCTGCGGTCTGGAACTCTGGGCAGATCTCCTGGATTATGGCGATTGCTCAAACGAGGTCAGACAAATTACATGGTGGGGGGAGAGAGTATTAAGGCAGCGTAGCGACCTTTGGCACAGAGATGCTCTCTCTGTGTATGAAGAACGTGATAGTGATATAAAGCCCTGGATTTATAGCTGGCTGTCTGCAGGGCCTGTCTAGTAGCAGGACTGAGGGGTTTGGGCGGCCTGGCCTGTGGGAGATTGGTCTGTTTCTCAGGATGCCAGCAGACTGAGTGGGTTGGGTCTATGGGAGACATGTCATCAGATCATCTGACTGATGAACTGTACCTGCATGCGGAAAACTTTTTGTTGTATGCTGAAATGTGTTCATGTTTCATGTTAACCAACCATTTCCAAATAAGTGTGTGTTTTTCACATCCTATGCTCCCGTCCCATGCCTAGACCTATATTTTGAACATGCGTTAGGGGCACCACCTCACACATAAACTCCAACCACCCAAAGACAGACTCCTCCCGAGTCACACAATGCTCAGTGCAGACTGCTGAGAGGGAGTGGGAAGTGTGGAACCAGGTCAGAGTCAACCCCATTGGAAGCTTTATGGAAATTATAAACACTTCTTATCCACTACATACAAGCACAGGGGTGAGTATTTTGTTTATTGCCCAAGCACTACACTGCTGATTCAAATAATTAAAGCTTGATGATGATTAGTTGATTATTTGAATCAGCTGTCTAGTGCTAGGGCAAAAAATGTAATGTTTTTTGGGGTCCCCAGGACCGAGTTTAGGAAAAGTTGGCTCACTAATAATAGACGGGTGTATACTGTATGCATTTCTAAATGAAGGGCTGTTTTTATTCCTCTCAATGGTTAGCCAAAGTGCATTTTATACTGGCGTAGAGGGAGGGAAGCTGAGGTGGGTGGATGGGGTGTTGCTATGGTACCAGTGGCAGGAGGGGCATTATAGGGTGTCCAGTTGGTACCATTACCAAGGGGCTGGCCTGGGCTTATTTCTGGAAGAGCTATTCAAAAACAAGGGAAAGAGAGCGGGCTAGAAAGTGGGAGAGAAGGAATGAAAAGGAGATAATAAAATATTATGTTCAAATGGAAGAAGACCTAGAATTTGAAAATAAGGAGGGGGGGAGAAGAGTGACAGTGTTAACGGCACACTGACTGTAATGCCTTTCTCTCTGTATTCAGTCAGCAACCTCCAGTGGAAAACTACCAGCACCCCACAAGTGCAGTGCACACCCCTCTCTTACCCACACCCTGGGAAAGAGAAGGAGAGATGGGAGGGGAATGAAAGAAGGATACAGAGAGAGATCGAGGTAGACTGAAAGGCATGGAGAAAGAAACCCCATTAGAAACACACACACACACACACACACACACACACACACACACACACACACACACACACCTTTTTTTTCGCACTATTGGTTAGAACCTGTAAGTAAGCATTTCACTGTAAGGTCTACACCTGTTGTATTCGGCGCACGTGACAAATAAACTTTGATTTGATTTTAAATATATTTGAGATTCTTGAAAGTAGTCACCCTTTGCCTTGATGACAGCTTTGCACACTCTTGGCATTCTCTCAACCAGCTTCACCTGGAATGCTTTTCCAACAGTCTTGAAGGAGTTCCCACATATATCGCTGCAGAATGCTGTGGTAGCCATGCTGGTTAAATGTGCCTTGAATTCTAAATAAATCAGTCAGTGTCACCAGCAAAGCACCCCACACCATCACACCTCCTCCATGCTTCACGGTGGGAACCACACATGCAGAGATCATCCTTTCACCTACTCTGCGTCTCACAAAGACATGGCGGTTGGAACCAGAAATCGCAAATTTGTACTCATCAGACCAAAGAACAGATTTCCACCGGTCTAATGTCCATTGCTCATGTTTCTTGGTCCAAACAAGTCTCTTTTTCTTATTGGTGTCCTTTAGTAGTGGTTTCTTTGCAGCAATTGGACCATGAAGCCCTAAGTCACGCAGTCTTCTCTGAACAGTTTATGTTGAAATGTGTCTGTTACTTTAACTCTGTGAAGCATTTATTTGGGCTGCAATTTCTGAGGCTGGTAACTATAATGAACTTATCCTCTGCAGCAGAGGTAACTCTGGGTCTTCCTTTCCTGTGGCGTTCCTCGTGAGAGCCAGTTTCAACATAGCGCTTGATGGTTTTTGCGACTGCACTTGAAGAAACTTTCAAAGTTCTTAATGTTCCAGATTGACTGACCTTCATGTCTTAAAGTACTGATGGACTGTCGTTTCTTTTTGCTTATTTTAGTTGTTCTTGCCATAATATGGACTTGTTTTTTTACCAAATAGGGCTATCATACCACCACTACCTTGTCACAACACAACTGATTGGCGCAAAGGCATTAAGGTGGAAATAAATTCCACAAATTAACATTTAACAAGGCACACCTGTTAATTGAAATGCATTCCAGGTGACTTCCTCCTGAAGCTGGTTGAGAGAATGCCACAAATGTGCTAAGCTGTCATCAAGGCAAAGGGTGACTACTTTAAAGAATCTCAAATATAAAATATATTTTGAATTGTTCAACACTTTTTTGGTTACTACATAATTCCATATGTGTTATTTCATAGTTTTGATATATTCACACAATTATTCTACAATGTTTAAAATACTAAAAATAAAGAAAAACCCTTGAATGAGTAGGTGTGTCCAAACTTTTGACTGGTACTGTATATTATTATTATTATTATTATTTAAAAAAAATATTTTTTCCTTTTATTATTTTCCCCTAATGCTACCACCCCTCCCCTAATTGTTGGAAATTAATGGACAACAACATTTAGGCTTCTACTTCCAGCTTATACATACTATGTGCATTTTACAGTCACAGTATATTTTACATGAGTTATCGATTGATTTCAGTCCCACCCTTCAGCTACCCTAGTTGCCTAGTTAAATAAAGGTTAAAACCCTCAACCTCCTATCTCCGAACACCATCCGGTTTTGATCTCTATTTGCCATATATTTTTCAAATGTGGTGAGGTGTTCCAATCAATTGCATTTGCCACAGGTGGAGACTAATCATGTTGTAGAAACATCTCAAGCATGATCAATGTAAACAGGATGCACCTGAACTCAATTTCAAGTCTCATAGCAAAGGGTCTGAATACTTATGTAAGTAAGGTATTTCAGTTTTTTATGTTTAATACATTTGCAAACATTTCTAAAAACCTGTTTTCGTTTTGTCATTATGGGGTTTGATGTGGAGATGAATGAGGATTTTTATTTTATTTAATCCATTTTAGAATAAGTCTGTAACGTAACAAAATGTGTTAAAAGTCAAGGGGTCTGAATACTTTCCGAATGCACTGCATGTGGCATAGTGTAACAAAACTGCACATTTTAAAGTGTCCTTTTGTTGTCCCCAGCACAAGGTGCAGTTAGCTTCTTGATATATGACACCTGTCAGGTAGATAGATTATCTTGGCAAAGGAGAAATGCTCACTAACAGGGATATATACACTGCTCAAAAAAATAAAGGGAACACTAAAATAACACATCCTAGATCTGAATGAAATAATCTTATTAAATACTTTTTCTTTACATAGTTGAATGTGCTGACAACAAAATCACACAAAAATAATCAATGGAAATCCAATTTATCAACCCATGGAGGTCTGGATTTGAAGTCACACTCAAAATTAAAGTGGAAAACCCCACTACAGGCTGATCCAACTTTGATGTAATGTTCTTAAAACAAGTCAAAATGAGGCTCAGTAGTGTGTGTGGCCTCCACGTGCCTGTATGACCTCCCTACAACGCCTGGGCATGCTCCTGATGAGGTGGCGGATGGTCTCCTGAGGGATCTCCTCCCAGACCTGGACTAAAGCATCTGCCAACTCCTGGACAGTCTGTGGTGCAACGTGGCGTTGGTGGATGGAGCGAGACATGATGTCCCTGTCACAGGATCCAACGAAAGTGGCGCCCCTCCTCGGTCGGGCGGCGCTCGGCGGTCATCGTCGCCGGCCTATTTGCTGCCACCGATCGTTGGTTCTGTGTCTTTTTTGATTTCGTCTGTCTGTTCCGCACCTGTTTTGTGTCTGTCATTAGTGGGGCCTTATTTAGTGTGTGTTTTCAGTTGGGGTTTTGTGCGGGATTGTTGATTGTCCACTCAGGACGGTGGTCTGTGTTTTATTACGGGTTTGTTTCTGACAGTTTCACAAAGAGAGGATTTTCCGGGCTGCGCCCCGTGCGTTTTTGTGCCGCTTATATATATATATTTTGTTCGCAATATTGGGAATGTGTTTTTCCCAGGCAGTCTGTCTGTAGCGCCCTGTGCCTCGTGGTTTTTGTTTTGTGTGTCAAATTATTAAAAGGACACTCACCTCCAGCACCTGTCTCCTGCATCTGATTCCGCCTTACACCAGTCCAAGTCAACAGTGACAGTCCCAGATGTGCTCAATTGCATTCAGGTCTGGGGAACGGGCGGGCCAGTCCATAGCATCAATGCCTTCCTCTTGCAGGAACTGCTGACACACTCCAGCCACATGAGATGTAGCATTGTCTTGCATTAGGAGGAACCCAGGGCCAACCGCACCAGCATATGGTCTCACAAGGGGTCTGAGGATCTCATCTCGGTACCTAATGGCAGTCAGGCTACCTCTGGCGAGCACATGGAGGGCTGTGCGGCCCCCCAAAGAAATGCCACCCCACACCATGACTGACCCACCGCCAAACCGGTCATGCTGGAGGATGTTGCAGGCAGCAGAATGTTCTCCACGGCGTCTACAGACTCTGTCACGTCTGTCACATGTGCTCAGTGTGAACCTGCTTTCATCTGTGAAGAGCACAGGGCGCCAGTGGCGAATTTGCCAATCTTGGTGTTCTCTGGCAAATGCCAAACGTCCTGCACGGTGTTGGGCTGTAAGCACAACCCCCACCTGTGGACGTCGGGCCCTCATACCACCCTCATGGAGTCTGTTTCTGACCGTTTGAGCAGACACATGCACATTTGTGGCCTGCTGGAGGTCATTTTGCAGGGCTCTGGCAGTGCTCCTCCTGCACCTCCTTGCACAAAAGCGGAGGTAGCGGTCCTGCTGCTGGGTTGTTGCCCTCCTACGGCCTCCTCCACGTCTCCTGATGTACTGGTCTGTCTCCTGGTAGCGCCTCCATGCTCTGGACACTACGCTGACAGACACAGCAAACCTTCTTGCCACAGCTCGCATTGATGTGCCATCCTGGATGAGCTGCACTACCTGAGCCACTTGTGTGAGTTGTAGACTCCGTCTCATGCTACCACTAGAGTGAAAGCACCGCCAGCATTCAAAAGTGACCAAAACATCAGCCAGGAAGCATAGGAACTGAGAAGTGGTCTGTGGTTACCACCTGCAGAACCACTCCTTTATTGGGGGTGTCTTGCTAATTGCCTATAATTTCCCCCTGTTGTCTATTCCATTTGCACAACAGCATGTGAAATTTATTGTCAATCAGTGTTGCTTCCTAAGTGGACAGTTTGATTTCACAGAAGTGTGATTGACTTGGAGTTACATTGTGTTGTTTAAGTGTTCCCTTTATTTTTTTGAGCAGTATATAAATGTGTCCACAAAATTGGAGAAAAATAAGCTTTTTGTGCGTATTGGAAACTTCTGGGATTTTTTTATTTCTGCTCATGAAACATGGAACCAACACTTTACATGTTGCTTTTATATATTTTTTCAGTGTAGTTGTACAGCATTCTGACAGTACAGTCCATAAGGGGACACACACACACACACACACACACACACACACACACACAGGTAAATAAGGTATTTCTATTTTTTAATACATTTGCAAACATTTCTACAAACCTGTTTTAGATTTTTCAATATAGGGTATTTTGTGTAGATTGAGGAAAAAATGTATTTAATCAATTTTTGAATAAGGCTGTAACGTAACAAAATGTGGGAAAAGGGGTCTGAATACTTTCCAAATGCACTGTATATATATATATATATATACACACTGTAGCATTCTGTTGGTTGCAATTTTGAATTATAATTTAAATGGAAAAACTCAAAGTATTGAATCCGGCATCGTTTTATGTATAAGTTCAAAACCAGGTGCCATGGAATCAGTACATTGAAAAACTCTTCCTAATGATTTTGCAAACTGTATGGCACAACTGTAAACTTTTTGGTCCTTAAATTAAACTGATATATCATTTTCTTTAACCGATTTTGGTCTTTAATGCAGGGCTGACAGACAAGTTCCTTACTTTCTCCCCTTTCCACTTGCCTCTTCCATTTTTGTGGTCATTTTCATTAAAAAAAATCTGAAAGTGAGAGGTTGTAATCGTAATAAAGGGAAAAAGGCCATTCTTGAAAACTGGGTGAGCCATTCTTACTAATCTGCTAGAGAACCAGTTCCTTTTTACCCCCACCAAATGTTATAGTTGGACTATGCATTCGGGCAGGTAGCGTTCTCCTGACATCCGCCAAACCCAGATTCATCCATCGGACTGCCAGATGGTGAAGCGTGATTCATCACTCCAGAGAACGCGTTTCCACTGCTCCAGAGTCCAATGGCGGCGAGCTTTACACCATTCCAGCCGATGCTTGGTATTATGCATGGTGATCTGAGGCTTGTGTGCGACTGCTCGGCCATGGAAACCCATTTGATGATGCTCCCGACAAACAGTTATTGTGCTGACATTGCTTCCAGAGGCAGTTTGGAACTTGGTAGTGACTGTTGCAACCGAGGGACAGGCGTTCTGTGAGCTTGTGTGGTCTACTACTTCACGGCTGAGCCGCTGTTGCTCCTAGACGTTTCCACTTCACAATAACAGCACTTACAGTTGACCGGGGCAGCTCTAGTAGGGCAGAAATTTGACAAACTGACTTGTTGGAACGGTGCCACGTTGAAAGTCACTGAGCTCTGCAGTAAGGCTATTCTACTGCCACTGTTTGTCTATGACGATTACATGGCTGTGTGCTCGATTTTATACACCTGTTAGCAATGGGTGTGGCTGATATAGCTGAATCCACTCATTTGAAGGGGTGTCCACATACTTTTGTGTGTGTGTGTACCTTTTCACTGTATTTCAAACTCCACATTGTATTATTTAGGCAACTTTAACCACCATAATCTTTAGGCTTACGTCACTGCAATAATGTGCAGAATAAACAAGGCTGTTATTATATCCGTGCACTACAGGGCGCCAGACATCCACGCTTTAACCCCTTGCTTTGATCTCTTGCACTTCAAGAAAATAATTTCCCATGCACTGAACTGAATGGAAGCAATGCCTGTGCATGAATTTTTACTTTTTTCCGCCTGCTCTGGCCAACCAACAAACATCCCGTGTGTGTCTGTTTCTCTCAATTAAATTCAAAGGGCTTTATTGGCAGGGGAAACAATGTTTACATTGCCAAAGCAAGTGAAATGAACAGTACACATTACTCACTAAAGTGTCAAAGGAATAGAGACATTCCAAATGCCGTTATGGATATGTGCAATGTTATAATGATGTGCAAATAGTTCAAGTACAAAAGGGAAAATAAACATACACATGGGTTGTATTTACAATGGTGTTTGTTCTTCAATGGTTGCCCTTTTCTTATGGCAACAGGTCACACATCTTGCTGCTGTGAAAGCACACTGTTATATTTCACCGAATAGATATGGGAGTTTATCCAAATTGGATTTGTTTTCAAATTCTTTGGAGGTCTGTGTAATATGAGGGAACTATGTGCCTCTTATATGGTCATACATTTGGCAGGAGGTTAGGAAGTGCAGCTCAATTTCCACCCAATTTTGTGGCCAGTGTGCACATAGCCTTGCGAACCAGGTCTGCCTACGGCGGCTGCTCTCAATAGTAAAGCTATGCTCACTGAGTCTGTACATAGTCAAAGCTTTCCTTACTTTTAGGTCCATCACAGTGGTCAGGTAGTCTGCCACTGTGTACTCTCTGTTTAGGGCCAAATGGCATTATAGTTTGCTCTGTTTTTTGGTAATTTTTTTCCAATGTGTCAAGTAATTTATCATTTTATTTTGATATGATTTGGTTGGGTCTAATTGTGTTTCTGTTGCGGTCCTGAGGCTCTTTGTGGTCTGTTTGTGAACAGAGCCCCAGGACCAACTCTTCTCTTAATCTCTCTGTAGGTGATGGCTTTGTTATGGAAGGCTTGGTTTAACAGCTCTTTTCTGGATTTTGATAATTAGCAGGTATCGGCATAATTCTGCTCTGCATGCATTATTTGGTGTTTTTTACGTTGCACACGGAGGATGTTTTTTGCAGAATTCAGCAGTCTGTCTCAATTTGATGTTTGTCACATTTTGTAATTCTTGATTGATGAGTGGACCCCAGACCTCACAACCATATTGGATAATGTGTTCTATAACTGATTTAATTAATGTATTTTTAACCAGATCCTAATTGGGATGTCGAATTAAATGTTCCTTTGGATGGCGTAGAAGGCCATTCTTGCCTTGTCTCTCAGATCGTAGACAGCTTTGTGGAAGTTACCTGTGGTGCTGATGTTTAGGCCAATGTAGGTATATATATATATATATATATATATATATATATATATATATATATATATATATATATATATATATACCCTAGGGCAACAGTGTCCAGATGGAATTTGTATTTGTGTTCCTGGATCTTTTTCAAACACCATTCTTTTTTTATTACTGACATTGACTGTCAGGGCCCACGTCTTACAAGATCTAGGTGCTGCTGTAGACCCTCCTTGGTTGAGGACAAAAGCACCATATCATCAGTAAACATTTGACTTCAGATTCTCTCTATCTTGCTTGCTCTTTTGGCATGTGTGCAGTATCTTTTTCCGTCTTGTGTAACATGCAGGATTGAGAGGCATCTAAAGGATCAGGTGACATTGTGGCAAAGCATGAATAGGCCAATGGCAGATCTCCAGACCCCATTCTGATGTAGGCTGTGTTGGGTAACAACTCCATGGCCTCTGTCTGGGATATAGTTTAGTTCTTGTTCGGGAGCTGTTGGGTCTTGGTGTTAAATATTTGGGTTTTCCTTGATTTTCTTGTTTGTGTTGATGACATCCCTGCATATGTGGTGTCCCTAGATGGTGTGCAGCTTGATTGTAAATCTGGTACCTGGTTTATGATATAAGGTTTAGGCTGGGTGTTATTTGGGGTATTTTTCAATTTTTCTTTGGTCCTGTTCTAAGTTTAGTTCAAGTGTTCAAAGTGATTCTGGTGTGCTGTAGGGGTTGTGTTTGGACCCAGGAGATCCCACACTTTGAGGCTAGGGATAATGCGGTTTCAGACATTTTGTCTTGTGTTAGGCTAGGTTGTTACATTGTGTAGAGTTTTGTTAAGCCCACTTCATTGCATTGTGTTAGACTTGTGGTGACAGTGTTATTTCAATGTGTGTGGTTACTGTGGCATTGTTTCAGGCTCGGTGTGGTGTCGTTGTGGGGGTATTGTGTGGTCTTCTTTGGAGCATTGTCTCAGGCCCGTGTGTATGTGGTGATGTTTATGTTGGAGGGACCAGATTGTCATGATGGGGACACCCCTGACCCCTGGTCACCACTCCCACTTCCCACTGCCCTACACTGCTCTGCTAGACCTTTCTGTGTGGAGACTGATGTATAGGCCACCGCTGTGTCTGTTTGTTAACATGCATAGAGCTGGTTTCCTAGAATCCATTGAACATGCTTACTTAGTCCAAGACTATATCAGGAATCAAGGTAAGACCCAGATGCAGACACGTTCAATAAACAATGGTTTAATAGTCCAAGGGGCAGGCAAGAGACAGGTCAAGGCAGGCAGGGGTCAATAATCCAGAGATGGGGCAAGGGTACCGGTCAGCAGGCAGGCTCAGGGTCAGGGGCAGGCAGAGTGGTCAGGCAGGCGGTACAGAGACGGGACAGGCGAGGGTCAAAACCAGGAGGGCGAGGAAAAAGAGAAGCTGGGGAACAACAGGAGCTGACAGGACAAATGCCTTAATATGTGTGGTGTTTTTCCTCCTGCCTTTTGGGGGTGTTTGTTGTTTGGGAGGTGCATGGACACCAGACGCTGTACCAAAATGTCTCTTTATGTCTATTTTTGTTGTTGTATTTTAATAGGATCCCCATTAGCTGTTGCAAAAGCAGCAACTACTCTTCCTGGGGTCCACACAAAACATGAAACATAATACAGAACATCAATAGACAAGAACAGTTCAAGGACAGAACTACATACATTTTTTAAAAAGGCACACATAGTCTACGTATCAATGCATACACACAAACTGTCTAGGTCAAATAGGGGAGAGGCGTTGTGCCGCGAGTTGTTGCTTTATCTGTTTTTTTTAAACCAGGTTTGCTGTTTATTTGAGCAGTATGAGATGGAAGGAAGTTCCATGCAATAAGGGCTCTATATAATACCGTATGCTTTCTTGAATTTGTTCTGGATTTGGGCACTGTGAAAAGACCCCTGGCGGTATGTCTGGTGGGATAAGTGTGTGTGTCAGAGCTGTGTGTAAGTTGAGTATGCATACAATTTGGGATTTTCAACACATTTAATGTTTCTTATAAAAATAAGTGATGCAGCCAGTCTCTCCTCAACTCTTAACCAAGAGAGACCGGCATGAATCGTATTTATATCAGCACTCTGATTACAATTTAGAGCAAAACTTGCTGCTCTCTTCTGGGTCTGCTGCAGCTTTTTAATGTTAACTTTATTTAACTAGGCGAGTCAGTTAAGAACAAATTCTTATTTACAATGACGGCCTACTGGGGAACAGTGGGTTAACTGCCTTGTTCAGGGGCAGAACGACAGATTTGTACTTTGTCAGCTCAGGGATTTGATCCAGCAACCGTTTGGTTACTGGCCCAACGCTCTAACCACTAGGCTACCTACCTTTCGTTGCAGCACTGGACCACACGACTGAACAATAATCAAAATTAGACAAAACTATAGCCTGCAGAACTTGCTTTTTGGAGTGTAGTGTCAAAAAAGCAAAATAGCGCTTTATTACGGCCAGACCTCTTCCCATTTTTACAACTTTTGAATCTATATATCTCCCTCACTAACTTTAAGCATCAGCTGTCAGAGCAGCTTACCGATCATTGCACCTGTACACAGCCCATCTGTAAATAGCCCACCCAACTACCTCATCCCCATATTGTTATTTATTTTTTGGCTCCTTTGCACCCTTGTATCTCTACTAGCACATTCATCTTCTGCACTATCACTCCAGTGTTTAATCGCTAAATTGTAATTATTTCACCACTATGGCCTATTTATAGCCTTAGCTCCCTAATCTTACTACATTTGCACACACTGTAAATAGATTTTTATATTGTGTTATTGACTGTGCGTTTGTTTATCCTATGTGTAACTCTGTGTTGTTTGTGTCGCACTGGTTTGTTTTATCTTGGCCAGGTCGCAGTTGTAAATGAGAACTTGCTCTCAACTGGCCTACCTGGTTAAATAAAGGTGAAAAAAATAAAATAAATGTTTTGACCTTGACAGTTTACAATCTAAGTAATTTAGTCTCCTCAATTTGTTCAACAGCCACACCATGTCACAGTTGTCGTTGGTGAATGAGGACCAAAATGCAGCAGGTACGTGTATGCTCATATTTAGATTTATTCACTTACAAAAACAACTGAATACAAAATAACAAAACCACTAGAACAAACGAACAACAAAACAGTCTGGCAAAGCATAGTGCTTTACACAGAACAATCACCCACAAATCACAAACACAAACACACCCTCATATATGAGACTCTCAATCAAAGGCAGATAGACAACACCTGCCTTCAACTGAGAGCCCCAATCAACCAAACATAGAAACACACACACTAGATTCCACATAGAACTACCTAGACATAAACCAAAACCCGGACATACTAACTCAAACACCCTTTACACAAACACACCACCCCGAACCACATAAAACAAATACCCTCTGTCATGCCCTGACCAAACTACAAAACAATTAACCTTATATACTGGCCAGGACGTGACACACCATTCATTACCAGATTCAGCTGAGGCAGGAATGATTTGTACCAAAAACAATGCTCTTAGTTTTAGAGGCGTTCAGCATCCATTTATTACTGGCCACCCATTCCAAAACAGACCGCAACTCTTAAAGGGTTTCAGTGACTTCATTAGCTGTGGTTTCTGATGCGTGTATGGTTGAATCATCAGCATACATGGACACACAAGCTTTGTTTAATGCCAGAGGCAGGTCATTGGTAAAAATAGAAAAGAGTAGAGTGCCTAGAGAGCTGCCCTGCGGTAGACCACACTTTACATGTTTCACATTAGAGAAGCTTCCATTAAAGAAAACACTTTGAGTTATATTAGATAGCTCTGAATCCATTATATGGTAATCTGAGGTTGAAAAGCCATAACACTTATGTTTTTTCAACAACAGGTTATGGTCAATAATATCAAAGGCTGCACTGAAATCTGACAGTACAGCTCCCACAATCTAATTATTATCAATTTCTTTCAACCAATCATCAGTCATATGTGTCAGTTCAATACATGTTGAGTGCCCTTCTCTATAAGCATGCTGAAAGTCTGTTGTTAATTTGTTTACAGAGAAATAGCATTGTATTTGGTCAAACACAATTTTTTCCAACAGTTTGCTAAGAGCTGGCAGCAAGCTTATAGGTCTGCTGTTAGAACCAGTAAAGGCCGCTTTACCACTCTTGGGTAGCAGAATTACTTTGGCTTCCCTCCAGGCCTGAGGACAAAGACTTTCCTCTAGGCTCAGATTAAAAAATATGACAGATAGGAGTGGCTACCATCCTCAGTAGCTTTCCATCTAAGTTGTCAGTATCAGGAGGTTTGTCATTATTGATCGATAACAATAATTTTTCCACCTCTCCCACACTAACTTTACAAAATTCTAACTTGCAATGCTTTTATTTTATTATTAGTTTTTTTTCATGCATGAATCCAATTGCTCACTGTTCAGTGTTGGCATTTTCTGGCTATGTTTGCCCACTTTGCCAATGGCAACATCAAATGGTTTTTAGATGAATAAGCCATCTGATTCGATGAAAGATTGAGTTAAATTTGTCTTTCTGCCCATCAGTTAATTTAAAGTACTCCAAAGTTTTTTTCCGTCATTCTTTATATCATTGATCTTGGCTTCATAATACAGTTTCTTCTTCTTTTTGTTGAGTTTAGTCACAGCGTTTCTCAATTTGCAGTAAGTAAGCCAGTCAGATGTGCAGCCAGACTCAATAGCCACTCATTTTGCCCCATCTCTTTCAACCATACAGTTTTTAAATTCCCCATCAATCCATGGAGCCTTAACAGTTCTAACAGTCAGTTTCTTAACAGGTGCATGTTTATAAATAATTGGAAGAAGCAATTTCATAAATTCATCAAGTGCAGCGTCTGGATACTACTCATTAATCACACCAGACCAACAAATATTTTTAACATCATCCACATAAGAGTCACAGAAAAATATTTTGTATGATCTCTTATACAATATGTTAGGCCCAGCTGTTGGAACATTGGCTTTCCTGGATATAGCCACTATATTGTGATCACTGCATCCAATGGGTACGGATACAGCTTTAGAACAAAGTGCTACAGTGTTTGTAAAAATGTGATTGATACATGTGGATGATCTTGTTCCTGTAGTGTTTTTGTAAACACCCTGGTAGGTTGTTTAATAACCTGAACCTGTCACGTCCTGACCAGCAGATGGAGCTGTTGTAGTAGTTTGGGGGTCAGGACGTGGCAGTCTTGTGGGTGTGTTTGAATGTTCTGTGTGTCTTGTGACTCCTGATCAGGAACAGCTGGGGATCGTTGTTCCTGATTGGGAGTCATATATGTAGGAGTATGTTTGTCACTGGGGTTTGTGGGTGGTTGTTTTTGCACTGCGTTTATAGCCTGTAAAACTGTTACTGTTGTGACCTTTATTGTTTTTTCAAGTGGATGCTTTACTCTTTTTTGGTAATAAAAAACCATGAGTATTCACATACCTGCTGCGCCTTGGTCCATTTATGAAGACAACCGTTACAGAACCACCCACCAAAGACCAAGCAGCGGAAGAGGAGGAAGCCACAGGAGAGAAAAAGGGAGGAATGGACATGGGAGGACGTCCTGGGTGGCAAGGGAGCCTACACCTGGGAAGAGATCCTGGCCGGAAGGGATCGCCTCCCATGGGAACAGGTGGAGGCACTCAGGAGAGTGGAGGCAGCTGGACAGAGGAACCAACATGAATGTTATGCTGGAACACGGCTGGCGAGGAAGCCGGAGAGGCACCCCCAATAACATTTTTTGGGGGGGCACATGGGTAGCTTGGCCAGGCCAGGGAAGAGCCGTAAGCCAGCTACCCGTGACTACAGGGAGGTGCATATGAGGTGGAGGGCGCCATGTTACGCTGTGGTACGCACCATCTCGCCTATACAGACGCACAGCCCAGTTCGCCCAGTACCAGCGCCCCGCAGGTGCCAGGGCAAGGGGAGCATCGAGCCGGAAGGGGTGATTCCAACCCTGCACTCAAGACCGCCAGTGCGCCCTTTCGGTCCGGTGTTTCCCGCTAGACGCACTAGCATGGAGGTGCGTGTCTCCAGGCTGGCACGTCCAATACCAGCCCCACGCATCAGGAGTCTAGTGTGTCAGCCCAGCCTCACCAGTCAACAGTCACCAGAGCTGCCCGCCAGTCAACAGTCACCAGAGCTGCCCGCCAGTCAACAGTCACCAGAGCAGTCACGACGGCACTGTGCTACACCCTCCCTCCCCAACCCAGACCTCTCTGGTCTGGTCGTCCATTCTTTTACTGGTAGAATCCATGAGTATTTGGACAAAACATTTTAATCTATTTTCTTGTTGTTGTAACAACTGCTTGTAGGTCTCTTTTTGTTCGTTGAAAAAATCCTTCACGTGTGATAGAGAGACACCATTGTCCTCAATGGTACTCCCGCCGGCTTTGGTCTTTGTCATGGTAGCTAGCAAGGTAGGTTATGCTGGTACTCCTCGCAGTTCCAGACAGGGCAGGTCACGGGGAAGATTGAAAACAACAAACAGCAGGGATCTAGACAGCCACAACCCCGGGACAATCCGCAGTTCCAGCCACAATGGCTAACAACATCGCGGGCTGCATTCAAGAAAACTCCGCTAGCTTGATATACAGCTAGCTAGCAACTAGGCTAGCTGCGACGTCAAGTAGCTCCTCAGACCCGTCCTTATTCGGCAGGATCACTGGAAAGAGACAAGCAGTCCCAGCCACTGATGCCAACTGCGTCGCGGGTCCAAACTAAGAAGCTAGTTAGCTACCAAGAACTTTCCAATACACTTTCAAACTACAAACTTTTCAAATAAACAAAACCGAGCTCCTCCTCATTCCGCGTTTACCAGGAAGTGACGCTTGATGACTCCTGGTCTATGTGTCTGATGCTGTTAGTGTGTATTTACTGTACGTGGGTATGTATAATATGTAGGTTATGTTGGTCCGCATTGGCTCTTCAAATCCAATTTGATTTGTCACATGCTTCGTAAAGAGGTGTAGGCTAACAGTGAAATGCTTAATTATAGGCCCTTCCCAACAATGCAGAGAGAAAGAAAAATAGAAAAGTCAAACTCATAACGAATATACAATGAGTAACGATAACTTGTCTATATACACTGGGTATATACAGTATATTCAAGTGGTGTAGTATGTGCCCCTGTGGTTGCAGACTAGATCTTTGTCATGACATGTGCCCTAGTAGACAGAACCCACGTGTCTTTAGAGGAAATGTGGGTGTTCCTCTTTTCTCAAGTTGGCAGTTATTAAAAAGTTAAGGATGAGCTCTGACCAATTGTGTTGTTTGGGTTCTTGCCATAATATGGACTTTGTCTTTTACCAAATAGGGATATCTTCTGTATACCACCCCTACCTTGTCACAACACAACTGATTGGCTCAAACGGATTAAGAAGGAAAGAAATTCCACAAATGTATTTTTTAACAAGGTACACCTGTAAATTTAAATGCATTCCAGGTGAGTACCTCATGAAGCTGGTTGGGAGAATGCCAAGAGTGTGCAAAGCTGTCATCAAGGCAAAGGGTGGCTATTTGAAGAATCTCAAATTTAAAATATATTTTGATTTGTTTAACACATTTTTGGTTTCTACATGATTCCATATGTGTCATTTCATAGTTTTGATATATTCACTATTATTTTACAATGTAGAAAATAGTAAAAATAAAGAAAAACCCTTGAATGATTAGCAACAGATTAAACTACTTTGGGCCAAGGGATCCGTTGAATAATTTTAGTGTGTAATACAATGTAATATCATTCATCTATAGGCTCACAGGAATATTGGTATCCACAGTTCTCACCAATTATTTTCAACTACAAACTATGCCCCCTCCACCAATATTTTTTATTTACATAAAGGCACTGTAATGTAGCTTTAAAACGGCAAAGTTTTCTCTCTGCCTCATGACAAGATGTGAAGAATTGCAGGATATTAGCTTTAAAGCTGCAACAAAAAAATGCATCTGCCCACTGACAAAATGTATAGAAGTGTAGGAAATTTCCTTTAAAAACTGCAATATTTTCTTTCTGATGTCAAGAGTAAAACTCCATGTAGACTATTTTTATATGTTCTGATTGTGAGGGGGTCCTCGATGAATTTGCTATCAAAAAAGGGTACCCTGGCCCCAAAAAGTTTGCGAAAACCTGTAGTAAACAACTGAGATGGTATTCAAGAAATAAGTTGCAGGAATGATTCAAGATATTTGATGTGCAACCCAATTCAGGGATTGTCATGGATTTTGGGTTGACAATTAGGCAATTTTTTCTTAGATTTGACTCTTAAAATAAGGAATCATTTTATTTTGTTCAATGGAGATATATTCATTTTTGTGCACAAATATCATGGGCTGGTGGGGGGAAAAAATCAAGACTGTTACATATCATTATTATTTTTGATCATATATTGTTCCTGAATGGCGCAGCAGTCTAAGGCATTGCATATCAGTGATAGAGGTGTCACTACAGACCCTTGTTCGATTCCAGGCTGTATCACAACTGGCTGTGATTGGGAGTTCCATAGGGTGGTGCACAAATGGCCCAGCATCGTCCAGGTTACAGTTTGGCCGGGGTAGGCCGTCATTGTAAATAGGAACTTGTTCTGACTTGCCTAGTTAAATAAAGATTACATGTAAATATTATTTTTGACAATATCGCGATATACTTTTTGTGACTGCACCAAAACTCCAGTATTTTTCCTTCATAGCTTGTTCTCCATTTTCTTTTTAAGTACTGAGCCAATTTGTTTTCAGCACTTTTATTTCCATGACTGATCAAAACTCATTATCTCATTGCTCTTCCTTGTCAGGCTGCATCAAACATGGTGAGCAATATCGGCACCTAAGTGTCGTGATAATATGGTATTGTGAGGTTCCTGGCAATTCCCAGCCCTTAAAGCAATGGGGCGGAATGGGGTTCGCCAAAATAGAGCAGATTCATATTTTCTCTGTATCGGCTGAGCGGCTTTCAGGCGCAGAAGCACCGCCGATCACTCTGCCTGGATAAAATTCCGCCCCCTCACCTAGCTTCATTGAAAATGAATGGGCAAATCGCTGCCGCTTCATGTCTGGAAAGCTCTTAATTCACCACCTGAGTAGAGGCGTCCACATGATTCCCAGACAAAACAGTTCGGTAGAGTTTGTGCATATTTTAGGACATTCCATGACGTTTTTGATCGTTTTGAACTTCGGTGAGGGTTTTTTCAGCTATTCAGACACACACATTTTTTTTCTGGAGGCAAGCTGAAGTACGGCGCCGAAGTCTACGCCCCTTCGTTGGTGATTGGTCAATGGTAGGGATTCTTCAAAAAAGTCTTTGTTGTCATTCAACAAGAGACAACTCGTTTTCATGCACATTTTTTCATTGAAAAATACTGCATCAAACATCTTAGTTAGATGTCAAATCGTGCAACTAAGATCTCTTCGACAAAAACATCAACATTAATGACATTTCTTGAGTTATCTACTTTATCAACATTGTTGTCTCAAAATTGACAAACAGTACTATTGCTGCTTTTCTTCTTGTTTTTTAAGTGAAGGTCTTTTTATGGGAGTATGCCAGCACGCTCGTTTGGTTCGGCTAAGACGCCAGCTGAACTGAGGCTTGCTGATGCCTGAAGTGGAAACTCCAAACACATTAGCTAGATCGCTAAATCTAAACATAATACCCACTGCTGGTAGCCATGTATTAATCTAACGGTTGCCTAGGCTCCATATCTCAAAGCCATATCAAACATCTTGGTTGTAAAATAGGCCTATAGAGCTCAATATTAAGAGTTGAGAAATACAAAATTATACATACAGAAAGCTGAGAATGAATCTCGTCTCTTCAACCGTGACAACATTAGTTGCTTCCAAAGCTGTGTTTGAAATGTTACAGCCTACATTTAGAACGCATTTCTTTTATCCGGAGCGTAGGGGGAGAGGGAGTGAGTGGCTTGCTCATCACAGCAGCAGGCCCCAGAGAAACAGGAGCAGGGTAGGGACTTTCATTACAGGAATCATTAGAATAATGCACATGGTCTCAGTCTGGAGCCCTGAGACTGGAAGAATAGAGAGATGAAAAAAAGAGGGAGTGGAACGAAAAGTGCCTCTCACAAAATCTGACTTGAGTAAGTCAGATTTTGTGAGAGGCACTGAAAGGAACAAAAGATAAAAAAGTGAGGGAGAAAAGGAGAGGGGAGGAAAAGGGAGTTTGAGGATGGTTACGCCAAGCGAGGCTGAGAACTATAGGGAGAGAGAAGAAAAAATATAAACTTTTCCTGCTCTATTCTTTCCTTTGTGGCAGCGTGCCACACCTTGTCTGTGTTCCTCTGCTCTCTCTGTGGGTCTCTAGGCATCCAGTCATTATGAAACATGGCCTGTTTGGCAAGTTCTCAACTACACTCCAGAGAGGCCCTCACTACTCACACTAGCAACCCCATCATCTATCACCACCTCCAAGGAAAAGTAAAAAGACTTCCCCCAAACACAGATCTAGGATCAGCTTACCATACTCCAATGATTGAAAACTGACCATACGTCAGCGATTTGGGGGAAAATTGGCCCTTCACCCATAAAGATACCATAACGCAAATACACATCGCTTATTGGCCCTGTCATGGAATGGATGCAGGATGTTTGAACCTTTTTTAACACCTTTGTCATAAATCCATCCTACACAACACTGGAATGATGAGCTTATTTAACGTTACAGTTTAGTGCTGTGGGACTTGAGCAAACCATGTTAGCCTAACTAGACCGGGCAGTAGCTAGCCACCCTATATGACCATGAATGTCATGTTAGCTAGTCATTTGTCATTAGTAACAATTCAGGATGAGGGGAAAAATTGATACAGTAGAGAATCACAATAAATTGTTTCTTTTTGCTAGGTAGTTAATGTTAGCTAGCGCTAGTCGGCTGTACATGCGCCAAAACTACGGTATTTCACCTTCTATAGCTTAGCCTCAATCTTCTTTTAAATGGTGAGCTAACACGTTTTCAGCACTTTTATTTCCATGACTGATGGTGATATAGAATCGCAATATATATCAAATTGTTAAATGGAATCGCAACACATATTGCAGGGGTACTCAACTATTATTTAAGAAGGTCCAGTGACACAAATCCTCAACACAGGGGCCCCTCAGGGGTGCGTGCTCAGCCCTCTCCTGTACTCCCTGTTCACTCATGACTGCACGGCCAGGCACGACTCCAACACCATCATTAAATTTGCCGATGACACAAGTGGCAGGCCTGATCACCGACAACAACGAGACAGCCTATAGGGAGGAGGTCAGAGACCTGGCCGTGTGGTGCCGGGACAACAACCTCTCCCTCAACGTGATCAAGACAAAGGAGATGATTGTGGAAAAAGAGGACCGAGCACACCCCCATTCTCATCGTAAGAAGCTGCAGTGGAGCAGGTTGAGAGCTTCAAGTTCCTTGGTGTCCACATCACCAACAAACTAACATGGTCCAACCACACCATGACAGTCGTGAAGAGGGCACGACAAAACCTATTCCCCCTCAGGAGACTGAAAAGATTTGGCATGGGTCCTCAGATCCTCAAAAGGTTCTACAGCTGCACCATCGAGAGCATCCTGACTGGTTGCATCACTGCCTGGTATGGCAAATGCTTGGCCTCCGACCGCAAGGCTCTACAGAGGGTAGTGCGAACGGCCCAGTACATCACTGGGGCCAAGCTTCCTGCCATCCAGGACCTCTATGCCAGGCAGTCAGAGGAAGGCCTTAAAATTCTCAGACTCCAGCCACCCTAGTCATAGCCTGTTCTCTCTACTACCACACGGCAAGCAGTACCGGAGCGCCAAGTCTGGGTCCAAGAGGCTTCTAAACAGCTTCTACCCCCAAACCATAAGACTCCTGAACGTCTAGTCAAATGGCTACCCAGACTATTCGCATTGCCCCCTCCCCTCTCCACACCACTGCCATTCTCTGTTGTCATCTATGCATATAGTCACTTTAATTAACTCTACCGACATGTACATACTACCTCAACTAACCGGTGCTCCCGCACTTTGACACTGTACTGGCACCCCCTTGTATATATTGTTATTTTTTACTACTGCTCTTTAATTACTTGTTACTTTTATCTCTTATTCTTGTGTGTCCGTATTTTTTTTAAACTGCACTGTCGGTTAGCGGCTCGTAAGTAAGCATTTCACTGTAAGGTCTACACACCTGTTGTATTTGGCGCATGTGACTAATAAAATTTGATTTGACAAATGTCCTAGGTGGCAAAGGTCCGGATGGATATCGTCCTTTATCGGCACTGTGGTACAGTGTAGCAACAAACATAGTTGTCTACAATTTAGGAACCACGTTATATAAAATTTACGTTAAATGAGATGAAGAATTTGAATTAATTACAACTTCTTTTGAATGTAAACGTGTAATATTGTATCAACACTGCTGAAGAACAAAAGTGGTTGCATAATTGTGAACCATTGTACATGGGACTTGAATTAATTAATTAATTAAAAATTAAAAATAAATAACATGCATGTTTTCTGGAGAACAAAGGAAAGTTAAACAAAAAGAATCATATGAATGACCAGAACGTCACTGTGGCCCATGCAATATTCATGTATACAGTGCATTCGGAATGTATTAATTTCCCTTTGTAACAAAATGTGGACGTTACATCCTTATTCTAAAATGTATTAAATAAAACATTTTGCTCAACTATCTACACACATTGCCCCATACTGACAGGAGAGAGACAAAAAACCGGATCTTATTTACATAAAGTTGAAGTCGGAAGTTTACCTTAGCAACAGCGCCTCTTCCACCTCAGGAGGCTGAAGAAATTACGTTTGTCACCTAAAACCCTCACAAACTTTTACAGATGCACAATTGAGAGCATCCTGTCGGGCTGTATCACTGCCTGGTACGGCAATTTCACCATTGTGTGGTCTGCACAACGCATCACCAAGGGTAAACTACCTGCCCTCCAGGACACCTACAGCACCCGTTGTCACAGGAAGGCCAAAAAGATAATCAAGGACAACAACCACCCGAGCCACTGCCTGTTCACCCCGCTACCATCCAGAAGGCGAGGTCAGTACAGGTGCATCAAAGCTGGGACAGAGAGACAGAAGCTATTTTTCAATCTCAAGGCCATCAGACTGTTAAACAGCCATCACTAACACAGAGAGGTTGCTGCCTACATACAGACTTGAAATCATTGCCCACTTAAATAAATAGACCACTAGTCACTTTAATAATGCCACTTTAATAATGTTTACATATCTTGCATTACTCACCCCATATGTATATACTGTATTTTTATACCATCTATTGCATCTTGCCTTTGCCGCTTGGTCATCGCTCATCCATATATATGTGTATATATTCTTATTCCTTTACTTAGATTTGTGTGTATTAGATAGTTGTTGTGGAATTGTTAGATTAGTTGTTAGATATTACTGCACTGTCAGAATGAGAAGCGCAAGCATTTTGCTACACCTGCAATAGCATCTGCTAACCAAGTGTATGTGACCAATAAAATTTGATTTTGTTATGTTGAATCAATGTGGAAAACTGATTGGATTTCCAAAAACTTCATCGTAAGGGAATTTCATTTTTTCCCAACAAACTTTTAACCTAAATCCAATATCATGATGACATTTTTTTCTGATTTCTAGTTGAAATCACATTAGTCGACAATTTAACTAAATGTAAATCAAAAATAGACCACAAGCAGGGTTGGGGAGTAATGGATTACATGTAATTACATGAAAGTGATTTGAAAAAAACAGTAACTGTAATCCGTTATGTTTCCAGCAAAAATATTGTAATCAGATTACAGATACCTTTGAAAAACTAGATGATTACTTCGAGGATTACTTTTAAATTCAGAATGGCTGTTTGCAAAAAAAAAAAAATTCACTTCTCTGTTTTCTCAATGACATTCAAATCAACATTGAAAAAAGGCGCAAGTTTAAGTTTGTTCCACCTGAGCGTTTGTTCCACTATGATGACACATCAAATGTGTTTGATGGATCGTGGGAAAAGAGCAGAAATAGGTTTTTGTAGGCTAAAGTCCAAGCTATGTCTTCCAATGGTGTGACTGCTGTCAGCATCCAAAGAGTAAACTTGAATAAAGGCTTGGAGGTAAGGACGACAGCACTGGTGTAGTCAATGGCGATACGGAAATCACTTATTATTGATATTTACATAGCTCATTGATGTGAATCACACTGCTGCTCTCTCATTTAGCTATATGCCACTTATGGATTGTGGTTGTTGTGGATGGCTGTTCATAAATCTAAATGTGTATTTGAACCCAATAATGGTTGAATTCAAGACTTTTAAGCTACCTATCAATCATTGTTTTTGAAACCAGTGGACAGCTCTTGCAACAGCTACATGGTGAGGATACCAGCCAATAGAATGAAAGTGGGGCTTTTATTGCTCAATGCTGATAAAAAAATCAAAACAATCCATAGGCCTAATGGACACATGCTCAAACTCGCACACTTTCGATAGACATAAAGGGGCAATCTGTAGGGGCTCCCGATTGGCACAGTGGTCTAAGGCACTGCATCTCAGTGCTAGAGGCGTCACTACAAACACCATAGTTTGGTATCACAACCAGCCTGTGATTGGGAGTCCCATAGGGCGGGGCACAATTGGCCCAGCATTGTCCGGGTTTGGCCGGTCTAGGCCATCATTGTAAATAAGAATTTCTTCTTAATTGACTTGCCTAGTTCAAAAAAGGATAAATGAAAAAAATAGTTGGTACATCCATTGGACTCATAAATTCATTATATATCTATATCTGTCCATTAATACTTGAAGAATATAACTTCTAAATGCCTCATGAGCTTAGTTCAACTGTCACACTCCATGAGAACCCAAAAAATAATTGTTTTTCTCCAGTGTTTGTAAACATTGTAAATGTAAACAAACACTGTATAGCCTCATAACATGGTTAAACATTCGTTTTGATATCATGGATGGTCAGTCCTTGCATCCACAGCTCTGTCTATTAGTCTGAGAGTGGTTACATTTCTCCAGGCCCATCCCTCAGCATTTTACCAAGGTGGGGCGACCATTTTGTTATTGTTTCATCTGTGGATTTGCCCTTTAAACAGCTGCATATTATCAATATATCAAAGTGTCACCAACAAAAGGTAAACAATAGGCTAATAGCAAATGCAGCCTATGGCATTCATTTTTCACATGTACGTAAATATCCCTTTTCAGTAGTGCAAAAAGCATGCCATTCCATGAGCGCAGCATTTATTTTTCAACTCGAATCAATGAGCCCAATCAGTCCTCCATGACAACAAAGTCATAAATAACAGAGTAGGGCTGGCTAATAAGTCCTTTGTTTTGGGCTTATGCTCAGTAAAACATGTTGTCTAATCTACACTTCCATATTTCCAAGTCCTATTCTTGAAGATCAAGGGGTATAACATTTATTGGAATGACTGGAATTCTGATAGACTGGTTTTTAATGTACGTATGTTAACTTGTAACTTTATCGTATTATTATATGTAGTAGAAGGCGATGGGTTAGAAGAAGCCTCCATAACCAACCCATAAAGTAAAATGTAACATCCATAAATGGCCAGCTATGTAAACTTTAACATTGATTTATCCTGCAATAGATGTCGTTCAACTGGTAACATACCTTTTTGTATGGTAGCCTCGTGGTTAGACCGTTGGGCCAGTAACTGAAAGGTTGCCGGATCGAATCCCCAAGCTGACAAGGTAAAAATCTGTCGTTCTGCCCCTGAACAAGGCAGTTAACCCACCATCATTGTGAATAAGAATGTATTCTTAACTGACCTGCCTAGTTAAATAAATATAAATTATTCTAATGCCTCTTAAGGGGAAAGTAATCTAAAAGTAACTGAATGTAATCAGATTACGTTACTGAGTTTGGGTAATCCAAAAGTTAAATTACTGATTACAATTTTGGACAGGTAACTAGTAACTAACGGATTACATTTACAAAGTAACCTACCCTGTCCACCAGCAATATTATTTGGCTCCCCAAAGCCCCCAAAATTATTCGGAATAAAATATCTAGGGCCCGAGATGCAAAAAGTCCCAAATGCATTGTCCCAAGAAGTGAGTTACCATACCTAAAAAATGCAAAAGTAACATTTTTACTTCATTAAAAAAAAAATGTGTAGTGATGGGTTCGGATTTCTGAACTTTAAATATTATGAATCATTAGTTATACTAGAGACATGAGGAGTGCCATAGTCTGGTTTATACACCAGAGGTTAATGGGTATCTGTAGGAGGAATGCATATGGTAGAGGCAATTAAGCTTGGAATGTACTGATTGAAGGAATGACGATCACATCTTGGTAGGCACTGATAAGGGTGGAGAGATGTGGTTTAGTGAGGAAGGGGGCTGAGGTCAGGTCTGGTCACATTAAGGGAGAAGGTACAGTTTACTACCCACGTCACTTAGTTTTCTGCCTAGCAACAAAGATGTAATGTTTAGAGAGGAGGAGTAGATTCCACCCAAATTGGGGTATACATACTACCACTGGTGGAACCATGTCTTTGTCTTATGCAGCTGTATTGACCCAATGGGTGAATAAACTTGGTTGGAGCTTTCATAGTGTCTGTCAATTTCTTACTCTGATATTTAGAACCATACAGTACCCTACAGTAGACTATACAGTAGGCTATTGTCTATTGTGTTCATGGGCTCTCAGGGGTCATGATGGGGTCAGGGTCTTTTCAATGCAGGTGTGAGGAGAGCACCCTCCCTTGTTTTGAAATCAGAGTGAGACCGAGAGAGATTTTTGACTTGTTCCAATATATAGGAAATTCATCCTTCCTTTCATCTTTGAAGTAAGGACAGATCTGAGAGGGATTGGATTGGTTAGTCTTGGCCTGGGTCATAGTCCAAGGCAGCTGAGTGGTCCTGGTCTCCATACACGGCAGAATAGTTTAGTCAGCACACTATTTATCAGTATGTCTGTATGTGCTTGCTTGTGTATTCGTATTATTGCATACCTTTTGTATGCTCTCTGTTTGTATGTGGGATAGGGCAGGGATGTGTTCTACTCTTGAGTTATGAAAGTGGAGAGCACAACGTCATCCTGTCCTTGTTTACCATTTCCCAATTGTGTGTGTGTGTGTGTGAGAAGGAGAGTGCTATGTGTTATTGATAGCTATTAAAGGCTCTGGGGATGGCATGCAGGGGTGTGTCAGGACTGTGTGCGCGTACAAGCACTTCTTGCCTGTGTGACATATGCTAAAGGTGGAGCAAGGGGGCCATAACTCCCTTTGTTATTTCACCCCCCCACCCAAACACACCCCTGTCCTTATCATTACTCCCCTGTGTTTGTCAGCCCCTCCTGTGTCATGTTTGTGAGAAGAGCTGCAGTTCTCTCAGTATGTGTGTTTTGTGTGTAGAGCTGTTGATTCCCTTCCTCCGATATGGGCCCAGAGACTATTTAGTGGGCGAGCATCTTAATGAGTGCTAAAGTTAGCCAACCTAAACAAGTCCTCTTCTTTGCTTAAAGAAAGAAAAAACTTAAAATAAATTAATGAAGAGATGCAGACATACAGTTGAAGTTGGAAGTTTACAAGCACCTTAGACAAATACATTTAAACTCAGTTTTTCACAATTCCTGACATTTAATCCTAGTAAAAATTCCCTGTTTTAGGTCAATTAGGATCACCACTTTATTTTAAAAAAGAATGTGAAATGTCAGAATAATAGTAGAGAGAATGATTTATTTCAGCTTTTATTTCTTTCATCACATTCCCAGTGGGTCAGAAGTTTACATACACTCAATTTGTTTCGGGCAGCCTTCCACAAGCTTCCCATAATAAGTTGGGTGAATTTCGGCCCATTCCTCCTGACAGAGCTGGTGTAACTGAGTCAGGTTTGTAGGCCTCTGTCACAGTTGTCGTTGGTAAAGGAGGACCAATATGCAGCAGGACTGTGTATGCTCATCTTGATGTTTATTTAAACTATAATCAAGTGAACACCAGAACAACAAACAAACGAACGTACGATCAACGAACAGTCTTGAAAGGCTCCCTCACGCTAAACAAGAAACAATCTCCCACAAAATACAAACACACCCTAATATATGGGACTCTCAATCAAAGGCAAATAGACCACACCTGCCTTCAATTGAGAGTCTCCACCCCAATTACCTAAACATAGAATTACATGAATATCAAACAGTGCCCAAAACCCCCGGAATACATAAATCAAATGCCCTCCTAATAACACACCACCCCGAACCACATAAAACAAATACCCTCTGCCACGTCCTGACCAAACTACAATAACAATTAACCCTTATACTGGCCAGGACGTGACAGCCTCCTTGCTCGCACACGCTTTTTCAGTTCTGCCCACAAATGTTCTATAGGATTGAGGTCAGGGCTTTGTGATGGCCTTTGGAAGTATGCTTGGGGTCGTTGTCCATTTGGAAGACCCATTTGCGACCAAGCTTTAACTTCCTGACTGATGTCTTGAGATGTTGCTTATATCCACCAAATTTTCCTTCCTCGTGATGCCATCTATTTTGTGAAGTGCACCTGTCCCTCCTGCAGCAAAGCACCCCCACAACATGATGCTGCCACCCCCATACTTCACGGTTGGGATGGTGTTCTTTGGCTTGCAAGCATCCCCCTTTTTCCTCCAAACATAACGATGGTCTTTATGGCCAAACAGTTCTATTTTTGTTTCATCAGACCAGAGGACATTTCTCCAAAAACTATGATCTTTGTCCCCATGTGCAGTTGCAAACAGTAATCTGGCTTTTTTATGGCGGTTTTGAAGCAGTGGCTTCTTCCTTGCTGAGCGGCCTTTGAGGTTATGTCGATATAGGAATCGGTTGACTGTGGATATAGATACTTTTTTGTACCTGTTTCCTCCAGCATCTTCACAAGGTCCTTTGCTGTTGTTCTGGGATTGGTGCGAAAAGCGCAAATCAAAGTACATTCATCTCTAGGAGACAGAACGCTTCTCCTTCCTGAGCAGCTGACGTTTACTGACACCGACCATATTCACCGGGTGTTGATCATTCGTAAATTCATCCGTTATCCTTCTGTGCTTTGGCACACTCAGACGAGAGTGCTCTGAAATCGGAGTAGATGGCCAAACTAAATTTACGAACACAACCAAAATGGTTACTTGCAGAGTCGTTTGTCAAAACATGTAGCTAGCTAGGTGAACAATGAACCATAATCCCAACTCATGTCGTTGGTAACCTGCATGAATCTGAATAACAATTTTATTCGTATTTACAAATGGCATACAAGGTTGTTGTTATGGCAAATTAAAGTTCACATGTTCCAGAAGGCATTAAAAAAAAGGATATCGTTCAAATGGCTCTTGTGTGAAGCAGTGACCCGCGACGTACGCCTAGTTTCCTGAAACGGGTCACGTATATGGCTGTGACCTACACAAATTCATTAAGCCGGCAAGATCTACTTATAATTCGTGTGGCATTATTTTATAGTAAGAACGATATAATTGGACATAGCTGAATAAAATGGAAGGGATATTTTTCCCAAACTATTTTCGAGGGAGTGCACACATATTCTGTGTTGAGCATTTATCAAAGATACAGGTCCTTCTATACGCTTAATTTAGAGTTATGTATACAAATGTAGTTGTGATACAAACGATAGGCTATATGTTTTGATTTCTAATACATTCTAAGGCTGCATGATGCGACAAATGATGATTTGAAAAAAGTCTCATGAAATGGAAGCGCTCTGCTCTGTTTCTTGCGCAGGCTGAACACAGTCTCTCATTTACAATTTGACAAGCACTTGATAATATTCTCAAGCAGTATTCTCAATTTAATCTGATCTTTACATATAGCCTACTAATATACAGTACCGGTCAATTATTTTTTACTATTGTCGACATTCTAGAATAGTAGTGAAGACATAAAAAATATGAAATAACACACATGTAATCATGTTGTAACCAAACAAGTTTCAACTAAATCAAAATACATTTTATATTTGAGATTCTTCAAAGTAGCCAACCTTTCCCTTGATGACAACTTTGCTCACTTTTGGCATTCTCTCAACCAGCTTCATGAGGTAGTCACCTGGAATGCATTTCAATTAACAGGCGTGCCTTCTTAAAAATTAATTTGTGGAATTTCTTTACTTCTTAATGCGTTTGAGCCAATCAGTTGTGTTGTGACAAGGTATGGGTGTTATACAGAAGATAGCCCTATTTGGTAAAAGACCAAATCCCTAAAATGGCAAGAACAGCTCATATAAGCAAAAAGAAACAACAGTCCATCATTACTTTAAGACATGAAGGTGAGTCAATCAGGGATATTTCAAGAACTTTTGAAAGTTTCTTGAAGTGCAGTCTCAATAACCATCAAGTGCTATTATGAAACTGGCTCTCATGAGGACCATCACAGGAAAGGAAGACCCAGAGTTACCTCTGCTCTAGAGGATAAGTTCATCAGAGTTAACTGCACCTCAGATTGCAGCCGAAATAAATGCTTCACAGAGTTCAAGTAACAGACACATCTCAACATCAACTGTTCAGAGGAGACCGCGTGATTCATGCCTTAATGGTCTAATTGCTGCAAAGAAACCACTACTAAAGGACACCAATAAGAAGAAGATACGAGAAATGGACATTAGACCATTGGAAATCTGTCCATACATCCTAAGGCTGCATTTATTGTAGCTGGGGATTTTAACAAAGCTTACCTAAGAACCATACTTCCTAAATTCTATCAGCATATCGAATGTGTGACAAGAACTGGTAGTTTTCTGGATCATTGCTACTCAAACTTCCACGATGCATACAAAGCCCTGCCCCACCCTGCCTTTGGCAAATCTGACCATGACTCCATTTTGTTGCGCCCAGCCTATAGACAGAAACTAAAACAGGAAACGCCCGTGCTCAGGTCAATACAACGCTGGTCTGACCAATCGGATTCCACAATTCAAGATTGCTTCGATCACGTGGACTGGGATATGTTCCGGATAGCCTTAGAAACAACATTGATGTACATGCTGACTCGGTGTGCGAGTTCATAAGCAAGTGCATCGGAGATGTCGTACCCTCTGTGACCGTTAAAACCATCCCTAACCAGAGACCGTGGATTGATGGCAGCATTCGCGCAAAACTAAAAGAGAAACACTGCTTTTAATCATGGCAAGGCGACCGGAAACACGACCAAATACAAACAGTGCAACTATTCCCTCCGCAAGGCAATCAAACAAGCAAAGCGTCAGTATAGAGACAAAGTAGAGTCGCAACTCAATGGCTCAAACACAAAACGTATGTGGCAGGGTCTACAGTCAATCATGGATTACAAAAAGAAAACTAGCCCCGTCGCGGACATCGACGTCTTGCTCCCAGACAAATTTAACAAGTTTATTGCACACTTTGAGAACAATGCAGTGCCACTGACACGGCCCGCTACCAAAGCCTGTGGGCCGACATGAGTAAAACATTTAAATGTGTTAAACCTCGCAAGGCTGCCGGCCCAGACGGCATCCCTAGCTTTGTCCTCAGAGCATGCGCAGACCAGCTGGCTGGTGTGTTTACGGACATATTCAACCAATCCCTATCCCAGTCTGTTGTCCCCACATGCTTCAAGATGGCCACCATTGTTCCTGTACCCAAGAAAGCTAAGGTAAATGAACTAAATTACTATCGCCCCATTGCGCTCACTCACCGAGTTGCACCCCTAAAAACTAAAAACATTTGTCATAAGAAACTAGCTCCCTGGTATCCAGGAAATACACAAGCTCTGAAGCAAGCTTCCAGAAAATTGGAACGGAAATGGCGCCACACCAAACTGTAAGTCTTCCGACTAGCTTGGAAAGACAGTACCGTGCAGTATCGAAGAGCCCTCACTGCTGCTCGATCATCCTATTTTCCCAACTTAATTGAGGAAAATAAGAACAATCTGAAATTTATTTTTGATACTGTCGCAAAGTTAACTAAAAAGCAGCATTCCCCAAGATAGGATGGCTCTCACTTCAGCAGTGATGAATTCATGAACTTCTTTGAGGAAAAGATCATGATCATTAGAAAGCAAATTACGGACTCCTCTTTAAATCTGTGTATTCCTCCAAAGCTCGTTGTCCTGAGTCTGCACAACCCTGCCAGGACCTAGGATCAAGGGAGAACACTAAAGTATTTTAGTACTATATCTCTTGACACAATGATGAAAATAATCATGGTCTCTAAACCTTCAAGCTGTATACTGGACCCTATTCCAACTAAACTACTGAAAGAGCTGCTTTCTGTGCTTGGCCCTCCTATGTTGAACATAATAAACGGCTCTCTATCCACCGGATGTGTACCAAACTCACTAAAAGTGGCAGTAATAAAGCCTCTCTTGAAAAAGCCAAATCTTGACCCAGAAATTGTAAAAAAACTATTGGCCTGTATCCAATCTTCCATTCCTCTCAAAAATGTTAGAAAAAGCTGTTGCGCAGCAACTCACTGCCTTCCTGAAGACAAACAATGTATACGAAACGCTTCAGTCTGGTTTTAGACCCCATCATAGCACTGAGACTGCACTTGTGGAGGTGGAAAATGAACTTTTAATGACGTCAGACCGAGGTTCTGCGTCTGTCCTCGTGCTCCTAGATCTTAGTGCTGCTTTTGATACCATCGATCACCACATTCTTTTGGAGAGATTGGAAACCCAAATTGGTCTACATGGACAAGTTCTGGCCTGGTTTAGGTCTTATCTGTCGGAAAGATATCAGTTTGTCTCTGTGAATGGTTTGTCCTCTGACAAATCAACTGTAAATTTTGGTGTTCCTCAAGGTTCCGTTTTAGGACCACTATTGTTTTCACTATATATTTTACCTCTTAGGGATGTCATTCGAAAACATAATGTTAAATTTCACTGCTATGCGGATGACACACAGCTGTACATTTCAATGAAACATGGTGAAGCCCCAAAATTGCCCTCGCTAGAAGCCTGTGTCTCAGACATAAGGAAGTGGATGGCTGCAAACTTTCTACTCTTAAACTCGGACAAAACAGAGATGCTTGTTCTAGGTCCCAAGAAACAAAGAGATCTTCTGTTCAATCTGACAATTAATCTGGATGGTTGTACAGTCGTCTCAAATAAAACTGTGAAGGACCTTGATCTCTCTTTTGAAGAACATATCAAGACTGTTTCAAGGACAGCTTTTTTCCATCTACGTAACATTGCAAAAATCATAAACTTTCTGTCAAAAAATTGTATCCATGCCTTTGTTACTTCCAGGTTGGACTACTGCAATGCTCTACTTTCCGGCTACCCGGATAAAGCACTAAATAATCTTCAGTTAGTGCTAAATACGGCTGCTAGAATCCTGACTAGAACCAAAAAATTTGATCATATTACTCCAGTGCTACCCTCCCTACACTGGCTTCCTGTTAAGGCAAGGGCTGATTTCAAGGTTTTACTGCTAACCTACAAAGCATTACATGGGCTTGCTCCTACCTATCTTTCCGATTTGGTCTTGCCGTACATACCTACACATACGTTACGGTCACAAGACGTGGGCCTCCTAATTGTTCCTAGAATTTCTAAGCAAACAGCTGGAGGCAGGGCTTTCTCCTATAGAGCTCCATTTTTATGGAATAGTCTGCCTACCCATGTGAGAGTCTCAACCTTTAAGTCTTTACTGAAGACACATCTCTTCAGTAGGTCCTATGATTAAGTGTAGTCTGGCCCAGGGGTGTGAAGGTGAACGGAAAGGCTGGAGCAACGAACCGCCCTTGCTGTCTCTGCCTGGCCGGTTTCCCCTCTTTCCACTGGGATTCTCTGCCTCTACCCCTATTACGGGGGCTGAGTCACTGGCTTACTGGTGTTCTTCCATGCCGTCCCTGGGAGGGGTGCGTCACTTGAGTGGGTTGAGTCACTGACGTGGTCTTCCTGTCTGGGTTGGCACCCCCCCTTGGGCTGTGCCGTGGCGGAGATATTTGTGGGCTATACTCTGCCTTGTTCCGGGATGGTATGTTGGTGGTTGGAGATATCCCTCCAGTGGTGTGGAGGCTCTGCTTTGGCAAAGTGGGTGGGGTTATATCCTACCTGTTTGGCCCTGTCCGGGGGTTTCATCGGATGGGGCCACAGTGTCTCCTGACCCCTCCTGTCTTTTTTACGAGAAAAATGGCATAAAAATTTATTTTAAACAGCGGTTGACATGCTTCGAAGTACGGTAATGGAATATTTAGATTTTTTTTGTCACGAAACGCGTCGGGCTCGTAACCCTTATTTACCCTTTCGGATAGTGTCTTGAACGCACGAACAAAACACCGCTGTTTGGATATAACTATGGATTATTTGGGACCAAACCAACATTTGTTATTGAAGTAGAAGTCCTGGGAGTGCATTCTGACGAAGACAGCAAAGGTAATAACATTTTTCTTATAGTAAATCTGACTTTGGTGAGTGCTAAACTTGGTGGGTGTCTAAATAGCTAGCCGTGATGGCTGGGCTATCTACTGATAATATTGCAAAATGTGCTTTCACCGAAAAGCTATTTTAAAATCGGACATGGCGAGTGCATAGAGGAGTTCTGTATCTATAATTCTTAAAATAATTATTATGTTTTTTGTGAACGTTTATCGTGAGTAATTTAGTAAATTCACCGGAAGTTTGCGGGGGGTATGGTAGTTCTGAACGTCACATGCTAATGTAAAAAGCTGGTTTTTGATATAAATATGAACTTGATTGAACAAAACATGCATGTATTGTATAACATAATGTCCTAGGGGTGTCATCTGATGAAGATCATCAAAGGTTAGTGCTGCATTTAGCTGTGGTTTGGATTTATGTGACATTATATGCTAGCTTGAAAAATGGGTGTCTGATTATTTCTGGCTGGGTACTCTGCTGACATAATCTTATGTTTTGCTTTCGTTGTAAAGCCTTTTTGAAATCGAACAGTGTGGTTAGATAAAGGAGAGTCTTGTCTTTAAAATGGTGTAAAATAGTCATATGTTTGAAAAATTGAAGTTTTTGTATTTTTGAGGAATTTGTCATTTGCGCCACGCCCATCATTGGCTATTGGAGCAGGTGTTCCGCTAGCGGAACGTCTAGATGTAAGAGGTTATTAAAGAGTCATCACTAACATAGAGAGGCTGCTGCCAACATACAGACTCAACTCTCTGGCCACTTAAATAATCAGACTTAATAAAGGTATCACTAGTCACTTTAAATAACACCACTTTAATAATGTTTACATAGAGGTATCACTAGTCACTTTCAATAATGTCACTTTAATAATGTTTACATATCCTACATTACTCATCTCATATGTATATACTGTATTCTACACCATCTACTGCATCTTGTCTATGCCGATCAATATATTTATATGTACATATTCTTATTCATCCCTTTACATTTGTGTGTATTTGTGTGTATAAGGTAGTTGTTGTGAATTTGTTAGATATTACTGCATAGTCGGAACTAGAAGCACAAGCATTTTGCTACACTCGCATTAACGTCTGATAACCATAAGTATGTGACCAATGAAATTTTATTTGGTCTGATGAGTTAAAATGTGAGATTTTTGGTTCCAACCACCCTGTCTTTGTGAGATGCAGAGTAGGTGAACGGATGGTCTCCGCATGTGTGGTTCCCACCGTGAAGCATGGAGGAGGAGATGTGATGGTGTGGGGGTGCTTTGCTGGTGACACTGTCTGTGATTTATTTAGAATTCAAGGCACACTTAACCAGCATAGCCACCACATCATTCTGCAGCGATACGCAATCCCATCTGGTTTGCACTTAGTGGGACAATCATTTGTTTTTCAACAGGACAATGACCCCAAACACACCTCCAGGCTGTGTAATGGCTATTTGACCAAGGAGTGTGATGGAGTGCTGCATCAGATGACCTGGTCTCCATAATCACCTGACCTCAACCCAACTGAGATGGTTTGGGATCAGGTGGACCGCAGAGTGAAGGAAAAGCAGCCAACAAGTGCTCAGCCAATGTTGTTTTTGAATGTTTTCTATGGTAAACTAGATTTATGAGGCACCTGGTTGCAGTTTCTATGGCTTCCACTAGATGTCAACAGTCTTTAGAAATTGGTTGATATTCTTCCTTTGAGAAATGAAGAAGTACGGCTATTCAGAATGAGTGTCAAGCCAAGTGGACTCTTTTGTTTGGGGCGCTCGACCTGTAGCTCGCGCCACTTTGATTTTATCCGCTATTAAACACAGTATATTCCATCTTAAATTTTATCGATTTATTTACGTTTTAGGATACCTAAGGATAGATTTGGAAAGTTTTTTTAAATGTTTGGACAAAGTTTACAGGTAACTTATTAGATCATTTGTAGTCATGTTGAGCGGTGTTTTTCTGAATCAAACGCGCCAAATAAATGGACATTTGGGGATATAAAAAATGAGTTTATCGAACAAAAGGACCATTTGTGATGTTTCTGGGACATATTGGAGTGCCAACAGAAGAAGATCTTCAAAGGTAAGGCATGAATTATATTGTTATTTCTGACTTTTGTGTCGCACCTGCTTGGTTGAAATATGATTTTCATGTGTTTGTATGGTGGGGTGCTGTCTTCAGATAATTGCATGGTTTGTTTTCGCCGTAAAGCCTTTTTGAAATCTGACATGGTGGCTGGATTAACAAGAAGCTAAGCTTTATTTTGGTGTATTGCACTTGTGATTTTATGAAAGTTAAATATTTCTAATAATTTAATTTGATTCTAATTTCACCAAGCGGTTTTCAGCTGTGCTAACATAATTGCAAAAGGTTTTCTAATGATCAATTATGCTTTTAAAATGATAAACTTGGATTAGCTAACACAATGTGCCATTGGAACACAGGAGTGATGGTTGCTGATAATGGGCCTCTGTACGCCTATGTCGATATTCCATAAAAAATATGCCATTTCCTGCTGCAATAGTCATTTACAACATTAACAACGTCTACACTGTATTTCTGATCAATTTGATGTTATTTTAATGGACAAAAAATAGCTTTTCTTTCAAAAACAAGGACATTTCTAAGTGACCCCAAACTTTTGAACGGTAGTGTACCTAAAACAAACTGACACATACCAGAACACTCAGACTTACGTAAGCGCATGTATGACCACATACTGTGTGTGAGGGTGTGTGCTCGTGGTGTGAGTGTTGGAGTGATGTGTGTATGTGTGTGTGTGTGTGTGTGTGTGTGTGTGTGTGTGTGTTCATTACGCATGAGCTGGTTTAAACTAGTTCCTCCGTGGGATGTAGCGCGGTGGCTCGGCTACACAGAGCAGTTCGTAATAAGAGGCTTGTCTTCTGAACATGGACAGAGACAGTAAGACAGAATTATTCACATCAGAGGGGTACCTACCAAGCAGCCACAGTTATTGTGCAGTGTTTGATAGAGTTTTAGGCTCAATGTTCTCATGTATTAAACAAAAATGTGTTTTCCAGGGTAATTCATAACTAGATGGAGAAATAGTGAAAAAGAGACAGAGCGAAACAGTAGGGTGTGAGAAAGAGATGAAAGATACAAAGGTATAGAACGACAGATACGAGAGGAGACATCTGTAATGTGAGAGAAGCAGAGAAAGTGGGTTTTGGTTGGTGCCAGAGGAAGTGGTCTGTTACACTGACAGGATGGATATGGAGGTAGAGAGGGTAAGAGGTCGTCTCAGCCAGGAGCCTGGAGGGGAAGTCCCTTCTCTCAGCAGCCAGCTGTGTGCGTATACTGTACACACAGTGTTTGCACACAGAATATGTACTGTATGCTATAAGTTCAAGGACATCCAGTGTTCCACTACTACTCTATCTGCAGTAACATACTACTTACTGTATTAAGGCCTATAACTTACAATATTGTTTCTCTCGCTCTGTCATTCTCACACTCTCTTTCCCTCTTTCTCTCCCTCTCACGTACACAAGCATGCGCGCGCACGCACACTGCCTCTTTCTCTGTAGTTATGACGAAGGTCTAGCTGTTATTGTCTTCAGCTGGCAGTGGGCTTTCCTGTCTAAACAACCATGAACACTGAGGTGACAGAGCTGTGGAGAGCTGTGGAGCGAAGGGGAGAGAGAGAGCGAGAGAAAGGGAGGCTGGGTGCGGTGACCACTATGCCTGGGAGGTGGCCGAGGTTAGGGCAAGAAACTGGGGGCATGGGAGATGGGCAAGGGCCAACGATTTCTTGCCCTGACAGAGGATACAGACACAGAGGGAGACACAGACACGGCACACGGACGCACCCCAGCTCATGTGAAACCATGTAACCCCTAATCCTCCAGCCACCCACTGAGGTTATCAGAGGCAGGCTGAGGCGCCCCTTGCCCCTCGGCCCTGTCCTCTCGCCCCCTTCCGTCGCTGTTCTCTGTGCTCCCCACGCTTCTCTGTGGTCTACCCTCTCCCAACTAATTTATTCTGACTCACATTACATTATTTACAGTGAAGCCTAGGCCCTATAAACATACCTTTTCCCTCTAAATAAAATCACAGAATGGGTTTGTGCTACTGTGCAAATACCACTTCTTCTAGATTCCTTCCAGGAATCTGAATCACACTCTTATGGACACTAGGCAGTAGTAGGCTATGTAAACAAGATGCTGCATGAACCTTGCATAAACTATGGCCTGGCTGATTGAGTCAGGCTTGGGCCCCTATAGGTCACACTCACATAACTTAACGAAGCATTGATGGCTGCTGGAACTTATGTGACATGAGTGTTTCTCAGTCAGTAAGGCACCCTGGGGACAGTATGTAACCCATGGTCACCAGCAGTGACGACCACAGGGGTTATTTCTGATCTCTGACGCTCCTGTGTGACATTCTGACCTCTCAACTGATATGTCTTGTGGTTTATGTTTTCAGTTTCCTCATAACACACTTTGACAGAGGGGGCACACACACACACACACACACAAAGGACACACACACACACACAAAGGACACATAGTGTGAGGGATCTTTCCAACAACATGTAGAAAGGAAGGGGAAGCTCCAGAAACAAAACATCTGTTATCCCTCTTTTTAGTTAGCAGTCTAAGAAGAACTGGTGACTTCGCCAAAGAAGACATTGTGTCTGTGTGTGTGTTTTCACTGTAGTTACTGCTCTCTAGTGTTAGCAGCTTGGTCTGTGTTTTTCACTGGAGATTTTTTAGGATGATAGAGTTGAAGTCGGAAGTTTACATACACTTGGGTTGGAGTCATTAAAACTTGTTTCTTGTTAACAAACTATAGTTTTGGCAAGTCTGTTAGGACATCAACTTTGTTCATGATACAAGTCATTTTATCCAACAATTGTTTACAGACAGATTATTTCACTTATAATTCACTGTATCACAATTCCAGTGGATCAGAAGTTTACATACACTAAGTTGACTGTGCCTTTAAACAGCTTGAAAAATTCCAGAAAATGATGTCATGGCGTTAGAAGCTTCTGATAGGCTAATTAAAGTGTACCTGTGGATGTATTTCAAGGCCTACCTTCAAACTCAGTACCTCTTTGCTTGACATCATGGGAAAATAAAAAAAAATCAGCCAAGACCTCAGAAAACAAATTGTAGAAGTCGGGTTCATCCTTGGGAGCAATTTCCAAACACCTGAAGGTACCACATTCATCTGTACAAACAATAGTATGCAAGTATAAACATCATGGGACCACGCAGCCGTCATACCGCTCAGGAAGGAGACTGTCTCCTAGAGATGAATGTACTTTGTTGCGAAAAGTGCACATCAATCCCAGAACAACAACAAAATACCTTGTGAAGATGCTGGAGGAAACAGGTACAAAAGTATCTATATCCAACGTAAAACGAGTCCTATATCCACAAGGCCCCTCAGCAAGGAAGAAGCCAATGCTCCAAAACCGCCATAAAAAAAGACAAGACTACGGTTTGCAACTGCACATGGGGACAAAGATTGTTGAAGAAATGTCCTCTGGTCTGATGAAACAAAAATAAAACTGTTTGGCCATAATGACCATCGTTATGCTTGGAGGAAAAAGGGGGAGTCTTGCAAGCCAAAGAACACCATCCCACCGCAAAGCATGGGGGTGGCAGAATCATGTTGTGGGGGTGCTTTGCTGCAGGAGGGACTGGTGCACTTCACAAAATAGATGGCATCATGAGGAAGTAAAATTACGTGGATATATTGAAGCAACATCTCAAGACATCAGTCAGGAAGTTAAAGCTTGGTCGCAAATTGGTCTTCCAAATGGACAATGACCCCAAGCATACTTCCAAAGTTGTGGCAAAATGGCTTCAGGTATTGGAGTGGCCATCACAAAGCCCTGACCTCAATCCTATAGAACATTTGTGGGCAGAACTGAAAAAGCGTGTGCGAGCAAGGAGGCCTACAACCCTGACTCAGTTACACCAGCTCTGTCAGGAGGAATGGGCCAAAATTCACCCAACTTATTGTGGGAAGCTTGTGGAAGGCTGCCTGAAACGATTGACCCAAGTTAAACAATTTAAGGCAATGCCTCCAAATACTAATTGAGTGCATTGAAACTTCTGACCCACTGGGAATGTGATGAAAGAAATAAAAGCTGAAATAAATCATTCTCTCTACTATTATTCTGACATTTCACATTCTTAAAATAAAGTGGTGATCCTAACTGACCTAAGACAGGGAATTGTTACTTGGATTAAATGTCAGGAATTGTGAAAAAATGTAGTTTAAATGTATTTGGCTAAGGTGTATGTAATCTTCCAACTTCAACTGTATATCATCATCATCATTGTGTGTGTGTGTGTGTGTGTGTGTGTGTGTGTGTGAGAGAGAGAGAGAGAGAATTTAAGGAATATACCAAGGGGGAAATAATTATTAAAACAATGAGGGGCTGACCCTAATTTATATAGTACGCAAGTAAGTACATACTTACCAATACAAGTGGCGTGGTTACTGCTTTCAAAACCCGAAATGTCCCTTTAATGGTTTAATGCAGCAGTTTTTATCTTGATATCAAATCATTTCTATAGATAACAATTAAGTTCCTCAATGTAATAGCTTCTTAGCAAAGAGCAATTTCTCAAGCAAGAATTTTGCTAGGAATGTCTGGGAGTGGTCTGAGTTGGGAGGGGAAAACTGAAAACTAGCTGTTATTGGCATAGAGGTTTGGAACTCTCTTTCTTATAGGTCTATTAACACATTTTTACCGCCTGGTTATGTCACCAGGCAGGTCAAAACTCCATCCCAACACAACAGGCTGAAATTTCAGACGGCCTTTTCAAACAGCTATTTCGCTAAAAAGGCATTATCATTTAGACAATTTCACATTATTATTCCAAGCTCAGTGTGGAAATATATATATAAAACACAGGAAATCGCGTTTTTGACTACTCTAGGCCTTAAAGGAAAGAGCGAAATAAGGCGATTGCATGGGAGAAAGACAGAATAAGTGAATTGGGGATATTCTGCATAAATCATTAAAGCATTAAAAAAGAAAGGTGGGAGGATAGAGGAAAACAAAGAAGGGGGACAGAGAGTTGGCAGACGTGGTTGTATTGGCAGGTAGCCTATGCAGCTGCTTCATACAAGGCCCTTACATAGCACGCAGCAGGAAAGGGACAGTACACACACAAACACTTATCACTCTCTACGCTGCTGAATTGAGCCTCCATTGTGTTTCGGCTGTCTAGTCCTTCACCTCCAGCCGTGTGTGTGGTGTGTTGTGTGTCTGTGTGTGTGTGTGTGTCTGTGTGTCTGTGTGTGTGTGTGTGTGTGTGTGTGTGTGTGTGTGTGTGTGTGTGTGTGTGTGTGTGTGTGTCTGTGTGTGTGTGTCCTTATGGACTGTACTGTCAGAATGCTGTGCAACTACACTGAACAAAAATCTAAACGCAACATGTAAAGTGTTGGTTTCATGAACTGAAATAAAAAATCCCAGGGGTTTTCCATACGCGCAAGAAGCTTTAGTTTTTCTCTTATTTTTCCTTTGCCAAGATAATCTATCCACCTGAAGCTGATTAAACAGCATGATCATTACACATGTGCGCCTTGTTCTGGGGACAATTAAAACCTCTTTGGGCTAGGGGGCAGTATTTTCACATCCGGATGAAAAGCATGCCCAGAGTAAACTGCCTGCTACTCAGGCCCAGAAGCTAGGATATGCATATTATTAGTAGATTTGGATGGAAAACACTCTGAAGTTTCTAAAACTGTTTGAATGATGTCTATGAGTATAACAGAACTCATATGGCAGGCGGAAACCTGAGAAAAATCCAACCAGGAAGTGGGACATCTGAGGTTTGTTGTTTTTCAAGTGATTGCCTATCCAATATCCATTGTAAATGGGGTCAGATTGCACTTCCTAAGCTTCCACTAGATGTCAACAGTCTTTAGAAAGTTGTTTCAGGCTTCTATTGTGAAAGGGGAGAGAATAAGACCACTCACAGTAAGTGGCTCAGCTGAAAGCCATGAGTTGTTTATTGCGCGCGGCTGTGAGCGCGAGCTCCGTTCCCTTTCCTTTCTAATGACAACAAAATTTGTCCGGTTGGAAAATTATTGAAGATTTATGATAAAAACATCCTAAAGATTGATTATATACATCGTTTGACATGTTTCTACGGACTTTAATGGAGCTTTTTTGACTTTTCGTCTGGACTTAGTGTCCGCGCTTTGTGCATTTGGATTAGTGAACAAAACGCGCAAACAAAAAGGAAGTATTTGGACATAAATATGAACTTTATCGAACAGTGCACTGGGAGTGCATTCCGATGAAGATAATCTAAGGGAATATTTATAACGCATTTTCTAACTTTTGTTGACATGAAAGCATGGTGTGCTTTCGCCGTAAAGCTTTTTTGAAATCTGACACAGCGGTTGCATTAAAGAGCAGTTTATCATTAATCCTATGTATAACACTTGTATCTTTCATCAAAGTTTATGATGAGTATTTCTGTAAATTGAAGTGACTCTGCAAATTCACCGTATGTTTTGGAGGCAAAACATTACTGAACATAACGCGCCAATATAAACTGACATTTTTGGATATAAATATGAACTATATCGAACAAAACATACATGTATTGTGTAACATGAAGTCCTATGAGTGCCATCTGATGAAGATCATCAAAGGTTAGTGATTCATTTTATCTGTAGTTCTGCTTTTTGTGACTCCTCTCTTTGGCTGGAAAATGGCTGTATGTTTTTTTGTGACTAGGCGCTGACCTAACATAATCGCATGGTATGCTTTCGCCGTAAAGCCTTTTTGAAATCGGACACTGTGGTTGGATTAACAAGAAGTTTATCTTTAAAATGGTGTATAATACTTGTATGTTTGAGGAATTTTAATTATGAGATTTCTGTTGTTTGAATTTGGCGCCCTGCAATTTCACTGGGTGTTTTCAAATCAGTCCCGTTAACGGGATTGGCGCTGGAAGGGATCACTAAGAGGTTTTAAAGGCCACTTTTTAAAATGTGCAGTTTTATCACACAACACAATGCCACATACAGTGCATTCGGAAAGTATTCAGACCCCTTGACTTTTTCCCAAAACAATTACGTTACAGACTTATTCTAAAATGGATAAATAAAAATCCTCATTAATCTCCACACCATACCCCATAATGACAAAGTGAAAACAGGTTTTTAGAAATGTTTGCAAATGTATTAAAAGTAAAAAACTGAAATAACTAAGTATATTGCTATGAGACTCGAAATTGAGCTCAGGTGCATCCTGTTTCCATTGATCATCCTTCAGATATTTCTACAACTTTATTGGAGTCTATCTGTGGTAAATTCAATTGATTGGACATGATTTGGAGAAGCACACACCTGTCTATATAAAGGTCCCACAGTTGACAGTGCATGTCAGAGCAAAAAAAGGCAGTTCGAACAGTTTTCCTCCTCTTTTGCCTATGATTAGTTCCATTCCGTTTCTTTTTTATTCTGAAATACTCCCCAGTCCTTACCGATTTACAAGCATACCCATAACATGATGCAGCCACCACTATGCTTGAAAATATGGATAGTGGTATTCCGTAATAGGTTGTTTTGGATTTTCCTGAAATAAAACACTTTGTATTCAGGACAAAAAGTGAATTGCTTTACCACATTTTTTTTGCATTATTACTTTAGTTCCTTGTTGCAAACAGAACGCATGTTTTGGATTTTTTTTATTCTGTTACAGGCTTTCTTCTTTTCACTCTGCCAATTAGGTTAGTATTGTGGAGTAACTACAATGCTGTTGATCCTTCCTCAGTTTTCTCCTATCACAGCCATTAATTCTGTAACTGTTTTAAAGTCACCATTGGCCTCATTGTCAAATCCCTGAGCGGTTTCCTTCCTCTCCGGCTTCTGAGTTCGGAAGGACGCCTGTATCTTTGTCATGACTGGGTGTATTGATACACCAACCAAAGTGTAATTAATAACTTCACCATGATCAAAGGGATGTTCAATGTCTGCTTTTTTATTTTTACCCATCTAACAATAGGTGCCCTACTTTGCGAGTCATTGGAAAACCTCCCTGGTCTCAGTTTGAATCTGTGTTTTGGAATTCATTGCTCGACCGAGGGACCTTACAGATAATTTTATGTGTGGGGTACAGAGATGTGGTAGTTATTCAAAAATCATGTTAAACACTATTATTACACACAGAGTGAGTTCATGCAACTTAAGCACAACTTAAGCACATTTTTACTTCTGAACTTATTTAGGCTTGCCATAACAAAGAGGTTGAATACTTATTGACTCAAGACATTTCAGCTTTTCATTTTTAATGTATATATAAAAAACTAATCCCAGTTTGACATTCAAATCAAATGTTGTCACATGCGCCGAATACAAGCCCTTACTTACAAGCCCTTAAAGAACAATGCAGTTGAAGAAATAGTTAAGAAAATATTTAATAAATAATCCGAGGTATAAAATAAAGTAACACAATAAAATAACAATGTGGAAGCTATATACAGGGTGTACCGGTACCGAGTCAATGTGCGGGGGTACAGCTTAGTCGAGGTAATTTGTACATGTAGGTAGAGGTAAAATGACTATGCATAGATAATAAACAGCTAGTAGTAGCAGTGTAAAAACAAAGGGAGGAGGGGGGGTCAGAAATGTAAATAGTCCGGATGGCCATTTGATTAATTGTTCAACAGTCTTATGGCTTGGAGGTAGAAGCTGTTAAGGAGCCTTTTGGACCTGAACTTGGCGTTCCGGTACTGCTTGCCATGCGGTAGCAGAGAGAACAGTCTATAACTTGGGTGACTTGAATCTTTGACAATTTTTTGGGCCTTCCTCTGACACCGCCTAGTATATAGGTCCTGGATAGCAGGAAGGGCCGTATGCACTACCCTCTGTAGTGCCTTATGGTAGGATGCCGAGCAGTTGCCATACCAGGGAGTGGTGGAACTGGTCAGGATGCTGCGGAAGGTACAGCTGTAGATCTTTTTGAGGATCTGGGGACCCATGCCAAATCTTTTAAGTCTCCTGAGGGGGAAAATGTGTTATCATGCCCTCTTCACAACTGTCTTGGTGTGTTTGGACCATGATAGTTTGTTGTTGATGTGGACACCAAGGAACTTGACAAACTCTCGACCAGCTCCACTACAGCCCCGTTGATGTAAATGGGGACGTGTTTCCTGTAGTCCACGATCATCTCCTTTGTCTTGCTCACGCTGAGGGAGAGGTTGTTGTTGTCCCGGCACCACACTGCCAAACTTAATGATGGTGTTGGAGTCGTGCTTGGCCACGCAGTCGTGGGTGAACAGGGAGTACAGGAGGGGACAAAGCACGCACCCCTGAGGGGACCCCGTGTTGAGGATCAGCGTGGCAGTGTTGCCTACCCTTACCACCTGGGAGTGGCCCGTCAGGAATTCCAGGATCCTGTTGCAGAGGCAGGTGTTTGTTGTGGGCACTATGGTGTTGAACACTGAGCTGTAGTCAATTAACAGCATGCCCACCCTGTCCAGGTGGGAAAGGGCAGTGAGAAGTGCGATTGAGACTGCGTGATCTGTTGGGGCGGTATGCGAATTGGAGTGGGTCTAGGGTTTCCGGGATGATGGTGTTGATGTGAGCCATGACCAGCCTTTCAAAGCACTTCATGGCTACCGACATGAGTGATATGGGGCCGTAGTCATTTAGGCAGGTTAACTTCGCTTTCTTGGACACAGGAACTATGGGGGTCTGCTTGAAACATGTACTGTACACTACCGGTCAAATGTTTTCTAACACCAACTCATTCAAGGGTTTTTCTTTATT